>NC_041392.1:569267385-569290356 GCF_002162155.2 Triticum dicoccoides
AATCGGCTTCAATTAGTAGCAGTAGCGACGGAACCGCTCGATCGGGTTCAGTTAACAGCCATCGATCGATTGCTCGGGTTTAGTAACTCGTAGCCTGCAGTGCAATCGCTCGGGTTTAGTTAGAGCCCAACGCCTCGCTCGGGTTCAGTTAGAGCCAACGCCTCGCACACATGCGCGTACGTGTACGAGAGAAACGCGCATCGCTCGGCCCCCGACCTCCCACCGTAACCGGGAACTCCCCGAAATTTTCCTTGCCCTCGCTTCTACCACGGTTTTTTCTGTCATGGATGGCCCAAAGAATGTCATGCAGCTGCGTCTCCGGCCCGCCCAGGACGAAAAACCCATTTTTTGTCATGATTTTTTGTCATAGAAGTAGGAGCCCACCACATCTATGATGATACCGGGTTTTGTCACAATTATCATCATAGAAGTGTCATATGTATGACAGAAAAAAATTCGTTTGGCCCAAAATGTCACGGATGTGTCTTTTTTTGTAGTGCTCCAGGACACCTACACCGGCGACCACCGCGCATTCTTCCCATGGTGTGCGCGCCGAGCAGCGTCACCACGATGGTGACCCTGGGCACCGCCGTGGGAAGAGCACTGTGCGTCATCGGCAAGATGAGGGGGTTCAGCACGCTCGCGGAAGTGTTGGCGAAAATGGCGCGTAGCCGCTGGGTCATGACGGAGCTCCTTCTAATGTAGTTAGAAGTCGAAGTGCGCCGCGATCCATGCAGCTGTCGCCATCGCCCATGCCAGTGGAAGCTTTGGCACGCGCACACCTGCTCCTCGACTTCCCTCCTGCTGCGGAGAAGCTCGACGAGTGGAGGGCCACCATCCGGAGCCTCGTCGCCGTCGCAAACAAAGACGATCTACGACCAGCGGGGCCCTCGGGCCGGCGCTCCACCAAGCCACTACATGTTGGCACTGGGAGGACTGGGGGAGCTGCGGCCACGGTGCACTCTCCTCCTCGCCGGCCGCCGCGGGCGTCGGCCCGTCGCGACGACGCTTGTGACAACATCTCCATAGCGTCGTCCGACCCGCGGACCCTCTGCGACCAGCGCCAGGTCCTTCAGGAGCGAGCTCATGAAGACGCTCGAACCACCGTCGAGCGCCAGCGCGAAACATGCCGCCAGTCGGACAAGCGGGCGGGACCCGCTATGGACCACCCGGCAACGGGGGGGCCCCGGCGACCTACCTTACGAGGTGGGATGCCCAGCTTTTACCTGTGAGCTGAGGCAGTTCCAGTGGCCGTCCCACCGCACGTTCAAGCCCAATGTTGGCGAGAAGTACACCGACAAGACCCATCCGTCCGAGTTCCTCAGCATCTACACCATCGTGATGCAGGCCGCTGGGGCTCGGGATGACAAGGTGCTTGCCAACTATTTCCCGCTGGTGCTCAAGCCCTATGTGATGTCTTGGTTGATGCACTTGCCGACGGATTCCATTTCTTCCTGGTCAGATCTGTGCCATGAGTTCATTGGCGCCTTCACAGGAGGCCACCAAGCTCATGGCCAGGCAAGTGATCTTCATATCATTCCCCAGAAGGATGGGGAGACCCTGTGCAAGTACATCCAGAGATTCAGCCAGGTGCAGTATAACATCCCCGACGTTCATCCCGCCGCTGTGATTAGCGCGTTCCACCAGAATGTACGCAATCTCAAGATGCGCGAGGAGCTGGCGATGACCAAGGTTAAAGATGTGGCCGAGCTCTACGTTATGGCCGATAGGTGCGCCCGGGCTGAAGAGGGAAGGAAGTACCCCGGCGAAGACGCCAGCACGGAAACCGACTCTATTGATGAAGAAGCCACCATCCCGATGAAGACGAGCCGGCGTCACAACAGGAAACACAAAGGCAAGGTCGTGCTTGCCGTTGAGGGATCTGACGATACTGGTGCCGGCAAGAAGGTCAAGGCAGACGCCCCCGGCAAGGAGATTGCTGGGTGCGCCGTTTGCCGGGCCCTGGCGGCTAACGACAAGCCAGGAAGCTCCGGCAAGCAATACTGCAAGATCCACCGCACCAAGGGCCATGACCTCCAGAACTGCGGACAAGTCGAGCTGCTTGCTGAGAAGCAAAAGGCTGAGTATAAAAGGCGGGACAAGGAGAAGGACCAGGAAGGTGCTGAGGGATCCGGCAAGAAGCATGGCGGCCAAGGAGGCCGCCCCGGCAAGGACAACCAGCAAGAGAGGCCCGCCCGGGGCCGCGACAAGAAACAAGAAGACGACGGTCACGGCGAGGATGACGAATCTAGTGAGCAAGGGTTCCAGAAGGCTACGGAGGCCATGTGCGTCGATGGCAGCGCCTCGCTGCATACCTCTCACCGCCGGCTCAAGCAGTGGGCGCTTGAGATTACAGCAGCAGAGTCATCGTTCGACGCTCAGAAGCCGCTAAAGTGGTCCAGCACGCCCCTCATCTTTGACGCCGAGGACCACCCTGACCGCACTACCGCGGTCGGGTGTTTTCCATTGTTGGTCTCGCTAACAATACGCAACCTCAGGTGAACAAGATGTTGGTTGACGGTGGGGCTGGCCTGAACCTGATCTCACCTGCCGTGATCAAAAGGTTGCAAATCCCCGATGGAGACCTCGAGGAAACGGGCACGTTTCAAGGGGTCAATCCGGGGAGGAGCCAGCCGAAGGGAAAGGACACACTGCCCATGACATTTGGAGGAGAGTTGAACTACAATACGGAGAGGATCATCTTCGACGTGGCCGAGATCCCCTTGCCCTACGACGGGATCCTCGGTCGCCTGGCATTGGCCAAGTTTATGGCGACATCACACTACGCCTACAACATGCTGAAGATGCCTGGGTCGTTGACCATCATCTCCGTCCCCTCTCACAAGAAGGACGCGCTGATCTACACCGACCAACTCTACCGGGAAGCAGTTGTAACAGTTGCCGTCAAGGCACCTGCTCCTGCCGCTGACGGCCCCGAAGGGAAAAAGGAGCCCGGAAAGACCTCTCACACCCACTCCGGCAAGTGCACCTCCTCGGAGTGTTGTGCTACCGTTGAGGACGTGCCAGAGAGCTCTAACGACAAGAGCAAGAGATCCAGAGCCGAGCCGCCGCAGACCAAGAAGGTGCCCGTCGGGGAGGATGGCACTGGAGGGGCCTTCATCATAGGTTCCACCCTCGACAGCAAATAGGAAGGCGCGCTCGTCACCTTCTTGCGGGCAAATATCGACGTGTTTTCATGGCAAGCGTCTGAAATCCCCGGTGTTCCCAGGGAGGTGATTGAGCACCACCTAGTTGTCTGCCCCCATGCGCGGCCCGTCAAGCAGAAGGTCAGAAAGCGGGCTCTAGAAAGGCAGGAGTTCATCACAGAGGAGATCAGGAAGTTGGAAGCGGCAGGTTTGGTGAGAGGGGTGCTCCACCCGACGTGGTTGGCCAATCCAGTAGTGGTGCGCAAGGCGAATGGGAAGTGGAGGCTGTGTATTGATTACACAGATATTAACAAGGCTTGCCCTAAGGACCCCTTCCCGTTGCCGCGCATCGACCAGATTGTTGACTCCATGGCCGGGTGTGATCTGTTATCATTCCTCAACGCCTACTCAGGCTACCACCAAAGCTTCATGACAAGAGAGGATGAAGAGAAGACGGCATTCATCACCCCATGTGGTATGTATTGCTTTTTACGGATGCCTTTCGGGCTAAAGAGTGACGGCTCAACGTTTTCAAGAGCAGTCCAAATTGGTTTTGAACCTCGGCTCCATAGAAATATGGAGGCCTACATGGATGACATAGTGATCAAAACCAAGGACAGGCCAACTCTTGTGCAAGATCTAGAAGAGATATTTGCTAACCTGCACAAGATCAACCTCAAGCTGAACCCTGAGAAGTGCGTCTTCGGCATTTCGTCCGGCAAGCTTCTCGGATTCTTTGTGTCATAGCATGGGATCGAGGCAAACCCAGACAAGATCAAGGCTATTAAGCAGATCGAGGCACCCAAGCGGATCAAGGATGTGTGTCGGCTCACCGGCTGCGTTGCCGCCATGAGCCGGTTCATCTCCAAGTCCGCTGAGCGCGCCCTTCCCTTCTTCAAAATCTTGAAGAAGGCAGGCCCAATAGAGTGGACACCAAAAGCCGAGGCAGCACTACAGGATCTGAAGAAATACCTTTCCTCCATGCCGATACTGGTTGCACCTAAACCACAAGAGCCGTTGTTGCTGTATCTGGCAGCGATGAATCAAGTAGTCAACGCCGCACTGGTGGCACGGAGGGAGGTCGATGAGGAGGCAGCAATGGAGGCAGAACCAGCGGATGGCAAGCCAAAGATTCCCCTGGCAGGGCCTGGTGCTGACAAGGCGCGGCCCCCGGCAGAGTCTGGTGCCACCAAGGCAATGCCCGCGCAGTCGAGTGAAGTGGTGCCAAAGAAGAAGATGATGCAGCACCCAGTTTACTTTGTCAGCTCCCACTTGCAGGGGGGTAGGTCGAGGTATTCCGGCGTGCAAAAATTGCTCTTCGGCCTCCTTATGGCCTCGAGGAAGTTGCGTCTCTACTTCCAGGCCCACGAGATCACTATCGTCACCCGCCTCCCGTTGCAACGGATACTGCACAACCCGGACGCAACCGGAAGGATTGTGGAATGGGCCTTGGAGCTGCCAAGTTTTGGTTTGATGTTTGAAAGTACCTCGACAATTCAGAGTAGAGTCTTGGCGGAATTCATCGCAGAATGGACCTCGACGCCCGATGAAGAAGTCCATGAGACCACTCTCCCCGACAAGGAAGCAGACCGCAACTGGATCATGTACTTTGATGGGGCCTTCTCGCTGCAAGGCGCCGGTGCCGGTGTGCTACTCGTCGCACCCACCGGAGAACACCTCAAGTACGTGATGCAGATGCACTTCCCCAGGGAGATGTCCACCAACAACACCGCCGGGTATGAGGGATTGCTTGTCAGTCTTAGGATCGCGGCAGACCTCGGGGTTAAGAAGCTCATGGTCAGGGGTGACTCGCAGCTTGTTGTCAGGCAGGTCAACAAGGATTATCAGAGCCCATTGATGGAAGCCTACGTAGATGAGCTGAGGAAGCTGGAGGAACGCTTTGACGGTATCCAGGCGGAGCACGTCCCCCAGGCGGAGAACAACATCGCCGATTACCTGTCAAAGCGTGTTGCATTCAAGCTACCTGTGGAACCAGGTACCTTTTTGCTCCGGTTAACTCAACCATCTGTTGAACCATCAACGGGGCGGAACAAGCGGAGGAAATCAGGTCCCGGTAAGTACTTTCCTACCGAGCCCCCTGGGGCCGCCGGCAAGGGTGCTGCCGCGGACGCTGAGCCTCCCCAAGAGCGACTGGCTCCGACAGGGCGTCAAGCCCTGGCCGTAGAGACAGCTGCTTTCATGGCGGAAGAAATGCCTTTGGTCCTTGCCGTCGAGCCCCAGGCTCCGGCATGGGCGCAGCATACCGTCCACTTCCTCCAAATAGGGGAGCTTCCTGAGGAGCAGGAAGAAGCGGAGAAAGTAGCCCGTCGGTCCGCCCTGTACCAGTTCGTTGATGACGTCCTGTACCAGAGGAGGCCAAATGGTGTGAAACTCAAGTGCATCCCCCGGGAGGAAGGACTGGAGCTGTTGGCGGAGATACATGGAGGCATATGTGGCTCCCACATAGGGTCAAGGGCCCTTGCCGGGAAGGCATTCCGGCAAGGTTTCTTCTGGCCCACCGCCCTCCAGGATGCAATGGCACTAGTAACCAAGTGTGAAGCGTGCCAGTTCCATTCAAAGAAGCTTCACCAGCCGGCTCAAGCCCTTCAAACAATCCCTCTCTCCTGGCCATTCTCGGTCTGGAGGCTCGGTATACTGGGCCCTTTCCCCCGCGCTGTCGTGGGCTTTGAGTACTTGTACGTTGCAATCGACAAGTTCACAAAGTGGCCGGAAGTGGAAGCAGTGAGGAAGGTGAAGGTGACTTCTCAGTCAGTCGTCAAGTTCTTCAAAGGACTGGTCTGCCGTTTTGGTGTGCCAAACAGAGTCACCACCGACAACGGCACACAGTTCGCAAGCCACACCTTCATGCAGTACATCCAAGACCTCGGCAGCAAGGTCTATTTTGCTTCCGTGGCACATCCACGGAGCAACAGCCAAGCGGAGAGAGGAAATGCTGAAGTGTTGTGAGGCTTGAGAACGAAGACCTTTGACAAGATGCACAAGAGTGGAAGGCACTGGATTGATGAGTTGCCGGCGGTTCTTTGGTCGATCAGGACAACGCCAAATCGATCCACCGGCGAGACACCTTTTGCCCTGGTATACGGGGCAGAAGCAGTTCTCCCCACGGAACTCATATACGGGTCACCTTGAGTGCTTGCTTATGATGAGCTTGAGCAAGAGCCGTTGCACCAAGATGACGTGACACTCCTTGAGGAAGATCGTCTTCGGGCGGCTGTGAGAGCAGCATGCTACCAGCAAGCCTTGCGCCACTATCATAGCCGCAAGGTTCATGCCCGAAGCCTTGAGGAAGGCGACCTTGTTCTTTGGCGCGCTCAGTCGGCCAAGAATTCCAACAAGTTGACGCCAAAGTGGGAAGGCCCTTATCGGGTAATGCGAGTCACCAGGCCTGGCGCAGTCTGCCTGTAGACCGAAGATGTCGTCACAGTGAGCAACTCCTGGGACATCGAGCATCTTCATAAGTTTTACCCATAAGGCGCGGCTTGCCGGGCCTCCCGGCAAGCCACCTTTTGTACAAGCTTTGCCGACAAGGCATGTGACCCTTTGTACAAAGCCAGGCGCAGACCCTGAGCATAAATAAATAAAGCGCTAGCACCCTAAGTTATAGCATGCATGCTAGGTCGAGTCTCTTCATTGGTTAGGGTTGATAGCGCTTAGCAGCGACTAACCCCTAGCCTAGAGGTCGAGTGCGCATCTGTCTATTCCTTTTCTGTCCTCCTTTGGTTCGCAGGGCACAAGAGCACTTCTGTTGAGCTACTCGGAAAGAAGGAAACGGACCGGCGCCCCGACCCCGGCAAGCCAGAGTTGCCGGGGGCTGCAAGCACAAGGATCCAACTACGGCAAGATGAGATTGCCAAGGGTTGTGGATCTAGATAAGTCTTTTATCCTCTGTCAGGCATTTCGGAACCAAACTGGGGCATGTGAAACCTCGTTTTTATCTCTAGGTTGTCGTGCTCCCCCTTTTCCTATACCTAGGGATTATTTCCTGGGCCTGGATTTGGTCATAGCCGCGGCGGCAAGGAGGTGGGACGAGGAGCTTAAAGCCCGCTCCATCCCTGCCTCCGCCAAGAGCGCGAGATCGGTCGAGTGGAGTGGGGGCGGCAAGGCCTGTTGCCGGGCGAAAAACGTTTATCTTAAAACAATAACAAGGATTCGCTCCTTGTCGCGGGATTTACCCGTGAACAAAAAACCCAGCAAGCATCCCTTTTTCATTAAAAACATCCCATACAGGTACAGTTTGTGCGAGATGAAAAACATGAGCAAGGGGATTACAAGTTTTAAATTTAACAAAGGCCCGCAGGCTTACAAACTAAAGAGAGATAAGATGCCCATAATCCCTTTCTTGTCCCTCTCCTCGAGAGGCAGGTCAAGGAGGTGAAAGGGCAAAAGGGGCGCCTAGGCGAGCTACGAGCAGCAGAAAACACCAAGAGAACATCTCGGTGGCCACCCACGGGCGGGCCGGTGATGACGGTGTCGGGAAAGGAGCTGGAAGACGAGGCGGCAGGACCGGCAATACACGATGAAGGCGTCGGTGCCCACGTACTCCGAGTTGACGGCCTTGCCGCCCGCCCTCTTCCTTTTCCGCAGCCTCCCGACGCCAGCCGCCCGAGGAGACAGCCCCGCAAGGTTCAAGGAGCTGGCCCTGCCCCCGGCCAGCTTCTGCCGAAGGAGCGGCCAGGTGCAGATGCTGCTGCTGCTGCTGCACCCGCCCAGGCGCGGGGCGTCCGACGCCTAGTCGGACTCGTCCCCGCTATCCGCCCCGCTGTCCTCCTTGTCGCTCTCGCTTGAGGACGAGCTTCCATCGTCAGAATCTCCATCAGAGGAGCTTGCCATGCAGCATTTCAGACGAGTTCCAAGATCTCCGAAGACCTTGACGGAGAGCTGGCCGTCCTCCATTAACTTGAAGTAGAGGACGAGCCCCGCCGTCAGGCTGTGGATGCGGGCGAACTTCTTCCATCCACAGCAGAGATACATAACTCGAGGAGCCGGGAAGTTGACGTCGACCCGCGTGCCCCCGTTCCCGCAGCCCCTCATGTGCAACCTGAGGGTCTTGGGCGAGGCACGCTCCATCACCCGAGCGAACGGAGTGGGAAGACGAAGACGACGATGCGGGGGCCGGTGGAGCCTGATTAAGAACTCGCAAGGCTGGTCGTCAACGTGGCCCTCCATCGGGAAGGGCATCATTGGCAGGGGCGAGGCTGGCGCGCCGTCCCATCCTCCTCTTCCCCGAGCGCTACGGCCTCTGCCTCAGCCTCGCCCCCTCCCCCTTCCCCTCGCAGTCGGTTCCGCCACAACGGGTTCAGGAGGGGGAGGGACGCGCTGTCGAGCGGCGACCCTCGCCGCCACTGTCGAAGGACCAGGATTCCCTTTCTCCATGGCGGGTGAGAGGAAGGAGCAGGAGCAGAGAGAGATAGAAGATGGAAGAATGCGGGGTGCCATTCCCCCCTCCTCATCTTTATAAAGGAACGGGGTTGAGGCTCGGCCGCCCCGCTCAGCCAATCCAGACACCGAAGGCGCGGGGAATCAGGACCGACCCGCCGCCCAACCAGTGGTGGCCCGGATTCTCGCCTCCACCGTTTGCCACAACAAGGATGCGTGGCTGACGTGCATAACTCAGGGGACGGGTGAGGCGGCCTCTCCACTCCCCGTGATCGTGGGGAGTGGACGCCTTGAAGACCGCACCCCGATCCCACTCAGTAAATGAGCCGCACCTCCACGCCTCCCTCTTTTTACGGGGAAGACGCGAGTCGCCTCTTTACTGCGATGTGACGCATGCATGTGGAAACCGCCCCACACATGCCACCCACGTCACGCACACCCCTCCACGCCGCGCCACGCGCGCGGGTCATGGGAGGCGGAGCGTGCGAAGAAACTTACCACGGTAAAAACCGCCCCACCTGTCCGCGCACCGTTTTGGGCCTGGCCCAACAACGTGTTGCGCTTATGTGTGGCCCAGGCCCGGAGGCTCCTGTCGGTGTACAAAAATAGGGGCGCACCTTTGTACCCCTTTTCCTGTGCATGGGCAGTCAAAGCCGCACCCATGGCCACACCAAGCAGAACGAGGGAGGTGAGCCAAGGTAAGATCGAAGCCCAAGACAATCAAAGCAACGCCAAGGCCAAGACCACAAAGAGCAGGGGGCGAAGCAAGTTCCCCAGGCAAGACCCTTGCTGGGTGGCCTCAGCGGCCCCGGCAAGACTCTTGTCAGGACAGCTCGCCCCGCACCAACAGAGCGAGCCACCCTTGAGCCCGCGGCCCCCAGTGCCATCATTAGCATGGGGCCAGGGCTCGGGGAGGCACCCCTGTGGCGACATATAGATCTTTGTGAAGACATATTCAAGATCAGATCAGAAGACGATGATTTTCAGCAAGATCCTTGCCAAGGAAGGCCACCAGACCCCCGGCAAGATCCTTGCCGGGGACGACAACACGCCACGGCGAGACCCTTGCCGGGCCACCCGGCAAGGCCCTCACCAAAGACGCCGGCAAGGCCACCGCCAAGCCCACGTCAACCAAGCTCCCACCACTGTTCACATGCAGCTGCCAGCCCAACCAGCTGGGCGGGCACCTGCGTGGCAACATGCAGCTCCCAGGCCAACTCATCAAGCGCCTGTGTGGCGGCATGTAGATCTTCGTGAAGGCTCCACCACCACGCCAACTCAGCTGCCTGCCTGCCTACATGGCACTGCACGCATCCCTGGCCGAGGCGCGTATCGAAGCGAGGAGGAGCGGCAACGGACGGGACGGGCCTCACCCACGTCCCCAATAAAGCAAGAGGGCACCTAAGCAGTGCATTAAATGCACCTTGTCCTGTAATACGAGGGATAACCTCGTGCCACTGTAGACCTTTCCACCTCCTGTGTCCACTGTGGCAACCCCTCTTTCCTATAAAAGGAGGCCCAAGGTGACGAGGAGAGGGATTCGGCTCTTTGGAACCACACACTGACCACAGCTAGTTCGAGAGCCCAAGAACTCTCAGAAATACACCCACCAAAGCAGGACTAGGGTTTTACGCATCCTTGCGGCCCGAACCTGGGTAAACGATCCTAGTGCTGTCTACTAGTCCTGCTCTACTCGCAACCATGCGCCCCGGCAACCGTAGTAGGGATTCTTGTGATCCCATAGGTGTGGTTCCACATCGACAATATAATTGTGGAAATCCATCTTCTTGGAAATCTCGATGAATTGTCGCTAAGTTCATCAGCTACCTCTTCATCCTCTTTTGGGTTTGATGATGAACTCTTGTTTCGAAACTCGCTTCCATAGTTCATTTCCTGAGAATCTTACAATGTCATCTCGTCAATTTGAGTTGCACCTTTTCTTATCAGGCATCCTGAGTCTGGGGTATCCTGACACCAATCGAACCTGAATCTCGGTCAGATACGATGGTTGGAACATATTCCCAAGAGTTATAACATTGGTCTTTAACCCAATAAGGTGATGTCATCCTAACACACCTGCCCAGAGTGCCTATTGTTATAGTTTCCTTTTTAGCAAGGTTAGCCATTCTTCCATGAGGAAATTGTAAGACTTATTCTATAAGTTGTTCCTGATGGATCCTTTGTATATCCAAAGTCTGATCTTTACCCAGTGACCATGTCAATGCTATCTCGAAGCATGTCTATGGTACTCCGATTTTCAACAAGAACATTTGAAGCCCAATGTTAGATGTTTCCTGCTCAATTATCCAAACACCGCTATATGGGTAATGTCATGAAATTTCTCTCCCCTTACCTAAAGAGTTTTCTACATTATATCATGTCATGGATATCATGCTCTGCTTGTTCTTGGGAAGGATATACCCTTGAAATATGTGTTTAAACACATTTTCCTTTCCATTGTTCTGTTTAATCTGATAATCATATTTTTCTTTCCATTGTTTGGTTTAACCTTTCTTGTGATCTATATGATCTGAGCAGTAATATTCTCCTACTTATGTAAACACCTCGGTGTACAATTCTGTCAGCAAGACCCTGTTACTATTGTTGATGACATACCGGTAGCCACCGATGGACGAGAACTTTGCCTATTGGTCCACCTCGTTCAATGAGCAGGAAAATGGTTCTCTTCGTCCCTCCCCCTTGGTAACGACGTTGTTGCTGACATAATCGACAGGCTACCCTCTGACATGCTATGCTCTGACCTGCCTTGCTATCATGACCATGCAATATGTCACCACTCTTTCTACTTTTAACCCACATTGTGGGCCCATAACCCCCAGTTCCACAGGATCGAAAGCTGACTCTCTTGTGCAACCCTGTTTCTAAAATTATTCCTCACGCTTGGCTTCGTATGTAATTCACGAGCCACCTTCCCTGTGATCATCAATTATGGTATTAAACACAATACTTATTTCCGTTGCTTTGAACCCCTTTCACGCCCTGTTTCGGGCATCGAACGATTGCCTACCCGCTCGAAACTTCCCATGATACCTCCTTACTTTGCTCTCGATAATTTCTTAAGTTTCAATTCGAGAGTTACTTTCCGCCACCTTCCCTGATGTTATTGACCAGATAGTCAACCTTGCAGAGGTCCGTTCTCTTGAAATACCCACCCCTTTATTTTTCGTATGTACGATGGAGTTCTCGAAGAAACGATGATGACTTCATCATGATGGCCTGAAACAGAGGAATGAAGAAATCAATGTAATGGATCGAATTCTTCGAGAAGAGCAACCAAGATCGAGAAGATTCGTTAGAATTTCCTAACCAGATCTTTCCCCCTTACTCCACCTCTTAAAATCTCGGGACGAGATTTCTTGTAGTAGAGGAGAATTGTGATGTCCAGATAATTAGACTACAGTAATTCCCTGCTAATGATGCCATGTCACCTCTGTCACTGTAGTTAATCTCGGGTTACTTCAAAACCGATTCAATTCAAAATTGAATTAAAGACATACAATGAAAAGTTTTCAAATGTCAAAACTAAAATGTTCTAAATGTAGCAAATAATTCATAATAAATATTGATGGAGAAATCACACTCTTATAAAGTAGTCAAATGCATAATAATAAATACAATAGTGGTAAAACTATTAATTAAATGCTTGTAAATTAATAAACAAATACAAACTACTTTCTAAAATGTGCTAAGTTGTTTGTGGCACTGGAATATTTAGTAAAACTAATTTAGGAACTATTGTTGTATTTTATTTAAACTAAAATATATTAAAGGTTAATAGAAAACAGAAAAGAATAAATAAAAGGAAAAGAACAAAACAAAAAAGAAAAAGAAAAAGAAAATGAAACCCCCCCCCACTGGGCTCCGTCCTAGGAGGCCACCCGCCCAACTGGGCAAAGGGCCAACCAGCCGGCCACTCCACACTCCCCATAACCCCTTGCCCCGAAACCCTAACTCGTAACCCCCACTCACCCCCCATGATTCCCCTTTCCCCTCGTCTCCTCCCTTGACGCCCCTGATCCTAGTCGGGCACGGCCCCGCCGCCCATCGCCGACCTCCGACGCCGAACCCCGACGCCGCCCAGTTCTGTCCCGCCGTCGCCGGCGCCCGCCTCCTCAACCCTCCTCCCCACTGGACCGCCCCGAGCCCGGAGCCGCTCCCGACCCCATCGCCCCGACGCACATCGCCGTCCTCGACGCCCCTCACCGGAGCACCACCACTGTCGCCCTGCTGCCTCGACGTCCCGCTACCCCATCGGCCACCCCGAGCCCGCTGCCTTAGTCCATGCGCCCCGTCGTGAGCACCTCACCTCCCCCTTTCTTCCTCCCTCGCACACGCGCTCCCCCCGTGCCGCGCACCGTGCGGCCGACGCCACGTCTGGCCGCGCTCACCATCGCCCTAGCTCGAGCCCCGTATCGCCTACTCCACGCCGGCCGCCTCGCGGCTTCGCCATCCCCCGCTGCAACCCGCGCGCGAGCCCCTGCCCCGCGACCATTGTTATCGCGCGCGGCCCCTGCCTCTCGCGCCCCCGACCACGCCTCGCACCCCTGCTCCTCGCACAGGTGCAATGTCTACCCTGCTGCTGCCTCTGCTCACTGCCGCCGCCATGAGCTCGCTCCGGTCGAGCTCCGGCCTCGTCCCGCAGCCCTCGCCCTGGCTCCGCCGCGCCCGCTCACCGTTGGACCCGCGGTCGCCGTCCAGCTCGCGCCGACCATCGTCGCACCCGCTGCCACAAGCGCCGCGCCGCTCCTTCCGCGCCCGCCACTGCAGCACCCGCCTCCGTCCGCCGCGCCACCCCGCGGCCACGCCGGCGTGCGCGCTCGCCGCTGCTTCCCCTCCCCGCGGCTGCTACAGCTCGCTGCGGTGGTCGCCGGAGCCCCGCTGCGCCACGCCAGCCCCGCCTTGTGGCTGGCCTGGGCAAGCGCCATGTCAGGCAGGCGCGCGCGCTAACCTGCCCCGCTGCCTCCCCTATGTCACTGACCGCAGGGGCCCACACCCCTGTTTTATAACCAAAAGGAGTTTATAAAAACAATAATAAAAATATATTAATAGTAATTAAATTAATTAGTTAGTTAAGTAATTAACTTCATTAATTAATTCTATTTAATTAACCTAACCGTTTAGTTAAACTAATTAACCATGATTAATTAACCTGCTAATTAGTCTAACTACTGTTAATTAGCTAACAGTCATAGATGAAAGGGCTCCATCTGTCAGTTTGACCGGTCATTGATCACAGTTGATTGCTGATATTATGCTGATGTCATGATGACGTTAGTAAACACTATTCTGGATAATGTTGATTTAAAATAATTAAATAAATCATAAAAATGATTTAAATCTTTTAAAATTAATATAAAATAAACCGTAGCTCGGATGGAAAAACTTTGTACATGAAAGTTGCTCAGAACGACGAGACGAATCTGGATACGCAGCCTGTTCGTCCGCCACACATCCCTAGCATAGCGAACACGCAACTTTCCCCCTCTCGTTCGTCTGTCCGAAAACGTGAAACACCGGGATACTTTCCCGGTTGTTTTCCCCTTTCGCCGATATCACCTCCTACTGCGTTAGGGCACACCTAGCACTGTTACTTGTCATGTCATGCATCGATATGCATCTGTTTGCATTGTATTCACTGTTTCTTCCCCCCTCTTCTCTCCGGTAGACTACGAGACTGACACCGCTATTGGTGCCCCGACCGACTACGTTGTTGACGACCCCCTACTTGGCAGAGCAACCAGGAAAGCCCCCCCCCCCTGATCACCAGATATCGCATATTCTACTCTCTACTGCTTGCATTAGAGTAGTGTAGCATGTTACTGCTTTACGATAATCCTATCCTGATGCATAGCCTATCTTTCCTACTACTGTTGTTACCTTTACCTGCAATCATAAATGCTTAGTACAGGATGCTAGTATTCCATCAGTGGCCCTACATTCTTGTCCGTCTGGTATGCTATACTATCGGGCCGTGATCACTTGGGAGGTGATCATGGGTATATACTTATATACATAATATGTGATACATATGGTGACGAAAGTCGGGTCGGCTCGTAGAGTACCCGCAAATGATTCCGATGGGTGCTGAAAGGGCAGGTGGTTCCATCCAGGTAGTGATGGGCCTGGGTTCCCGACAACCCCCTGATGTACATTGTGGCAGAGCGACAGGGCAGGTTGAGGCCACCTAGGAGAGAGGTGGGCCTGGCCCTGGTCAGCATCCATGGTTACTTCAAAATAACATGCTTAACGAGATCTTGGTATTTGATCTGAGTCTGGGCACTGGCCTATACACACTAACCAACTACACGGGAAGAGTTATGGGCACTTGACGTCGTGGTATCAGCCGAAGCCTTCTTGGCATCAGCGACTGAGCGGCACATGCCAGATTGGACTGGAACGCCTGCTCTTGTATTAGGGAGGCTAGGTCTGCTTCCGGCCGCCCTCGCAACGTGCAGGTGTGCAATGGGCAATGGGCCCAGACCCCTGTGCCATAGGAGTTAGACCAGCGTGTTGACCTCTCTGTTGTGCCTAGGTGGGGCTGTGACGTGTTGATCTTCCGAGGCCGAGCATGACCCAGGAAAGTGTGTCCGGCCAGAGGGATCGAGCATGTTAGAAAATGTGGTGCACCCCTGCAGGAAAGTTTATCTATTCGAATACCATGTCCCTCGGTAAAAGGACGACCGAGAGTTGTACCTTGACCTTATGACAACTAGAACCGGATACTTAATAAAACACACCCTTTCAAGTGTCAGATACAACTCGGTGATAGCTCTCTAACAGGGCGACGAGGAGAGGATCGCCGGGTAGGATTATGCTATGCGATGATACTTGGTGAACTTACCATCTACTCTCTTCTACATGCTGCAAGATGGAGGCTGCCAGAAGCGTAGCCTTAGACAGGACTAGCTATCCCCCTCTTATTCTGGCATTCTGCAGTTCAGTCCACATATACTACCCCTTTCGTTTGATACCAATGCATATGTAGTGTAGCTCCTTGCCTGTGAGTACTTTGGATGAGTACACGCGGTTGCTTTCCTACTTCTTTTTCCTCTTTTCTCGGTTACTGCTATCATATGATGGAGTCCCGGAGCCAGAGGATCCCGAGGATGTTTCTACATGGAGTTCGACTTCGAGGAGTAGTTAGGAGGTCCCAGGCAGGAGGCCTTGCCTTTTCGATCGTTGCTACTTTTGTGCTAGCCTTTTTAAGGCAAACTTGTTTAACTTATGTTTGTACTTAGATATTGTTGCTTCCGCTGACTCTTGTGTTTTCGAGCTTATATATTCGAGCCCTCGAGGCCCCTGGCTTGTAATATAAAACTTGTATTATTTTAATTTGTGTCTAGAGTTGTGTTGTGATATCTTCCCATGAGTCCTTGATCTTGATCGTACACATTTGCGTGTATGATTAGTGTACGCTCAAATCGAGGGCGTCACATTCTCACGGGCGGCTTTTTCCTTAGCAGCTTTCTCCTCGGCCTGGGCCAGGGCCTGTTTAAGGACCTCGACCTCGGTCGCCGCCCCTACACATATCATGGCACTACGGTCAATACGCATTATTTATTCTTTCCGAATATTTAGCCAGCTAGTATGTACCTTGCTTGTCTTCTAGCTGCTTCCTCGCTTGGCCGAGCTCCTCGTCAGCCCGCTCCAGTCTCTGCTTTAGTCCGGAGACTTCGGCAGTGTGTGAGGTCGCGGCCAGCAACGACGCCTGCTTATTCATATAAGACATATTTAGTTAGTTTCCTGCGAAAATAAATTGATACTCTGTCCGGCTCTTCTTTCCGAACACCGGACAGTGTCTCAGGGGCTACTGTCTATATTGGGATTTTCTCTTGCGTCGCTTACCTCAAAACCTGTCAGCAGGCTGCTGCAGGCTTCGGTTAGTCCGCTCTTGACGGATTGAACCCTCTCAATCACCGTACCCATAAGGATACGGTGTTCATCCACAATGGAAGCGGCTCATAGCACTTCCAGCAGATTATCCAGTGCATCTGGTTGGATAGAGGTCACCGGCAGAATAGGCACACCCCCTTCTTTCGAAGGAGGTTGCTCGCCGGATTCCGGAGCCGTATAGGTCTCCAGACTTGTATTCGGCGGGAGGCCGAACTGAGCAAAGCCCACATCCCCAGTCGCCATTGGGGTCTGCTCCCCCATGTGTCCGGCAGCCGAAGTTTCGCCCTCTAGCGTCACCCTGGCGGCCTCCTGAACCTCTCCCTGGCCTGGGAAGGTCCTTTGGGACAACACCTCGTCATTGCCCTTGGCCATGGGAGAGTGAGCGGCGGCGGTGACTCGCTGGCCATCGCCTTCGAATCCAACAAACCTCTTGATGGGGATCGCAGGGAGCTGTCATGGGCCGGACTGCAATGGCATAAAATAACATATTAATATTATGAAGCAAGAGAGGCCGGATGCATGGACATATGCGGGCTTTTAGTACTTATGATGCGGTCAGATGCTTGTTTCGGGGGCGTCGCTCCAGGCTACTGTCGACGTCCCAGGCGGAGTTATCTGCAAGGGGACCCTTCCCCCTCTTGGGCCCCTCCCCCTCCAGATTTGAGGAGGCCGCCCTCTTCTTCCTCCCCCCATCAGGGGGAGAGGTGCTTTCTTCCTCCTCCTCGCCATCATCTTCGGTGGCGGAGGAGTGAGTCTTGTCTTCGAACGACATGTCCGAAGCTCCCTTGCGGTGGGGGCCACTCCGGACCCCCCTGGCCTTCTTGGCCTTTTTCTCCGGCGCCTTATAGGGCGCTAGCACCAGCATCTTCGCCAGGAGCAGGATGACTGGTTCCTTGGGCAGCGGACCGAATATTGAATCCGCTCCCTCTCAGCCCATACCTGAAAAAGTAAAGTTTAGCTATCCTCCTTGAAACAAGCAAGTAGAGGATGCGCCTGGAGACGTGAAAGGCTTACCGCATTGGCTGAATGGGTAATATTGTGCCAGCGGTCCGAATCTATGGCTGGCGGTGTCTTGATGCCCTTAAAGAGCAACTTCCAGGCATCTTCATGAGTGGTTCCCAAGAGCCTTTCCAAGGTTCGGTGCTTCTTCGGATCGAATTCCCATAAAGGGCAGCTTTGGCATGGGAGGATCCGGCGAACCAGCATCACCTGGATTACGTCGACGAGCTTGATGTTTTTATCCACCATGCTTTGAATGCGCGCTTGCAGCGCTATCAGCTCGTCCAATGAAGACCAATTTGGGCCCTTCTCCATCCAGGAGGTGAGCCGCATTGGAGCTCCGGACTTGAATTCAGAAGCCGCGGCCCAAGTGGCGTCGCGGGGCTCTGTGATATAAAACCACAGTTTCTGCCAATCTTTGACGGTCTCCACAAAAGTACTCTTGGGCCATGTGACATTGGGCAGCTTGCTCACCATGACACCTCCGCACTCCGCGTGCTGGCCGTCCACCACCTTCGGCTTCACGTTGAAAATCTTGAGCCACTGTCCGAAGTAGGGTTGGATGCGGAGGAAGGCCTCACACACAACAATGAATGCCGAGATGTTGAGAAAAGAATTCGGGGCTAGGTTATGGAAGTCTAGCCCATAATAGAACATAAGCCCGCAGACGAAAGGGTGGAGAGGAAACCCTAACCCGAGGACGAAATGAGGGATGAACACCACCCTCTCATTGGGCTTCGTGGTGGGGATGATTTTCCCCTTGGCTGGAAGCCGGTGGGCGATTTCTTTCGCTAGATACCCGGTCTCCCGAAGCCTGGTGGTGTCCTCCTCGCTAACGGAGGAGGCCATCCACTTGCCTTGCCCTCCAGATCCGGACATGGTTGAGTGCTTCCTTGGGGCGGAAAGAATGAGGACTTGGGTGCTGGAGCTCGAGAATGGAAGGGCAGAGAAAGAGAGAAGGCGTGGGTGAAGAAAAGGGAATCTTTATCTCCTTATAAATGCAGTGAATATCAAGCGCCTCCCCACTCGCCTTAAAACTTGCCTGTTCCCAAGGGCCGTGTAAACGGCACGGTTAGATTACCCACGTCCGTATTGATGAATCCTGCAATAAGGGGACACGATCTCTGCTTCGACAAGACATGCCTATGAAAACCGCGTCTCGAAATGTGGAATGGCAGACGAAAAATGGTTCGAAATGATGACCAAGCAGACGTGATGTCACATTACAAAAAAGTTGTCAGCAGATTGGACTCGTTCAATATTATATTCTTTGTGGTTGTGTGTGGTACTTGTGTTGCAGATCCGGACACGTTCATTGCGTCCGAAGACTTTCATGGAGTATTCGGAGAGGGTAACCCGCCTTGCAATGCCGAAGACAATCTGCGCGCCGGACACCTTATCGTTGAAGTCTGGTTCAGGGGCTACTGAGGGAGTCCTGGACTAAGGGGTCCTCGGGCGTCCGACCTATTAGACATGAGCCGGACTGATGTGCTGTGAAGATACAAAGACCGAAGACTCTACCCGTGTTCGGATGGGACTCTCCTTGACGTGGAAGGCAAGCTTGGCGTCCAAATATGAAGATTCATTTCTCTGTAACCGACCTTATGTAACCCTAGATCCCTCTGGTGTCTATATAAACCGGAGGGCTAGGTCCGGACATACATCTGAATAATCGTAGTCAGACAGGTTAGACTTTTAGGGTTTAGCCATTACGATCTCGTGGTAGATCAACTCTTATAATACTCATATTCATCAAGATCAATCAAGCAGGAAGTAGGGTATTATCTCCGTAGAGAGGGCCCGAACCTGGGTAAACATTGTGTCCCCTGTCTCCTGTTACCATCGACCTAAGACGCACAGTTCAGAACCCCCTATCCGAGATCCGCCGGTTTTGACACCGACATCACCCCCACCCGAGCCGGGGGTGGGGAAGACCCCGCCGCCGCCAAGCCGCGCGGGCTTCGCCCGACGACGTCCGCCGGCGGCGGCTAGGGGAGGAGTGGACGACCGAGACTGAGCGGCGACGGCCAGGGTTCGCTCCCTGGCCGCCCGTGGGAGCAACACGGGGAGCGCGTATTTTTCCTTATCCTTGCTAGTACAAGATATTTTGTAATTAAAAAAACATTCAATTTGCCATGCATAAATAACTGACATCGGATTTTATTATTTTGGCACTGTGGCTTCTAGACACGAAGCAAACATACCCTACACTCCGTGGGCGTATAGCGTTATCCAGACCTCGTAGTACTTCACTTTCCTATCCACACCATCAATGTTTATCGGGCCAACATACTTTTGGCACCTCTGTTGAGTCGCCAAGGTTGATTGTCTTTCCAACTGCAAATACCGGCAACATACGCATGTAGATTTCGAGCTCCACTCGGCCGCTGCCTTTGCCGTCTTGGTATCTCTGGAGGCACGCCTATAAACTGCATTAACTCAAGAACATGCAGGCAACTAATCACCTGTCCGGATGAAAAATACTTGTACGTACTTACAATAAATCCATTCCGCTCCAGAAGTGTATAGTAGTATAACACCTTCGACGTGGTACATGTAATACCCGACGGCACGACGCTGGTGTAAACAACCACTCGTGTTTGCTGACGATAATGCACGGCCTTAAGCAATTCTTACTCGATCGTGTGCTGCGGAGCGGTACTCGTACTGGTGCTGTCACACTCGCTCTCGAAGCCACGGAACACTGACAGCGACTGAGATATCCGCACATCATTCATCTACGGCTACGTTCTCCACCGTTGGTTCCTCGGCCCAAAAAGGAGTGTCCTCTCATGCGATATTTCTCTTGCTCTGCCACATTAACAGCAGTCTATCAGTCTCAGATCTGTTATGTACAGTCGTATAGATATACTCCCTCCGTTCCAAATTACTCGTCGCAGAAATGAATGTATCTAGAACTAAAATACAACTAGATACATCTATTTCTGCGACGAATAATTCGAAACGGAGGGAGTACTTATTTTGCACTGAGTTTACTGCCATGGAAACATGAAAAATCTTGTGCTCCATGTTGTTCAATTCATTTCCTCCCCATCTTTCTTCGCACCCATGCTTATTTCCCATTGGAAAATCGGTTATCCAAAAAGGCAAGGGCAACGCTGGGTTTCGATCCCAACTTGGATGGTGCCATCTTTTTCCATGGAGTTTGTGCCACCCCGGATTGACTTGACCGTCATCGGCTGCACCTTTTATCGTAACAGAGTCTGGTATCCATGCAGTGCCTCCAAGCAACACACTCTACGGTACGTAGCTCGCGTTAAATACTGCCATGCCATCCACTGCCTATAAATACCAAGCACGCGGGACACTTGTGGCCATCAGTCGATCAGCCAGTCAGCCAATCATCCATCCATCCGGAGAAGAAGAAGAGTCTACTGTGCTGTGGGATCGACACTAGCGTAGCGTACGCGATGGGGAAGAACGGCAACCTGTGCTGCTTCTCTCTGCTGCTGCTGCTTCTCGCCGGATTTGCGTCCGGCCATCAAGTTCTCTTTCAGGTACGCATGCTCATGGTTTTCTAACTGTGGAAATAATCTGAGCTCGAGTGCTTAATTAAGTGTGGGAGCTTAATGGATGTTGCAGGGGTTCAACTGGGAGTCGTGGAAGCAGAGCGGCGGGTGGTACAACATGATGATGGGCAAGGTCGACGACATCGCCGCCGCCGGAGTCACCCACGTCTGGCTGCCTCCGCCGTCGCACTCCGTCTCCACCCAAGGTCCCTCTCTCTCCCGACCAAATTCATCCGTACCTCAACATCTAGAAGCAATAGAAGCGTGGAGTGGAGAACATGCTAAGTTCGATTGCGATTGAAAAGAGATATTTACACTAGTGACGAGACACTAAAACGGTCGACTTGGGTGCAGGCTACATGCCTGGCCGGCTCTACGACATCGACGCGTCCAAGTACGGCAACGCGGCGGAGCTCAAGTCGCTCATCGCCGCGCTCCACGGCAAGGGCGTCCAGGCGATCGCCGACATCGTCATCAACCACCGCTGCGCCGACTACAAGGACAGCCGCGGCATCTACTGCATCTTCGAGGGCGGCACCTCCGACGGCCGCCTCGACTGGGGCCCCCACATGATCTGCCGCGACGACACCACCTACTCCGACGGCACCGCCAACCTCGACACCGGCGCCGACTTCGCCGCCGCGCCCGACATCGACCACCTCAACGACCGCGTCCAGCGCGAGCTCAAGGAGTGGCTCCTCTGGCTCAAGAGCGACCTCGGCTTCGACGCGTGGCGCTTTGACTTCGCCAAGGGCTACTCGCCGGAGATGGCCAAGGTGTACATCGACGGCACGTCCCCGAGCCTCGCCGTGGCGGAGGTGTGGGACAACATGGCCACCGGCGGCGACGGCAAGCCCAACTACGACCAGGACGCGCACCGGCAGAATCTGGTGAACTGGGTGGACAAGGTGGGCGGCGCGGCGTCGGCAGGCATGGTGTTCGATTTCACGACCAAGGGGATACTGAACGCGGCCGTGGAGGGCGAGCTGTGGCGGCTGATCGACCCGCAGGGGAAGGCCCCCGGCGTGATGGGGTGGTGGCCGGCCAAGGCCGTCACCTTCGTCGACAACCACGACACCGGCTCCACGCAGGCCATGTGGCCATTCCCCTCCGACAAGGTCATGCAGGGCTACGCGTACATCCTCACCCACCCCGGCATCCCATGCATCGTAAGCAGATGAGCCAGCTCTAGAGTTCACTCTCACTCAACTGTCACTCTTGCACGTATTTCTTCAACTGTTTGTCTCGATGATTTGTAGTTCTACGACCATTTCTTCACCTGGGGGTTCAAGGACGAGATCGCGGCGCTGGTGGCGATCAGGAAGCGCAACGGCATCACGCCGACGAGCGCTCTGAAGATCCTCATGCACGAAGGGGACGCCTACGTCGCCGAGATCGACGGCAAGGTGGTGGTGAAGATCGGGTCCAGGTACAACGTCGGGGCAGTGATCCCGGCCGGGTTCGTGACCTCGGCGCACGGCAACGACTACGCCGTCTGGGAGAAGCCCGGCGCCGCGGGGAGACTGCAGCGGAGCTGAAGTCTCCACTGATCCACCATTCGATCGAGCATGAATTTTCTGAAGTAGGAGTACATGATTCACTTCTGCTATATTCACGCAGATACTATGATTAACTATGTATACTTGTACCCAAAATTGATGAGCTATACGAATTGCTCACACGACTGTACTAAATAAAGTAATGAGGATACGAAGAGATTTAATAAATTCGAGTTTGTACCATCAATGTTGGTGCATCTGGGAGGGTGATTATCAGATGGAATGATGGCATGTTTTCTGCTGATCTGCTATTTCAAAACAAGTACTCTGTCTGTGACCTGGCAAATCTCGAACGCATCTCCCTTCCACATTAGAGCATCTTCACCTGTTCGCCCCCCAAGGGCTTGAAATAGCACAGCTTGGGGGCCAACCGGTGATAAAATCGACGTGAGGGTTTCCTAGCCGACCCCCCAAGTTCGCCCCTCC
>NC_041392.1:569290509-569309722 GCF_002162155.2 Triticum dicoccoides
GCTACACGTACAAATGAGTTACAAACTTTTACAAAGAGGGTTAATTTGATTGGTCAGTAGGTGGCGAGGCGGCCCACCCCCTGAAAATCGAGGAAGAAGGGCAAGTTTATGATTGATTAGTAGATGAAAAAAATCCTAGTCAGTATGTAATTGCGTGTAACTCTTTGTATGTTTAGCATTATTGCCCCCTCCCCTCAGCCGCTGATTTCGACGCAAATTAGGCCCAAATTCAACAAGAACTAATTTTTATCACATAGTTCATCACATAAATCAATAGAAATCAAATAGTTCAACGAAGAAAACTCATAGTTCAAACACAAATTAAAACTCATAGTTCAACGAAGCAAACTCATAGTTCATCACACATCGAACTAGGCGTTGCCCTTAAGGCTTCATAGGTGCTCCATCAGATCGTGCTGCAGTTCTTCATGCACTTGTGGGTCTTGGATCTCCTGACGCATATTGAGAAAGGCAGCCCATGATGTCGGCACCTGGTGATCAACTTGGGCAAGAGGACCCTGCCTGTAATATGGTTCGGTGTCAAACACTGGCTCTTCTAGCTCGCTCTCGATGATCATGTTATGCAAGATGACACAACAAGTCATCACTTCCCATATTTGAGATTTCAACCAGGTCAGAGCGGGGTACCAGACAACAGCAAATCGAGATTGAAGCACACCAAATGCCCGCTCGACATCCTTCCTGCAAGCCTCCTTACACTTGGCAAAGTAGGAGTTCTTGCCTCCTGGCACAGGGTTTGAGACAGTCTTCACAAATGTGGACTATCTCGGATAGATGCCATCTGGTAGGTAGTATCCCTTGTTGTAGTGGCACCCATTGACCTCGAAGTTCACCGGAGGAGCATGACCTTCAACAAGCTTGGCAAAGACATTCAAGCACTGCAGTACGTTGATGTCATTGTGAGGTCCTGGCATACCAAAAAAGTAGTGCCAAATCCAGAGGTCCTGTGTGGCCAGTGCCTAAGTACCACACTGCAAGCTCCTTTGGCGCCTTTGTGTTGGGGAACGTAGTAATTTCAAAATTTTCCTACGCACACGCAAGATCATGGTGATGCATAGCAACAAGAGGGGAGAGTGTGATCTACGTACCATCGTAGACCGACAGTGGAAGCATTATGACAACGCGGTTGATGTAGTCGTACGTCTTCACGGCCCGACCGATCAAGCACCGAAACTATGGCACCTCCGAGTTCTAGCACACGTTCAGCTCGATGACGATCCCCGGACTCCGATCCAACAAAGTGTCGGGGAAGAGTTCCGTCAGCACGACGGCGTGGTGACGATCTTGATGTTCTACTGTCGCAGGGCTTCGCCTAAGCACCACTACAATATTATCGAGGACTATGGTGGAAGGGGGCACCGCACACGGCTAAGAGAACGATCTTAGAGATCAACTTGTGTGTCTAGGGGTGACCCCTGCCCCCGTATATAAAGGAGCCAAGGGGGTGCGGCCGGCCCTAGGAGGAGGCGCGCAGGAGGAGTCCTACTCCTACCGGGAGTAGGACTCCCCCCCTTTCCCTAGTTGGATTAGGACTTGGGGAAGAAGGAAGAGAGGGAAGAAAGAAAAGGGGGGCGCCGCCCCCCCCCCTCCTTCTCCAATTCGGACTTGGGGGGGAGGGGCGCGCGGCAGCCCCTAGGCCTCCTCTCCTCTTCCTCCACTAGGCCCATTAAGGCCCATTAGGTTACCGGGGGTTCCGGTAACCTCCCGGTACTCCAGTAAAATGCCGATTTCACCCGGAACACTTCCGATGTCCAAACGTAGGCTTCCAATATATCAATCTTTATGTCTCGACCATTTCGAGACTCCTCGTTATGTCCGTGATCACATCCGGGACTCCGAACTAACTTCGGTACATCAAAATATATAAACTCATAATGAAACTGTCATCGTAACGTTAAGCGTGCGGACCCTACGGGTTCGAGAACAATGTAGACATGACCGAGACATGTCTCCGGTCAATAACCAATAGCAGAACCTGGATGCTCATATTGGCTCCCACATATTGTACGAAGATGTTTTATCGGTCAGACCGCATAACAACATACTTTGTTTCCTTTGTCATCGGTATGTTACTTGCCTGAGATTCGATCGTCGGTATCTCAATACCTAGTTCAATCTCGTTACCGGCAAGTCTCTTTACTCGTTTCGTAATACATCATCTCACAACTAACTCATTAGTTGCAATGCTTGCAAGGCTTATGTGATGTGCATTATCGAGAGGGCCCAGAGATACCTGTCCGACAATCGGAGTGACAAATCCTAATCTCGAAATACGCCAACCCAACATGTACCTTTGGAGACACCTGTAGAGCTCCTTTATAATCACCCAGTTACGTTGTGACATTTGGTAGCACACAAAGTGTTCCTCCGGCAAACGGGAGTTGCATAATCTCATAGTCATAGGAACATGTATAAGTCATGAAGAAAGCAATAGCAACATACTAAACGATCGGGTGCTAAGCTAATGGAATGGGTCATGTCAATCACATCATTCTCCTAATAATGTGATCCCGTTAATCAAATGACAACACATGTCTATGGTTAGGAAACATAACCATCTTTGATTAACGAGCTAGTCAAGTAGAGGCATACTAGTGACGTTTAGTTTGTCTATGTATTCACACAAGTATTATGTTTCCGGATAATACAATTCTAGCATGAATAATAAACATTTATCATGATATAAGGAAATAAAATAATAACTTTATTATTGCCTCTAGGGCATATTTCCTTCAGTCTCCCACTTGCACTAGAGTCAATAATCTAGATTACACAGTAATGATTCTAACACCCATGGAGCATTGGTGCTCATCATGTTTTGCTCGTGGAAGAGGCTTAGTCAATGGTGTTGGGGAACGTAGTAATTTCAAAAAAATTCCTACGCACACGCAAGATCATGTGATGCATAGCAACGAGAGGGGGGAGTGTGATCTACATACCTAGTAGATCGACAACGGAAGCGTTTGGTTGATGTAGTCGTACGTCTTCACGGCCCGACCGATCAAGCACCGAAACTACGGCACCTCCGAGTTTTAGCACACGTTCAGCTCGATGACGATCCCCGGACTCCGATCCAGCAAAGTGTCGGGGAAGAGTTCCGTCAGCACGACGGCGTGGTGACGATCTTGATGTACTACTGCAGCAGGGCTTCGCCTAAACTCCGCTACAATATTATCGAGGACTATGGTGGCTGGGGCGCCGCACACGGCTAAGGAAAAGATCACGTGGATCAACTTGTGTGTTTCTGGGGTGCCCCTGCCTCCGTATATAAAGGACTAAAGGGGGGAGGCTGGCCGGCCAAGGAGGGCGCGCCAGGAGAGTCCTACTCCCTCTGGGAGTAGGATCCCCCCCCCCCCAATCCTAGTTGGAATAGGATTCGCGGAGGGGGGGAAAGAGATAGAGGGGCCGGCCCCCTCTCCTTGTCCTATTCGGACCAAGGGAGGGGAGGGGCGCGCGGCCCATGAGGGGCTGCCTCTTCTCTTTTCCACTAAGGCCCATCATGGCCCATATAGCTCCCGGGGGGTTCCGGTAACCTCCCGGTACTCCGGTAAAATCCCGATTTCACCCGGAACACTTCCGATATCCAAACATAGGCTTCCAATATATCAACCTTTATGTCTCGACCATTTCGAGACTCCTCGTCATGTCCATGATCACATCCGGGACTCCGAATAATCTTCGGTCATCAAAATGCATAAACTCATAATATAACTGTCATCGTAACCTTAAGCGTGCGGACCCTACGAGTTCGAGAACAATGTAGACATGACCGAGACACGTCTCCGGTCAATAACCAATAGCGGGACCTGGATGCCCATATTGGCTCCTACATATTCTACGAAGATCTTTATCGGTCAGACCGCATAACAACATACGGCGTTCCCTTTGTCATCGGTATGTTACTTGCCCGAGATTCGATCGTCGGTATTCCAATACCTAGTTCAATCTCGTTGCCGGCAAGTCTCTTTACTCGTTCTGTAATACATCATCCCGCAACTAACTCATTAGTTTCAATGCTTGCAAGGCTTAAGTGATGTGCATTACCGAGAGGGCCCAGAGATACCTCTCCAACAATCGGAGTGACAAAACCTAATCTCGAAATACGCCAACCCAACATGTACCTTTGGAGACACCTGTAGTACTCCTTTATAATCATCCAGTTACGTTGTGACGTTTGGTAGCACCCAAAGTGTTCCTCCGGTAAACAGGAGTTGCATAATCTCATAGTTATAGGAACATGTATAAGTCATGAAGAAAGCAATAACAACATACTAAACGATCGGGTGCTAAGCTAATGGAATGGGTCATGTCAATCAGATCATTCACCTAATGATGTGATCCCGTTAATCAAATAACAACTCTTTGTTTATGGTTAGGAAACATAACCATCTTTGATTAACGAGCTAGTCAAGTAGAGGTATACTAGTGACACTCTGTTTGTCTATGTATTCACACATGTATTATGTTTCCGGTTAATACAATTCTAGCATGAATAATAAACATTTATCATGATATAAGGAAATAAATAATAACTTTATTATTGCCTCTAGGGCATATTTCCTTCAGTCTCCCACTTGCACTAGAGTCAATAATCTAGTTCACATCGCCATGTGATTTAACAGCAATAGTTCACATCACCATGTGATTAACACCCATAGTTCACATCGATATGTGATCAACACCCAAAGGGTTTACTAGTGTCAGTAATCTAGTTCACATCGCTATGTGATTAACACCCAAAGAGTACTAAGGTGTGATCATGTTTTGCTTGTGAGATAATTTTAGTCAACGGGTCTGTCACATTCAGATCTGTAAGTATTTTGCGAATTTCTACGTCAACAATGCTCTGCACGGAGCTACTTTAGCTTATTGCTCCCACTTTCAATATGTATCTAGATCGAGACTTAGAGTCATCCAGATCTTTTTCAAAACTTGCATCGACGTAACTTTTACGATGAACCTTTTTGTCACCTCCATAATTGAGAAATATTTCCTTATTCCACTAAGGATAATTTTGACCGATGTCCAGTGATCTACTCCTAGATCACTATTGTACTCCCTTGCCAAATCAGTGCAGGATATACAATAGATCTGGTATACAGCATGACATACTTTATAGAACCTATGGCCAAGGCATAGGGAATGACTTTCATTCTCTTTCTATCTTCTGGCGTGGTCGGGCTTTAAGTCTTACTCAACTACCTTGTAATACAGGCAAGAACTCTTTCTTTGACTGCTCCATTTTGAACTACTTCAAAATCTTGTCAAGGTATGTACTCACTGAAAAAAACTTATCAAGCGTCTTGATCTATCTCTATAGATCTTGAAGCTCAATATGTAAGCAGCTTCACCAAAGTCTTTCTTTGAAAAACTCCTTTCAAACACTCCTTTATGCTTTACAGAATAATTCGACATTATTTCCGATCAACAATATGTCATACATATACTTATCAGAAATGCTGTAGTGCTCCCACTCACTTTCTTGTAAATACAGGCTTCACCGCAAGTCTGTATAAAACTATATGCTTTGATCAACTTATCAAAACGTATATTCCAACTCCGAGATGGTTGCACCAGTCCATAGATGGATCGCTGGAGCTTGCATATTTTGTTAGCACCTTTAGGATTGACAAAACCTTCTGGTTGCATCATATACAACTCTTCTTTAATAAATCCATTAAGGAATGCAGTTTTGTTCATCCATTTGCCATATTTCATAAACTGCGGCAATTACTAACATGATTCGGACAGACTCAAGCATAGATACGAGTGAGAAACTCTCATCGTAGTCAACACTTTGAACTTGCCGAAAACCTTTTGCGACAATTCTAGCTTTGTAGATAGTAACACTACTATCAGCGTCCGTCTTCCTCTTGAAGATCCATTTATTCTCAATTGCTTGCCGATCATCGGGCAAGTCAACCAAAGTCCATAATTTGTTCTCATACATGGATCATATCTCAGATTTCATGGCCTCAAGCCATTTATCGGAATCTGGGCTCATCATTGCTTCCTCATAGTTCGTAGGTTCGTCATGGTCTAGTAACATGACTTCCAGAACAGGATTACCATACCACTCTGGTGCGGATCTTACTCTGGTTTACCTACGAGATTCGGTAGTAACTTGATCTGAAATTACATGATCATCATCATTAGCTTCCTCACTAATTGGTGTAGTAGTCACAAGAACAGATTTCTGTGATGAACTACTTTCCAATAAGGGAGAAGGTACAATTACCTTATCAAGTTTTCTACTTTCCTCCCACTCACTTCTTTCGAGAGAAACTCCTTCTCTAGAAAGTTTCCGAATTTAGCAACAAAAGTCTTGCCTTCGGATCTGTGATAGAAGGTGTATCCAATAGTTTCCTTTGGATATCCTATGAAGACACATTTCTCCGATTTGGGTTTGAGCTTATCAGGTTGAAACTTTTTCACATAAGCATTGCAACCTCAAACTTTAAGAAACAACAACTTAGGTTTCTTGCCAAACCATAGTTCATACGGTGTCGTCTCTATGGATTTAGATGGTGCCCTATTTAACGTGAATGCAGCTGTCTCTACTGCATAACCCCAAAACGATAGTGGTAGATCGGTAAGAGACATCATAGATCGCACCATATCTAATAAAGTACGGTTATGACGTTCGGACACACCATTACATTGTGGTGTTCCAGGTGGCGTGAGTAGTGAAACTATTTCACATTGTTTTTAACTGAAGGCCAAACTCGTAACTCAAATACTCTTCTCTATGATCAGATCATAGAAACTTTATTTTCTTGTTATGATGATTTTTCACTTCACTCTGAAATTCTTTGAACTTTTCAAATGTTTCAGACTTATGTTTCATCAAGTAGATATACTCATATCTGCTCAAATCATCTGTGAAGATCAGAAAATAATGATACCTGTCGCGAGCCTCAATATTCATCGGACCTCATACATCAGTATGTATGATTTCCAACAAATCTGTTGCTCGCTCCATTGTTCGGAAGAACGGAGTTTTAGTCATCTTGCCCATGAGGCATGGTTTGCAAGCATCAACTGATTCATAATCAAGTGATTCAAAAGCCCATCAGCATGGAGTTTCTTCATGCGCTTTACACCAATATGACCTAAACGGCAGTGTCACAAATAAGTTGCACTATCATTATTAACTTTGCATCTTTTGGTTTCAATATTATGATTATGTGTATCACTACTATCGAGATCCAACGAACTATTTTCATTGGGTGTGTAACCATATAAGGTTTTATTCATGTAAACAGAACAACAATTTATTCTCTTACTTAAATGAATAATCGTATTACAATAAACATGATCAAATCATATTCATGCTGAACGCAAACACCAAATAACACTTATTTAGGTTCAACACTAATCCCGAAATTATAGGGAGTGTGCGATGATGATCATATCAATCTTGGAACCACTTCCAACACACATCGTCACGTCACCCTTAACTAGTCTCTGTTTATTCTGCAACTCCCGTTTCGAGTTACTAATCTTAGCAACTGAACTAGTATCAAATACTGAGGGGTTGCTATAAACACTAGTAAAGTACACATCAATAACATGTATATCAAATATACTTATGTTCACTTTGCCATCCTTCTTATCTGCCAATCACTTGGGGTAGTTCTGCTTCCAGTGACCAGTCCCTTTGCAGTAGAAGCACTTAGTCTCAGGCTCAGGATCAGACTTGGGCTTCTTCACTTGAGCAGCAACTTGCTTGCCGTTCTTCTTGAAGTTCCCCTTCTTCCCTTTGCCCTTTTATTGAAACTAGTGGTCTTGTCTACCATCAACACTTGATGTTTTTCTTGATTTCTACCTTCGTCGATTTCAGCATCACGAAGAGCTTGGGAATTACTTTTGTCATCCCTTGCATATTATAGTTCATCACGAAGTTCTACTAACTTGGTGATGGTGACTAGAGAATTCTGTCAATCACTATTTTATCTAGAAGATTAACTCCCACTTGATTCAAGCGATTGTAGTACCCAGACAATCTGAGCACATGCTCACTAGTTGAGCGATTCTCCTCCATCTTTTAGCTATAGAACTTGTTGGAGACTTCATCTCTCTCAACTCGTGTATTTGCTTGAAATATTAACTTCAACTCCTGGAACATCTCATATGCTCCATGACGTTCAAAACGTCTTTGAAGTCCCGATTCTAAGCTGTTAAGCATGGTGCACTAAACTATCAAGTAGTCATCATATTGAGCTAGCCAACCGTTCATAACGTCTGCATTTGCTCCTGCAATAGGTCTGTCACCTAGCGGTGCATCAAGGACATAATTTTTTTGTGCAGCAATGAGGATAAACCTCAGATCACGGATCCAATCCACATCATTGCTACTAACATCTTTCAACACAATTTTCTCTAGGAACATATCAAAATAAACATATGAAAGCAACAACGCGAGCTATTGATCTACAACATAATTTGAAAAATACTACCCGGACTAAGTTCATGATAAATTTAAGTTCAATTTAATCATATTACTTAAGAACTCCCACTTAGATAGACATCCCTCTAATCCTCTAAGTTATTACGTGATCCAAATCAACTAAACCATGTCCGATCATCACGTGAGATGGAGTAGTTTCATTGGTGAACATCATTATGTTGATCATATCTACTATATGATTCACGCTCGACCTTTCGGTCTCCGTGTTCCGAGGCCATATCTGTATATGCTTGGCTCGTCAAGTATAACCTGAGTATTCCGCGTGTGCAACTGTTTTGCACCCGTTGTATTTGAACGTAGAACCTATCACACCCGATCATCACGTGGTGTCTCAGCACGAAGAACTTTCGCAACGGTGCATACTCAGGGAGAACACTTCTTGATAATTAGTGAGAGATCATCTTATAATGCTACCGTCAATCAAAGCAAGATAAGATGCATAAAAGATAAACATCACATGCAATCAATATAAGTGATATGATATGGCCATCATCATCTTGTGCTTGTGATCTCCATCTCCGAAGCATCGTCGTGATCACCATCGTCAACCGTGTGACACCTTGATCTCCATCGTAGCGTCGTTGTCGTCTCGCCAAGCTTGTGCTTCCACGACTATCGCTACCGTTTAGTGATAAAGTAAAGCATTACATCGCGATTGCATTGCATACAATAAAGCGACAACCATATGGCTCCTGCCAGTTGCCGATAACTCAGTTACAAAACATGATCATCTCATACAATAAAATCAGCATCATGTCTTGACCATATCACATCACAACATGCCCTGCAAAAACAAGTTAGACGTCCTCTACTTTGTTGTTGCAAGTTTTATGTGGCTGCTACGGGCTTAAGCAAGAACCAATCTTACCTACGCATCAAAACCACAACGATAGTTTGTCAAGTTGGTGCTGTTTTAACCTTCGCAAGGACCGGGCGTAGCCACACTCAGTTCAACTAAAGTTGGAGAAACTGTCACCCACAAGCCACCTCTGTGCAAAGCACGTCGGGAGAACTGGTCTCGCGTAAGCGTACGCGTAATGTCGGTCTGGGCCGCTTCATCCAACAATACCGCCGAACCAAAGTATGACATGCTGGTAAGCAGTATGACTTATATCGCCCACAACTCACTTGTGTTCTACTCATGCATATAACATCAACATATAAAACCTAGGCTCGGATGCCACTGTTGGGGAACGTAGTAATTTCAAAAAATTTCCTACGCACACGCAAGATCATGTGATGCATAGCAACGAGAGGGGGGAGTGTGATCTACATACCTAGTAGATCGACAACGGAAGCGTTTGGTTGATGTAGTCGTACGTCTTCACGGCCCGACCGATCAAGCACCGAAACTATGGCACCTCCGAGTTTTAGCACACGTTCAGCTCGATGACGATCCCCAGACTCCGATCCAGCAAAGTGTCGGGGAAGAGTTCCGTCAGCACGATGGCGTGGTGACGATCTTGATGTACTACTGCAGCAGGGCTTCGCCTAAACTCCGCTACAATATTATCGAGGACTATGGTGGTTGGGGCGCCGCACACGGCTAAGGAAAAGATCACGTGGATCAACTTGTGTGTTTCTGGGGTGCCCCTGCCTCCGTATATAAAGGACTAAAGGGGGGAGGCTGGCCGGCCAAGGAGGGCGCGCCAGGAGAGTCCTACTCCCTCTGGGAGTAGGATTCCCCCCCCCCAATCCTAGTTGGAATAGGATTCGCGGAGGGGGGAAAAGAGAGAGAGGGGTCGGCCCCCTCTCCTTGTCCTATTCAGACCAAGGGAGGGGAGGGGTGTGCGGCCCATGAGGGGCTCCCTCTTCTCTTTTCCACTAAGGCCCATCATGGCCCATATAACTCCCGGGGGGTTCCGGTAACCTCCCGGTACTACGGTAAAATCCCGATTTCACCCGGAACACTTCCGATATCCAAACATAGGCTTCCAATATATCAATATTTATGTCTCGACCATTTCGAGACTCCTCGTCATGTCCGTGATCACATCCAGGACTCTGAACAATCTTCGGTACATCAAAATGCATAAACTCATAATATAACTGTCATCGTAACCTTAAGCGTGCGGACCCTACGGGTTCGAGAACAATGTAGACATGACCGAGACACGTCTCCGGTCAATAACCAATAGCGGGACCTGGATGCCCATATTGGCTCCTACATATTCTACGAAGATCTTTATCGGTCAGACCGCATAACAACATACGTCGTTCCCTTTGTCATCGGTATGTTACTTGCCCGAGATTCGATCGTCGGTATTCCAATACGTAGTTCAATCTCGTTGCCGGCAAGTCTCTTTACTCGTTCTGTAATACATCATCCCGCAACTAACTCATTAGTTGCAATGCTTGCAAGGCTTAAGTGATGTGCATTACCGAGAGGGCCCAGAGATACCTCTCCGACAATCGGAGTGACAAAACCTAATCTCGAAATACGCCAACCCAACATGTACCTTTGGAGACACCTGTAGTACTCCTTTATAATCACCCAGTTACGTTGTGACGTTTGGTAGCACCCAAAGTGTTCCTCCGGTAAACGGGAGTTGCATAATCTCATAGTTATAGGAACATGTATAAGTCATGAAGAAAGCAATGGCAACATACTAAACGATCGGGTGCTAAGCTAATGGAATGGGTCATGTCAATCAGATCATTCACCTAATGATGTGATCCCGTTAATCAAATAACAACTCTTTGTTTATGGTTAGGAAACATAACCATCTTTGATTAACGAGCTAGTCAAGTAGAGGCATACTAGTGACACTCCGTTTGTCTATGTATTCACACATGTATTATATTTCCGGTTAATACAATTCTAGCATGAATAATAAACATTTATCATGATATAAGGAAATAAATAATAACTTTATTATTGCCTCTAGGGCATATTTCCTTCAAATGGGTATGCTACATTCAGATCTGTATGTATCTTGCAAATCTCTATGTCTCCCACCTGGACTAGATCACGGATGGAATTTAAGCATCTCTTGATGTGCTTGGTTCTTTTGTGAAATCTGGATTCCTTTGCCAAGACAATTGCACCAGTATTGTCACAAAAGATTTTCATTGGACCCGATGCACTAGGTATGACACCTAGATCGGATATGAACTCCTTCATCCAGACTCCTTCGTTTGCTGCTTCCGAAGCAGCTATGTACTCCACTTCACATGTAGATCCCGCCACAACGCTTTGTTTAGAACTGCACCAACTGACAACTCCACCGTTTAATGTAAACACATATCCGGTTTGCGATTTAGAATCATCCGGATCAGTGTCAAAGCTTGCATCAACATAACCATCTACGATGAGCTCTTTGTCACCTCCATATATGAGAAACATATCCTTAGTCCCTTTTAGGTATTTCAGGATGTTCTTGACCGTTGTCCAGTGATCCACTCCTAGATTACTTTGGTACCTCCCTGCTAGACTTATAGCAAGACACACATCAGGTCTGGTACACAGCATTGCATACATGATAGAGCCTATGGCTGAAGCATAGGGAACATCTTTCATTTTCTCTCTATCTTCTGCATTGGTCTGGCATTGAGTCTTACTCAATTTCACACCTTGTAACACAGGCAAGAATCCTTTCTTTACTTGATCCATTTTGAACTTCTTCAAAACTTTGTCAAGGTATGTGCTTTGTGAAAGTCCAATTAAGCGTCTTGATCTATCTCTATAGATCTTAATGCCCAATATGTAAGCAGCTTCACCGAGGTCTTTCATTGAAAAACTCTTATTCAAGTATCCCTTTATGCTATCCAGAAATTCTATATCATTTCCGATTAGTAATATGTCATCTACATATAATATCAGAAATGCTACAGAGCTCCCACTCACTTTCTTGTAAATACAGGCTTCTCCAAAACTCTGTACAAAACCAAATGCTTTGATCACACTATCAAAGCGTTTATTCCAACTCTGAGAGGCTTGCACCAGTCCATAAATGGATCGCTGGAGCTTGCACACTTTGTTAGCTCCCATTGGGTCGACAAAACCTTCCGGCTGCATCATATACAACTCTTCTTCCAGAAATCCATTCAGGAATGCAGTTTTGACGTCCATCTGCCAAATTTCATAATCATAAAATGCGGCAATTGCTAACATGGTTCGGACAGACTTAAGCATCGCTACGGGTGAGAAGGTCTCATCGTAGTCAATCCCTTGAACTTGTCGAAAACCTTTTGCGACAAGTCGAGCTTTGTAGACAGTAACATTACCGTCAGCGTCAGTCTTCTTCTTGAAGATCCATTTATTTTCAATTGCTTGCCGATCTTTTGGCAAGTCAACCAAAGTCCACACTTTGTTCTCATACATGGATCCCATCTCAGATTTCATGGCTTCAAGCCATTTTGCGGAATCTGGGCTCACCATCGCTTCTCCATAGTTCGTAGGTTCATCATGATCTAGTAGCATGACTTCCAGAATAGGATTACCATACCACTCTGGTGCGGATCTTACTCTGCTTGATCTACGAGGTTCAGTAGTATCTTGTTCTGAAGTTTCATGATCATCATCATTATCTTCCTCACTAATTGGTGTAGGTGTCACAGAAACCGGTTTCTATGATGTACTACTTTCCAATAAGGGAGCAGGTACAGTTACCTCATCAAGTTCTACTTTCATCCCACTCACTTCTTTCGAGAGAAACTCCTTCTCTAGAAAGTTTCCGAATTTAGCAACAAAAGTCTTGCCTTCGGATCTGTGATAGAAGGTGTATCCAATAGTTTCCTTTGGATATCCTATGAAGACACATTTCTCCGATTTGGGTTCGAGCTTATCAGGTTGAAGTTTTTTCACATAAGCATCGCAGCCCCAAACTTTCAGAAACGACAACTTTGGTTTCTTGCCAAACCACAGTTCATAAGGCGTTGTCTCAACAGATTTTGATGGTGCCCTATTTAACGTGAATGCGGCCGTCTCTAAAGCATAACCCCAAAACGATAGCGGTAAATCAGTAAGAGACATCATAGATCGCACCATATCAAGTAAGGTACGATTACGATATTCGGACACACCATTACGCTGTGGTGTTCCGGGTGGCGTGAGTTGCGAAACTATTCCGCATTGTTTCTACACCAAACTCGTAACTCAAATATTCTCCTCCACGATCAAATCGTAGGAATTTTATTTTCTTGTTATGATGATTTTCAACTTCACTTTGAAATTCTTTGAACTTTTCAAATGTTTCAGACTTATGTTTCATTAAGTAGATATACCCATATCTGCTTAAGTCATCTGTGAAGGTGAGAAAATAACGATATCCGCCACGAGCCTCAACATTCATCAGACCACATACATCTGTATGTATGATTTCCAACAAATCTGTTGCTCTCTCCATAGTACCGGAGAACGGTGTTTTTGTCATCTTACCCATAAGGCACGGTTCGCAAGTACCAAGTGATTCATAATCAAGTGGTTCCAAAAGTCCATCAGTATGGAGTTTCTTCATGCGCTTTACACCGATATGACCTAAACGGCAGTGCCACAAATAAGTTGCACTATCATTATCAATGCTGCATCTTTTGGCTTCAACATTATGAATGTGTGTGTTACTACTATCGAGATTTAATAAGAATAGACCATTCTTCATGGGTGCATGACCATAAAAGATTTTACTCATATAAATAGAACAACCATTATTCTCTGATTTAAATGAATAACCGTCTCGCATCAAACAAGATCCAGATATAATGTTCATGCTCAACGCTGGCACCAATATAACAATTATTTAGGTCTAATACTAATCCCGAAGGTAGATGTAGAGTTAGCGTGCCGACCGTGATCACATCGACTTTGGAACCATTTCCCACGCACATCGTCACCTCGTCCTTAGCCAATCTTCGCTTAATCCGTAGTCCCTGTTTCGAGTTGAAAATGTTAGCAACAGAACCAGTATCAAATACCCAGGTGCTACTGCAAGCATTAGTAAGGTACACATCAATAACATGTATATCGCATATACCTTTGTTCACCTTGCCATCCTTCTTATCCGCCAAATACTTGGGGCAGTTCCGCTTCCAGTGACCAGTCTGCTTGCAGTAGAAGCACTCAGTTTCAGGCTTAGGTCCAGATTTGGGTTTCTTCTCTTGAGCAGCAACTTGCTTGCTGTTCTTTTTGAAGTTCCCCTTCTTCTTCCCTTTGCCCTTTTTCTTGAAACTAGTGGTCTTGTTGACCATCAACACTTGATGCTCCTTCTTGGTTTCTACCTCCGCAGCTTTCAGCATTGCGAAGAGCTCAGGAATAGTCTTATTCATCCCTTGCATATTATAGTTCATCATGAAGCTCTTGTAGCTAGGTGGCAGTGATTGGAGAATCTGTCAATGACGCAATCATCTGAAAGATTAACTCCCAATTGAATCAAGTGATTATTATACCCAGACATTTTGAGTATATGCTCACTGACAGAACTGTTCTCCTCCATCTTGCAGCTATAGAACTTATTGGAGACTTCATATCTCTCAATCCGGGCATTTGCTTGAAATATTAACTTCAACTCCTGGAACATCTCATATGCTCCCTGACGTTCAAAACGTTGTTGAAGTCCCGATTCTAAGCCGTAAAGCATGGCACACTGAACTATCGAGTAGTCATCAGCTTTGCTCTGCCAGACGTTCATAACATCTAGTGTTGCTCCAGCAGCAGGCCTGGCACCCAGCGGTGCTTCCAGGATGTAATTCTTCTGTGCAGCAATGAGGATAATCCTCAAGTTATGGACCCAGTCCGTGTAATTGCTACCATCATCTTTCAACTTTGCTTTCTCAAGGAAAGCATTGAAATTCAACGGAACAACAGCACGGGCCATCTATCTACAATCAAACATAAACAAGCAAGATACTATCAGGTACTAAGTTCATGATAAATTTAAGTTCAATTAATCATATTACTAAAGAACTCCCACTTAGATAGACATCCCTCTAATCCTCTAAGTGATCACGTGATCCAAATCAACTAAACCATGTCCGATCATCACGTGAGATGGAGTAGTTTCATTGGTGAACATCACTATGTTGATCATATCTACCATATGATTCATGCTCGACCTTTCGGTCTCTGTGTTCCGAGGCCATATCTGTATATGCTTGGCTCGTCGAGTATAACCTGAGTATTCCGCGTGTGCAACTGTTTTGCACCCGTTGTATTTGAACGTAGTTACGTAGAGCCTATCACACCCGATCATCACGTGGTGTCTCAGCACGAAGAACTTTCGCAACGGTGCATCCTCAGGGAGAACACTTCTTGATAATTAGTGAGAGATCATCTTAAAATGCTACCGTCAATCAAAGCAAGATAAGATGTATAAAAGATAAACATCACATGCAATCAATATAAGTGATATGATATGGCCATCATCATCTTGTGCTTGTGATCTCCATCTTCGAAGCATCGTCATGATCACCATCGTCACCGGCATGACACCTTGATCATCATCGTAGCATCGTTGTCGTCTTGCCAATCTTATGCTTCCACGACTATCACTACCGCTTAGTGATAAAGTAAAGCATTACAGCGCAATTGCATTACATACAATAAAGCGACAACCATATGGCTCCTGCCAGTTGCCGATAACTCAGTTACAAAACATGATCATCTCATACAATAAAATTTAGCATCATGTCTTGACCATATCACATCACAACATACACTGCAAAAACAAGTTAGACGTCCTCTACTTTGTTGTTGCAAGTTTTACGTGGCTGCTACGGGCTTAGCAAGAACCGTTCTTACCTATGCATCAAAACCACAACGATAATTTGTCAAGTTGGTGCTGTTTTAACCTTCGCAAGGACCGGGCGTAGCCACACTTGGTTCAACTAAAGTTGGAGAAACTGACACCCGCTAGCCACCTTTGTGCAAAGCACGTCGGGAGAACCGGTCTCGCGTAAGCGTACGCGTAATGTCGGTCTGGGCCGCTTCATCCAACAATATCGCCGAACCAAAGTATGACATGCTGGTAAGCAGTATGACTTATATCGCCCACAACTCACTTGTGTTCTACTCGTGCGTACAACATCAACGCATAAAACCTAGGCTCGGATGCCACTGGTGGGGAACGTAGTAATTTCAAAATTTTCCTACGCACACGCAAGATCATGGTCATGCATAGCAAGGAGAGGGGAGAGTGTGATCTACGTACCCTCGTAGACCGACAGCGGAAGCGTTATGACAACGCGGTTGATGTAGTCGTACGTCTTCACGGCCCGACCGATCAAGCACCGAAACTACGGCACCTCCGAGTTCTAACACACGTTCAGGTCGATGACGATCCCCGGACTCCGATCCAGCAAAGTGTCGGGGAAGAGTTCCGTCAGCACGACGGCGTGATGACGATCTTGATGTTCTACTGTCGCAGGGCTTCACCTAAGCACCACTACAATATTATCGAGGACTATGGTGGAAGGGGGCACCGCACACGGCTAACAGAACGATCTTAGAGATCAACTTGTGTGTCTAGGGGTGCCCCCTGCCCCCGTATATAAAGGAGCCAAGGGGGGTGCGGCCGGCCCTAGGAGGAGGCGCGCAGGAGGAGTCCTACTCCTACCGGGAGTAGGACTCCCCCCCCTTTCCCTAGTTGGATTAGGACTTGGGAAGAAGGAAGAGAGGGAAGAAAGGAAAGGGGGGCGCCGCCCCCCCTCCTTCTCCAATTCCGACTTGGGGAGGAGGGGCGCGCGGCAGCCCCTAGGCCTCCTCTCCTCTTCCTCCACTAGGCCCATTAAGGCCCATTAGGTTACCGGGGGGTTCCGGTAACCTCCCGGTACTCCAGTAAAATGTCGATTTCACCCGGAACACTTCCGATGTCCAAACATAGGCTTCCAATATATCAATCTTTATGTCTCGACCATTTCGAGACTCCTCGTTATGTCCGTGATCACATCCGAGACTCCGAACTAACTTCGGTACATCAAAATATATAAACTCATAATGAAACTGTCATCGTAACGTTAAGCGTGCGGATCCTACGGGTTCGAGAACAATGTAGACATGACCGAGACATGTCTCCGGTCAATAACCAATAGCAAAACCTAGATGCTCATATTGGCTCCCACATATTGTACGAAGATCTCTTATCGGTCAGACCGCATAACAACATACTTTGTTCCCTTTGTCATCGGTATGTTACTTGCCCGAGATTCGATCATCGGTATCTCAATACCTAGTTCAATATCGTTACCGGCAAGTCTCTTTACTCATTTCGTAATACATCATCTCACAACTAACTCATTAGTTGCAATGCTTGCAAGGCTTATGTGATGTGCATTACCGAGAGGGCCCAGAGATACCTCTCCGACAATCGGAGTGACAAATCCTAATCTCGAAATACGACAACCCAACATGTACCTTTGGAGACACCTGTAGAGCTCCTTTATAATCACCCAGTTACGTTGTGACGTTTGGTAGCACACAAAGTGTTCCTCCGGCAAACGGGAGTTGCATAATCTCATAGTCATAGGAACATGTATAAGTCATGAAGAAAGCAATAGCAACATACTAAATGATTGGGTGCTAAGCTAATGGAATGGGTCATGTCAATCACATCATTCTCCTAATAATGTGATCTCGTTAATCAAATGACAACACATGTCTATGGTTAGGAAATATAACCATCTTTGATTAACGAGCTAGTCAAGTAGAGGCATACTAGTGACGTTTAGTTTGTCTATATATTCACACAAGTATTATGTTTCCGGATAATACAATTCTAGCATGAACAATAAACATTTATCATGATATAAGGAAATAAAATGATAACTTTATTATTGCCTCTAGGGCATATTTCCTTCACTTTGTGCATCCCCTGCCAAGCAAATGGATAGTTTTTCCATGCCCAATGCATGTAATCGATGCTTTCAAGTATCCCAGGAAATCCTCTTGCTGCATTTTGTGCTAGGATTCCAGCAGTCTCTTCAGCATTTGGTGATCGCAAGTATTGTGGTCCAAACACTGCACCACTGCCCTGCAGAACTTGTACAAACACTCAATGGTGGTGGACTCGGTCATGCATCCAGTCTTCCAGTATATCACCAGGAGCTTTGTATGCAAGCATCCTCATAGTCGTCGTGCACTTCTGGAGTGAGGAGAATCCAACTGTACCGGTGCAATCCTTCTTGCAAATGAAGTAGCTGCCGAACTTCCGGATGGCATTCACAATCCTGAGGAAGAACTTTCGGGTCGTCCGATAACGGCGCCAAAATACTTTCTCGCCATGTAGTGGAGCGTCGACAAAGTAGTTGGCGTAGAGCAAGCAAATAGCCCTCCAGTCGATGCCTCTGCTTGCTCTTACGGCGGCACGACGCCGAGCCACCTCGCCGCGGCTTTGCATTGTTTGCGAACAGGCCAGCCAGAGTGGCGAGGATCATGAGGTGCTCTTCGTCCTGGGTGTCGGCCTCGGCTTCCTCCTCCATTATAGCCGCAAACGCCTCCTCGTCGTCGGAGTCAATTGCCGAACAGGCAAATCGCCGAACACCTGGCGGGCATGGTGGGTGCGCAGCTGCCGGTATCCTCCGCCTGCGTGGTCGGAGCCCTGGAAAGCTCGCCCAGGTGCGGGATGGAGGCTACCGCGGCGAAACCCTCTCTTTCCGACGGGGAAATGGTCTTTCTATCGGCGGAGCAGCGGCTGTGGGCAGGCGGGGGCGCCGGGATCGGCATGGCGGCGAAAGGGGAAGTGACGTTCTACATCGCGCGGGGCGAATCTGGGCGGGAAAAAAAGCATTTCT
>NC_041392.1:569309998-569326888 GCF_002162155.2 Triticum dicoccoides
GTCTGGGATCGCCAAGCCAAAAAATGAGTCGAACCGACGAATTTCGACGCCCTGAAGGAGCGACTGGGTTTTTTTTCTGACATTCAGAGAACTAATCACCTGCCTGATGCAAAATGCTACTGTACCAATAAATTGCAGAGAAGTACTCTGCGCAAAGTAACATCGTCGACCTGGTACTTCCGATCGATACTCCGAGTCTCCGACACCACGACATAGACGTGGACAACCTCTTGCGTCTCCTGCTGACAGTGTCACTATCACATTCGCTCTCGCGGTCACGCCACACTGCCACACCACTCCTCTACAACAGTACTCCTATAGGACTCACCATCATGCTGTGCAGGCGTAGCAGTTAGTACTTAGGCCAATTCCATCGCGCGACCCCTAAACGGACGTCCGTTTTGTTCGGATTCTGTCCGTTTGGATAGGGTAATGGAGTCGTGTCCGGGTCTGTTCTGGGATACGGTGGCCGTGCGCTGGACGCGGACGCATCCCGGCCACATCCTATCCATGTACATTTTTCTTTGCAAGTCTTTAACTTCTTTTCATCATTCATTTTCGGTACATAAAAAATACATCATCACATTTTGACTAGTAACGCAAGACAAAAAAAATAACAACAAGAATACATTTTAGAAGATACACAACTTCCATAACTGCCCCCTTGAGTTGGGTTAAGGCCTTCTTGATGCACTCATTGTTGATCTGTGGAGGAGGCTCGATCTGGCATCCTCCTTTCTTCAAGCCAGATGTAGATGTTGCTTCCTCACACCTAATCTCGTGTCTAGCCTCTAATCTAGCAACAAGTGCACTTGTCTCATCTACAGCCTCTATACTAGCTAAAAGTGCACGAACATGTACTAAATTTCGCGCTATCAATATATCGATGTACTCTTCTTTCCAATACCAAAATTTGCATCCATGCTACACAATAAAATTTGTAGTTAGCACAACTAGTCAAAACTAGAGCACAAACCGAAGCTAAAAAGAGCACATACCCCATCGTTTAAGCACTTGATGAACACCCATCCGGGATGTTCCGGCGTTGTAGACACGCGGCGCACGACCATCCTTGGTCAGTGGTCGCACTTAATGAGTGGTAACAGTGCGCCGGCGAGCTTTGGGGCAAGCACCGAGCCCGGCCGACCGCCATTCGTGTATCTGCCGGCGGACCACTGACGGTGCAGATCCAAGCGGCTAGAGGAGGAGCCACTGTCTGCATGTGGCCTTGCTGCCCTGCCAGGGCCTTCCGGCGAGGTGTCCGGCCAGTCCATGGCGCGGCCCGGCCTCCCACAGCCGGGCGAGCTCAAGACCGACCGGATCCGCCCCAAATCCGGCTGACGGGTGCGCAAACCATGTGGCCGTGGTTGGGTAGCTTGGCGGTGCCAAGGGGAAGGGGCTAGGCGAGCGCGCGTCCGAACTGCAAGGCTGCAATGGCAGCGGCGGCGGCGGCAGCGAGGGAAAGAATAGGGAAGAGTGGAGGGGGTGCGGCCGCAGGGAGGAAGGGGGGGCGGATAGAAAAAGGCCCGCCCTGTGCCACCGACAGGCGGGCCAGGGAAGGACACGCGCAGACGGCCCGTGCGTCCACGTGGTGTCCGTTTCACCCCAAAAGCGGCGCAAACTTGGGCCGTGGATGGGTCGAAAGCGAACACAAAACGGACAAAAGTTTGTTTGCTCCCGCGCGCTGGGCCGTCTCGTTTGTCCGTTTTACCTCAAACGGACAGGGACGGACAGAATAGGGTCGCGCGGTGGAGTTGGCCTTACGGCTTCGTTTCCCGCCGTTCATTCCTCTGACACACTAGAAGCGTCTCCGGTCAGATGTTTCCATGGCTCTTCTGCCAAGCACGCCGCAGTTCTCGGTTCCAGCTTCAGATTTGCTCCGCGTCAGAATATTTACGTGCAAATCAACAAGTCAATCTTCGGGCATTGGTAAGTCAATCGCCGAGAGGTGTATTCTGCCTTGAAGACATGCCAATCTTTTGCACGGATTCTTCCATGCTTATTTTTCTTCAGAAAACCGGTTACTCCGAAAGCAAAAGGCAATGCTGCTTTTCGATCTCAACTTGGATCATCGATCGTTTTCCATGGAAGTGCCACCCCTGCTTGACTTGACCATCATCAATTACTCCCTTTTTCTATAACAGAGTCCGGTGCCCGTGCGTGCATTGCCTGCAAGCAACACTCCACAGTGCGCACGCAGCTCGTGCTAAATTCTGGAGTACCATCGAGTCCCCTGCCTATAAATACCAAGCACGTGGTACGCTTGTAGCCATCAACCCGCCAGTCATTCGGGGAAGAAACAGAGTGCCTTGTGAGATAGAGCCATGGGGAAGAAGAACACCCACCTGTGCTGTTTCTCGCTGCCGCTGCTTCTGTTCGCCGGGCTGGCATCCGGCCACCAGGTCCTGTTTCAGGTACGCGTGCGTATGTGTGGGGGTTTGCTTTGATTCTCTGAGGAGAAGAATTTGAGCTCAGGACCCTCATCAACCGTGGGAGCTTAATGGATGTTTGCACATGGCGCGAAACCATGCTGCAGGGGTTCAACTGGGAGTCGTGGAAGCAGAGCGGCGGGTGGTACAACATGATGATGGGCAAGGTCGACGACATCGCCGCGGCCGAAGTCACCCACGTGGCTCCCGCCGCCGTCGCACTCTGTCGCCAGCGAAGGTCCTCCTCCGGTCTCCCCCTCCCTCTTCCTACTAAATCATTCGTGCCTCAACATCTACGCCTCTTTTGGTTTTGTAGAAATGTTATAGGATTTCTATAAGATAAGATTTGCATAGGAAAAATTCCTTTAAGGCCTTTTGTTTTGTAGGAATGGATTCCTATTCATACGTAGAATAAGAATTAATCTTTCACATTTTCGAGAGAAAAAATATTAGCTAAGACTTAATGAAAAAATTCCTATCCTATGCATCAAATGACATCCTTTTCTATTAGCCTTTCTCCTCATTAATTACTTGTCACATCATTTTTTTGCTTATGTTGCATCTATGTTACTCTCTAAATTACTCTCACTATGACCAGCCTTAATCACTGCATGTCCTGTTTGATAATCTCAAGTCATTAAAAGCATGCATATTCCATATTTTTCATTGGTTGATATGTCAAAAAACAAGAAACGAGGGAGAAGTTAATGCGCCACGTCTAAGCATTTTAGGATTATTTGATTTTCGTAAGATGATTTACACATCTAGAAAGAGGAAATACTACTCTATTTTTCTACTCCCTTCATCTAGATATTTAGTACTACACTAAAGAAGCATTTGTTTTCCTACTCTATTTTTCGATGAACAAAATGTGCAAATACGATCAAGAAGTATACAGTATACGAACTAAAGCGATTGACTCGGGTCGGCTACAGGTTACATGCCTGGTCGGCTGTACGACATCGACGCATCCAAGTACGGCAACGAGGCGGACCTCAAGTCGTTGATCGGCGCGCTCCACGGCAAGGGCGTGCAGGCGATCGCCGACATCGTCATCAACCACCGCTGCGCCGACTACAAGGACAGCCGCGGCATCTACTGCATCTATGAGGGCGGCACCTCCGACGGCCGCCTCGACTGGGGTCCCCACATGATCTGCCGCGACGACACCACCTACTCCGACGGCACCGCCAACCTCGACACCGGCGCTGACTTCGACCACGCGCCTGACATCGACCACCTCAATGAACGCGTCCAAAGGGAGCTCAAGGAGTGGCTCCTCTGGCTCAAGAGCGACCTCGGCTTCGACGCGTGGCGCCTAGACTTCGCCAAGGGCTACTCGCCGGAGATGGCCAAGGTGTACATCGACGGCACGTCCCCGAGCCTCGCCGTGGCCGAGCTTTGGGGCGACATGGTCCCCGGCGGCGACGGCAAGCCCAACTACGACCAGGACGCGCATCGGCAGAATCTGGTGAACTGGGTGGACAAGGTGGGCGGCGCTGCGTCTGCGGGCATGGTGTTCGACTTCACAACCAAAGGGATACTGAATGCCGCCGTCGAGGGGGAGCTGTGGCGGCTGATCGACCCGCAGGGGAAGGCCCCCGGCGTGATGGGGTGGTGGCCGGCCAAGGCCGTCACCTTCGTCGACAACCACGACACCGGCTCCACCCAGGCCAAATGGCCATTCCCCTACGACAAGGTCATGCAGGGCTACGCGTACATCCTCACCCATCCCGCCATCCCATGCATCGTAAGCAACACGCTCCGGGCTCACCTTCACTCTCACTAAGGCACACCTCTTTTGGCAGATTCTCCTATAATCTTAAGAATCGACCCTCCATCCAGTTTCTCCTAGAATCTTGAGCCTATATTTTTAGGATTATAAAAAAAATATGAGTACAAGGTTCTAGAAGAAGCTAAGTGAAAAATCGATTCTCAAGGTTCTAAAAGAATCTGCTTAGAAACTTTGTACAGTTTTCCCCCTCCTATAATGAAATAGGCAGAGCTCCTGCCAGTTCCGGTAAAAAAAGGTTCTAAAAGAATAGGTCAAAAGAACTGGGCCTAAGTCACCACCATTCATTTATTCATTCAGGAAACTTAGAATTGTTTTTTTTTTTTTGAAGAGAGGCAAAAGATTTGCCTCATTCATTAAATAAGAGGAATAGAGTTTATGTTCGTGTTACAACAGTGACAGCGCCGCAACACCCGAAATAAAGGTGACCAACTACTCTCGCGTCATCAAGTATCCCAACTTGCTTGCACCCGCTGATACCCAAAGCGTGGCCTCCTTCTTAATGTTGGCGAGTAGAACCGTCGGCGGAGCACTCTTCTGACGGAACACTCGCGCATTCCTCTCGTTCCAAATGGTCCAGGCGACTAGCATGGTGAGCGAGGCCATCGCCTTCCTGTTGGGGATAGATGTGTCGGAGAGGCCCACCCACCACTCTTCGATGTTGCCTGAGAGGTGCCATGAGGAAGTATCAATGCTCACCAGTTGCAGCCAGTCCTTGACTAATCCCCATAGGCGGATAGAGAAGCGGCATTTGTAGAAAAGGTGGTCAACAGACTCTTGGTTTTGCTTGCAAAGTGTACAAAGGCCACAGTTTGGCCATCCGCGCTTCTCCAATCTGTCTGCCGTCCAAATTCTATTTTGAATAGCCAGCCAAGCGAAGAACTTGACTTTGGGGGGAGCCCAAGCCCTCCACACAGTGTGCTCCATAGGGGATTTGATTGTGCCAAGGAATTGCGCTTTGTATGCTGACTCGGCCGTGTATTGCCCGCTAGCGGTGTGCTTCCATACAATATCATCTTCGGCATCCTCCTCGAGATGGAAGCCACGAAGCGTTGTCCAGAGGGTGACAAACTGACGTAAGTGATTCAGCGAAAAAGAATCTGGGATGCGTATTCTCGAGACCCACGCATCGTTGCTGAGAGCTTCGCGCACCTTCCAATTTTTCCTCGTGGACGCCTCATAAATTAGTGGTGCAATGTACCTAGGCTTGCGGTCATTCACCCATGGCGCATCCCAAAAAGGCGTCCTTGCTCCATTTTCAACAAAGATTGACGTGGAGGCATAAAACAAGGAGTAGTCCATCGTGTTGCACGGGTTTCCCATGCCCACCCAAAGCTTGGTGGGCTCTTTCCATTCAAACCATAATCAGCGCAAGCGAAGAGCCCGAGCAAATTTCTCCGTGTTAAGTATGCCAAGGCCACCAACGTCCTTTGGCCGGCACACCGCATCCCAATTCACCTTGCATTTTGCACCAGTGGTCTTGTCCGTGCCCTCCCAGAGAAAGGCTCTTTCGAGCTTGTTTATGTTGTGTAGAGTGGACGTTGGCACAATGAGCGGCGTGATGGAGAAGACGAGCTGCGAAGACAGCACCGACTTCACAAGGGCACACCGACCAATGGGAGTGATATTTTGGCCATCCCAAGTGGTCAACTTAGCGGACGCTTTGTCCTCTAGGTACTGGTAGTCGACCTTTCTAAGCTTCCACACCGAGAGAGGAAGCCCCAAGTATTTCATTGGAAATGAAGCCCGTGACGCAGGAAGGGCCTGAAGGATGCATGTCAAGTTGAGTTGTCCGCACCGAATGGGAACCACTGAGCTCTTCTGGAAGTTTGTGACAAGGCCGGTGACATTGCCGAAAAGATGCAGAATGGTGGCTAGGTTGTCAATGTCTTTCTTGATTGGAGCCATAAAGACTGCTGCATCATTTGCGTATAGGGAAGTCCTAACAGCCACGCCACGCCCACGGATCTTGTGAAAGAGCCCTTTTCTCGATGCTAGCTCAAGAATCTTCTGCAGCGGGTCCATGGCAATGACAAATAGCAAGGGGGAGACCGGGTCCCCTTGTCTGAAGCCGCGGCCATGAGGGATGGGCTTGCTTGGCACACCATTCAAAAGGATGCGCGAGGACGAGGAGCACAATAGGGCGGCGATCCAGTTGCGAAACATGGGCGGAACCCAAGCCTCTGAAGAAGGTCCAAGATATACTCCCATTTGATAGAGTCAAAAGCCTTCCGAATATCGAGCTTGAACAGGAGGGACGGAGTTTTCCGCATGTGGAGGCGTCGCGCAAGATTGCGAACATACATGAAATTGTCATGGATACTTCTCGTTTTTATGAAGGCACTCTGGGCATTTGAGATGAGCTTATGCATATGGGGGGCCAGGCGGATTGCCAATATTTTCGCAATAATCTTTGCAATGGCGTGAATAAGACTAATAGGGCGATAGTCAGAAATATCCTCGGCCCCCTCTTTTTTCGGGAGGAGCACAACATTTGCAGTGTTGTGCCAATGAAGGTCAGTTGTGCGCAGATTGGCAAAGGAGGAGACCACCCTCATGACGTCCACCTTGATGGTACTCCAACATTTTTTAAAGAAGAGACCAGTAAACCCATCCGGCCCGGGAGCCTTGTCCCCAGGCATTTGGTTAATGGCGTCCTGCACCTCATCCTCGGTTATGGGGTCCCCGAGGCAAGCCAAATTGTGGGTCTCCAAATCGAGCTCCTCCCAATTAAAGTCTATGGACCTCGCCTCCCCCTTTTCCATGACGCTAGAAAAGTGCGCATGTACGAGTTGCTCCTTTTGCTCATGGTCTGTGACCCAGCCGTCATTGTGTTTGAGCCGATGAATGTAATTCTTTCTCCTCCTGGCATTGACCCGCCGATGAAAAAATTTGGTATTTGCGTCCCCTTCTCTGAGGTGGCATAGCCTAGCACATTGCTTTTTGCGAGCACGCTCAAGCACCGCAAACCCAATGATTCTCCTTTTGAGCCTGGACCGAAGGTCCGCCTCCATGGTAGAGAGCTGCCTGGACTCCTGTGCAATGTCCAGACGCAGGATGACGAGAAGAGCCGCATGGTGGAGTAACTTTGCCCCAGAGAACAACCCCTTACTCCAGGCAGAGAGGCGATCTCCAGTTATTTTCATTTTGTGGTGCATCACATGGAAGGGCTCAGTGTGCACAGTCTGTTCATTCCAAACTTAGAATTGTTGCTTCAATGATTTGTAGTTCTACGACCATTTCTTCAACCTGGGGTTTCAGGATGAGATCGCGGCACTGGTGGCGATCAGGAAGCGCAACGGCATCACAGCGACCAGCGCTCTGAAGATCCTGATGCACGAAGGGGACGCCTACGTCGCCAAGATCGACGGCAAGGTGGTGGTGAAGATCGGGTCCAGGTATGACGTTGGGGCCGTGATCCCGGCCGGATTCGTGACCTCGGCGCACGGCAACAACTACGCCGTCTGGGAGAAGACCGGCGCCGCGGCGACACTGCAGCGGAGCTGAAGTCTCCACTGACCAGACATGATTTGAACTACATTGTCCGTTCTGCTATACACGCGCAGATATTGCTATGATTTAACTTTTTTATACTTGTACCCAAAATTGATGAGCTCTACGAATAGCTCACACGACTGTAGTAAATAAATTATTGAGGATATGAAGAGGTATAAGAGGCGATTGCGCCATTTGGATGCTTCAGCATATATATATATAAATGAAAAGGAAAAGACAGTTTCAGCCCAATCAAATGAACAGCCGGCATGACAGTTTTTCTAATTACTGAAAATAGGATTTCCTCTGTGATACCAAGACACTGCCATGAATCCAAATAAACCCAGCAAAGGAAGCCAAATGACGGCCTATTATTAATTTATTATTCTCCAAAGGATAGCCTCAAATAGGCAAAAGATGAGCTCCTTTATAGCTTTGTTACATTGCATCCTATACATTGCTGGAGGAACCAGCAGAATGAAGATCGCATTGCAAGCTGGGGAGCGGAGAGGCTCTACCAAAGGAACATGGCAAGAATCCAAAACAGGCAGGCATACAACAGCCTGCTAGCGTTAGGCATGAACTGACAGACAGTGAAATCCCAGCCACAGCCTCAGAAACCAAGCGAGGCTACTCCTGCGCCAGTGTCTCCGGAAGTAATAGATTACATGCTCCCACATTTTTCTCTATTCTACTCCAGGATTCAAGGAGAACAAGAGCTAGGTTTTACTTGGGACGCTTGCGGTATGGGTACAGGATGTCATCCACCGTGTCTTTGACGTAAGTCCCAACTTTATTCATGTTCCTGACCACACCACTGGCCACAAGTCCAGCATTCCTCTGAAATCTGCAGGTCCAGTTGAAAATTCACCGTTTGTTAAAATTCGATGCAAAACCATGGACTTGATTAGAGTTTAAACCAAAAGAGCAACGTACTTGGTTATGAAATCGGCTTGTGTCAGCGCAGGTTTGTGTCCATGTGCTTGAGTAGCTGCAATGTTATCAAGATAAGAAGATGAGTTTAATTTCTAGATCCAATAAGTTAATCATCACATCTTTCTCGTGAAGACCAAGTCTTATTAACCAACGTAAAAATAAATTTAGTTTCTGGCACACTGAGATATAGGCGAGCTCCAAGATTGTTCGACTCAGAATGCAGACTACTTTAGGATCCAGTTCCTCCAACCACCGTGAGTTAATTAAAGTACCTTTTCTGATATTCTGTTTGAGGGAACATTTTCTGTATTGCTTGTCTACTGTGGCAAAATTGACTTTAAGAATAAGATTTGGCGGCTTTAATCACGCAATAACCAACGATGCAACATTAGCATGTCCACTCATTTCTTCATTAACAGACTATAAGTAACAGGTGAGACCGCCCATTACATTCTACAGAGAATCTGCAGTACAGAGGCTACTGAAGAAAAGTGTGACATGCTAAGCACCTCTTGCAGTGATCTAGCACACCGTGGTAGGCTTTGGAGTTGCTATTGTAGTATTATTTTTACAGTTACATATTTGTCAGGCAATAAAATAAATATTTCCCTTACCTTCTTTTTTCATGTGACCTGGAGCTTGTTTAGTTACGTGAGCTGGAGCTTGTTTAGTTGGAGCTCTGTCTGTCAATAGCTGCAGAAAAAAAAACACTTCTTGCTTACACATAATTTATCCTTTCACATACACTTACAGTAAGATACTCGCCAAGCAGTTTCAATAATAATGGTGAACATATTAGGGAAAATATCAAGAATATATGTTTACTGTTATGGCATGGCCAGCATTCCTACTGTGATTGAGAAAAGAAGGGAAGTGGCATCAATTCATCATTGTAAACAAATAAAAGGTATATGGATTGCCATGAACACACCAGCCACTTTTCCAGTACATAATACAGAACTAGGCTTGCACGCTAAATTGCTTCTTTTATAAAATAATCAACTGTCATAGACTATGCCTGCTATACTAAGACGACCTATGCAGTGTACACCATAAACAGACAGCATAATTCCCATGCACATTAAGTCACACTGGCATACTGCTTATGTGTGAGCTGACATGTTAAGCATATTTCAGAGCAATAAATGCTTAAGAAGAAGAAGAAATACCTCAACTCCAACACAGATAGGGAGCTCTGCATGCTTCTCTCCCTTCACTGTAGAGGTATCCTTGTCATCTAGGTATATGGAATATCCAGCACATGCATATTTGAAGTTGGAAAGGTTGCGACCTTCTTGGATAGCTCCCAGCTCAATTTCTCCAACCATACGATCAGGAACTGGTATCCGTAGCAAGTTCAACAAAAACCAAGATAAGATAAAACAAGTCAACCCAAAAGTTAAGAATTACAAAAATCAGATAAAAATAAGTCAGCTATTATTACTGCTATGGTGACTGATGAGACAATAAATCCAGTGTAGATGATACAGAGATAAACATTCATGATATGAAGCGGTACTTCTGCTGTTCTGCAGAGATTGTCACGAGAGATAATCTCAAAGTTATAGAATGGATCGTATTTTTTACTGATTTAGCATATTCAACTGATCATCAGTACAGAGTACTAATAAATACAAGAGTTTATTGGTGAACCTAGGTTGATCAACAACATTCTGGATATAAATGGAATTGATGCCCTGACCTAATACTGTGTTTCAATGAAATTGAATAAAGTATCTGCTTCTAGTCATCTGGGGACCTAAACTCATACACTCAATTGTCCTTGTGTGGTTCCCAGAACATTGGTGGCACATATAAACTCAACAGAAGATCCAGAATCTGACACGTAATGACATAAATGCAGTGACCTTCTTGTACTGCTCTGAAGAGTCAACAAACAAACCCAGGCGCTTATCCTTCCCACAGGTCCAGGTATTAACACTAAATGGCAGTAGTAGAGAAAACTTCTACAGCAAGCTTCCTGGGATCTGTATGGTCGATAGCCTACTAGATTGATTGGTAGAATTCTTTTGTGGCACTGATATTACGCGTCAGTATGGGATGTAATAACTTTGAATGTTTGTCGGGATGGTGCTAGGATTTGTTTTCGTCCAATTGTCTTTTTCCAGGAGCAGGGGCGGGCAGTGGGTTTTCCTCAGGCATGCCGAGCCATTTCCCCTTTCATGTTTTCCCATTGTACGGTTGCGAACTCTGTTTGCCTCTGTTAACCAACTAACGGAATGGGGAAACCCAGTGCCACAATACAGCTTAGTTTCCAAATAAACCTATGATGTTAACATTGCAATTTTGTCGAATTGCCCTGAAGACATGAGTTGCAATCAAGGTGCTTTCTTCCTAGTGTGTGGGAATGGGTACCCCTGTTTGCAAACAACGCAGGAGCCCTAATCGCTATGCATCCCCGTGGTTGGTGCGTGTGTGCCATCACCGCAAAAAACGAAATCTTGTGCAGAACAGGGAGCCCAGCGAAAGCTCAGGGGGCACAGATTACATGGCTAATGGCTTAACTAGGAACAGGGGAACCCTAGCCCGCTAGAGACCCTAAAGCAAGCAGCAGGCAATCGAGGGTAAGAGAAGAGAGGAGGAAGGTGGCGCGGGCACGATCTTCGACCTTGGGGGATGCCGCGGGTGACGCCGACGCAGACGGGGCCGCGCCCTTTGGACCTGAGCACCGACGAGTAGAAGAGGCAGCCCTTGCAGGACCTCCCCTTCACCACCCCTGCCCCTGCCACCGGGGTCGGCGCTGCGGCCGCCGCCGCCGCGCCCTCCCCTGCCGCAGGGACCCCCGGCGCGGCGCCGGCGCGCTCCATATCCGCCGGCGTGGAGGTGCGGCGGCGAGTGGTGATCTGTGCCCCGCGTGGAGAGACTGTAGACGGGGAGGGGGCTTCGCTTTCGTGGTGCCGCCGCCTCTGGCGTTTATTCAGTAGGAGCTTCGTTTGCTTGGTTTTCGATTTCGTTTTGTGCAGTCGCCAGAATTACAGTCTTATCAAGAACTTGGAGCACTCCCTCCGTTTCAAATAGTACTTCGCATATTGCTTTTTATCCCAACAAGTCTGTTTGACTAAACTTTATGTTAAATATATGTATTTGGCGTCTTAAATGTTGGTATTTTTTCTTCAAACCCAGCTCGCTCCGGTCAGGTGTACTGAGCACATGTATTATGTACCATCAGAAGCTAATCACTGGATTCGTATTCGAACAAAAGTTACACTTTTGGATTAGTCAAAATCAACGACCTAAAAACAAGTGCACGCCCTACTACTGAATTTTTTTTTTGGCCAACTCAGAATGCAAGGAGTTTAATTTTGCACGGAATTATCATTCAAGGTCTCCTGACAGCCAAAGAAGGTTGTGTACAGGGTAAACAAAACCACGGCAATAACATGGGCGCACATGATTAATTAGTTGATAAAACGATAGTGATGGGATAATATTTACAGAGACCACGGAAGGAACCCAGTTCCTGTACAATGAGTGGAATATACAGGTTAATTTACACGTAACGAGGCATGCTTCACATAATTTTACATGCCACGTACATCAGGTTCAGCTACGCTACTCATGACTGGAAGAGAGTAACGGTGGCAATATATCCATTCTTCATCACCTGTTGGTCAATGAGAACGGAAGGATTGCAAGTGTCAGATCAGAGTGATAGCAAACAAACTGATGACACAGTTCGTGCAGGAAAAGAAGGTTTCTGAAGCTGAGTGATAGGTAGCCTACCTCAAAAGCAATATTTTGGTATCCATAGACGAAAGTTGATCCAAATGGGTTATTCATCGAGCCCTGTGTCTGGATTGCTGCTCGACCGCAGTCGCCAAGGATCTCCTAATACAGTAGAATCAACACACATTAGTCAGTTAGCAAATAAGCATGGGAAATCAAAAGAAAAAAATGGCCATGAGCGAGAAACAGAAGTACAGCTCAAACAATTGCTACATGGCATGCTGAGCTGCTTTTAAGAAGTAAAAGAACTGATGACGTTTTAGCATGGGAGCACATTACCCACGATCTGATTTTACTTTTATTTGTATGCCAATCAAAGAAACATTTTCTTTACTGGGGTCAAAGAAGCATCAGTAACTCATTTATTTGCATGCAAGTTCAAAAGGTCTGTCATTCACCAACTTTTCACGAAGGCAGCTATTCAACCATTAAAAGATCGAGATATATCATAAGTAAATCTAGGAAAAACAAATTATCATAAAGGGAGCACAAAAGGTTTAGTAATGAAATGGCAACTCAAAGCAAAGCTGATAGTTATAGGTTAACTTATAAATCTATATGGGAATCATTGCAGCATAAACTCATGGTGAACACCATACCTTGACTTGTTCCCATTTTGTTCGAGGTGTTATGCAATTCTTGGAAGTGTTACCCGGCTGCTGTGCCCCTTCAGCTGAAACAAAGCCAATAGTTAATTAGTACTGACCTCATCAGCAGCAAACTGACTGTAGCGAGCAGTTCGTACCTTCAGCATCGTAGATAACAAAGTTGCATTTCATGTACGAATTGAAATCAGAATGACCAGGGAAGTTTGTATGTAAAACAAACTTCTTTATCTTGTGAGTCTGCAATGAAACAAAATCTACTGGTCAACATGCTGGTTGAACCTCGCAAAAGAAATGTTGTAAACTTTGAAGTGTGCAGGCACACCTGCTATACAAAAAACTCCATACCTGACCATCAAATAAGATATCTATACCACGCGAGAAGTAGTTGTAGAAGTAGTCTCCACAAAGAGTAGTCCGAGGGCGGAGGTCGGATGCGGAGTGTATAACCATTTGGTCCACCTAACATGAGAGCACGATGTGCTAAGCGTTAAAGATGAGAATGCAGTATTGAGAGTGCTTAGGATTTTGGTCTTTCCTTATATTATTCTTTCAATAACAAAAAAGGGAGAGCATATATTACAGAAGAGTTGACATGTACCAAGAGGTAAAATAATGGCTCTGGATATAAAATATAAATCAAAAAATCAGAAAGCGAAAGGTGAAACAGCTTTTCAGGCTTTGGCTGCTTTATCTTTAAACTCAGCTGACGCAACATTGTTTTGCAAGTAATACTCAAACCTCAAAGCAATCTGCAAGTGCAAGAAAAGCCCTTGTCGAACTATGACATTTCACATGTTCCAAGCATATTTTGGGGGTTATTCGATCAAATTTCCACATTGTATTCTACCAACACTGACAAGTTGCAACAGCACCAAACACCTAGTTCAGTATGATACTGAGATGTCCACGGATCTTTTTGACCATATGTTGAATTGCTTGAGTGCATGGAATCATTTATTGTTTACTGGTCTTTGAAATAACAGATAACTCTGGCTTCTCAAGCATGCCCAGAATATGAACGAGAAGTGACATCCTGGTTATCGTCACCAGCTCATATAGGATAAAATATGGAGGTAGAGATACATGTTTCCAAAGAATAAACTGGAAAATATGCATTCTAGTAATCTAGCACATTTTATTCATAACAATTGAAAGATTAGCTTGCCAGAATCTCTATGAAAATCCATATTGCAGTGCTTCAGTAAAAAAAAATACAGGCACACCTGCTTTTGGTGGATACCACATGGACGACCCAATTCGGTCCAGATATCCTGCCAAAGATACCGCATCACGTAAGAAACCATTAAAGCATGCTTCAGAAAAAGAGAGCAGACAGTACAATGATTGACACCTGTGGCGATGCTCCGAAAGGAATATGCTGCCCCCCAGTAGTGAGCCAAAGCTCTTCACCAAGCTGAAAACAAGATAAAGCTTTAAAAAAGGTTTGCTCCAGTGATGTTATGTCGAGACTTATTCAGTCACATATGTATTTTATCCTGCGCACAGAAGACAGTAACAATGATGCATGACACATACACTACCAGCTGTTCAGCCTACAATTCTGCATTTACTTTCTTTTGGTGTATATACTTGCTCAAAAACATTTTGCTGCAGAAGGATGGGGATATCGATGAAGATGTGAACCATCGAATCAAAGCCAGATGGATGAAGTGGCGCCAAGCTTCTGGCGTTCTCTGTGACAAGAGTGCCACAAAAGCTAAAAGGCAGGTTCTATAGGACGGCGATTTGACCCGCAATGTTGTATGGCGCTGAGTGTGGCCGACTAAAAGGCGACATGTTCAACAGTTAGGTGTAGCGGAGATGCGCATGTTGAGATGGATATGTGGCCACGCAAGGAAGGACAGGGTCCGGTATGATGATATATGTGATAGGGTTGGGGTAGCACCGATTGAAGAGAAGCTTGTCCAACATCGTCTGAGATGGTTTGGGCATATTCAGTGCAGGCCTCCAGAAGCTCCATACCCGACAGCTAAAGCGTGCTGATAATGTCAAGAGAGGTCGGGGTAGACCGAACTTGACATGGCAGGAGTCCGTAAAGAGAGATCTGAAGGAGTGGAGTATCACCAAAGAACTAGCCATGGACAGGGGTGCGTGGAAGCTAGCTATCAATGCGCCAGAACCATGAGTTGGTTGCGAGATCTTATAGGTTTCAGCTCTAGCCTACTCCAAATAGTTTGGGACTTAAGGCTTTGCTGTTGTTGTTGTGGTGGTGGTGGTGGTGGTGGTGTGCAGTTGTAAAACCAGATCGTATGGATTAGTGAATCATGAAACAGGAAAATTTCTGCAGTTTTCACAGGATTAATAGACTGGAAATATCATCAATAAATAGGCAATGTACCTTTGCATGTACTTCCTCCATATATAGGCTGCCCGCAGGTAAGGCAGGAATAACTGCCTTATCCATCAATGATCCAACACCAACTTTGCTATCTGTTGAGCTATCATATATAGAAACACGACACGTAACCGGAGTTGTTCCATCGGGAAATTCCAGGGGCAAATCTGCCACTGCAAGTGCAATAAGAAGCTGAGAAGAAATGCTGCGAATGATAGTTATGCAGAAATGAATGTGACCATTTGGCAACATACCTTCCCCATTGTTGAAGAAATTTGTATATTGACTGGGGATAGGGAATGCGAATGATAAACCCTGCAAAATCTTGTGAGTAAGATAAACCCAAACAGGCCAGGAAATGGAACATGGAACAAAATCTTGAAAGAAATAAAACAAAGCAAGGGCTATTTGTCATGACATACTGGATAGAAGAGGGTATACATGCCCCTCTCTTTATCATATATCCCAGGGAAAGTCGGTCCGAATAGAGCATAAACAGATACAAAAGTGGCTAGCGTCGATGGACCGCTGAAAGAATAGAAGGGAGAAGGAAATCGTCAGTAACACAGCACCTAACCTTTTGCTGAACGGTTAGGGCAAAAAATGAGTGACCATGCCACATATAAGCTTTACTTGACCCAAGAGTTCTTGAAAATAGACTAAACAGAAAAGAGGGAATGCGTAGAAGCTCCTCACCCAATTAAAGACGTCGCGTAACGCAATTGCAGTCTCTTAACATCAAAAATCTCGATGAGACGAAGCCTCTGCAGGAGAAAAATAAAAGAATAAGAATTTCTGATCGATAGTGAATTTTTTTCACAAATCTCAAGTGCAAAGTATGTAGAGGTTTTTATACCATATTCTTTAAGCAAATTTTGCTGCAGAATTCAAATAACTACGGCACTAAACTACTGATGGGTCTGCATTACACTTCCTATTTTCAACGAAGCATAGAACCACTATAATTTGGTTATATAAACATTTCAGTACAGTATTCAATACCAACAAACAAATGCTACTGTATACATGGATTCAGTACAAGTGAGATCAACGATGTCTACAATGCAACCAGAGTATCAAGGAAAATCCAAGCAATTGACTGAAACAAACCTGGGACCAAGGATCGAAGCGTAAGTGAAACCCGTGATCCGGAAAGCTTATGACGAAGTCCAACTTTAGAGGCTCCTGGAATCACAGAATGAACCACACCAATCAGTAAAGGTTAATTTGGTGGCTCTGGTAACACCAAACAAGGGCTGCCCATCACAAACCTCGTCGAAGTACTTCACGTGGACAACATCGTAAATGTTTGGCTGGTGTTCAATCTGCGCAAATGCATCAGAAATCGGCATCCCTGCACCGACCATCCCCGAGCTCTTGTGTCAGAATTGGCAAAAAAATCGAAACTTTCAGCTAAGCGGTTGCTTAAAACGCAGGTTTCTCTTCTGTTGTCGCGTGCGGAGCGAAAGGAAGCAACCGACGGGTTCGGAAATCGGATCCCAACCGACGCGGCGACGGCGGGCGGTT
>NC_041392.1:569327094-569328651 GCF_002162155.2 Triticum dicoccoides
CGGAGGTCGAGGGTGACGGCCCCCATGGCCGTGCCCTCGCAGCGCCGCCTCACCGGCACCGTCGCCGGGGACGGCGACCCGACCGCCGACCCGGGCCCTCCCCCCACCATCGCCGGCGACCTCTGCGTCTGCATCGCTGCGGCGGGCCTTCCTTCCCCTCGTCGGCCGGTTTGTTCCTCTCGTCGCTCCGATTGGGTTCGGGGATTCGCGTGGGCTTGCGTCTACTCCGATTCCTTCTTCTCGCCGACTAGTAGTTTAGCTTAACGAGAAGCCAACGGACGGTGCGCGGGGCCGCCTTGTCAGTGTGAGGACCGCGGGCGTGGGGCCCACCTGTCAGTAAGGTTGGCGCCGGCTTCACACTTGGCAAGGCCACCGGTTGCTTACTTGCCTGTGCTCACGTTTTATCACGTTACATTTGCTTCCTCGCAAGGGTTTTCTTTTTCGAAAGCGCTTTTTTAATTCCGAGCTCACATGCATTTGGATGAACAGTAAAATTCAAAATAATAGTAAAAAAAGTTAAAATGTTTTTGAATTCTTTTCGCGATAAACATTGGTGAATATTTGACCCGCGTGCAAAATTCGTGATGAAATAACATTTCTGGAGGTCCGGGAAAAAACAAGAAAATCTATGCTCCAAAATTGAAATGTCACTTTGTCACCAAATTGACAAGCATGTGATAAATTTATCAGTGCTTATCACAAAAAAAATCAATTTTTTTTGAAATTGTTTACTATTTTTTAGGATCTTACTGCTAATCAGTGTGCATATGAGCTCGGATTAAAAACTTTGTGTCCTTTCTTTTTCTCTTATATGCCAAGGAGCAGCTCACAAGTTTACAAGCATGTATAAAATCCGATTGTGTTCAACAATCAAAGCCAAGTTCAAGGGTTAAGAAAATGATAAAAGGATTTCGTTTTTATGGTGTGCCAATCAAAGTTTTTGTGCCATCTTACGGGGTTTTTTTTTCAAGTTTTTGGGTGCGATGTCAATGTTTTAATTTTCTTTTGTTTCGACTTCTTGCTTTTATACTTGATGAGATATACTATTCTTAAAAGGCCACTGCTACAAATCATCTGGATGATCTTTGCAGAAAATCATCCGCTTCGGGAGTCGTCCGATCTGGCGCATAGGACCGTTCGATCAGCAAATACGCTCCGCAACCTGTCTTCCTCCTCTTGCCAGACAACCATCAGGACCACCCGACCTTGTCTCTCTGTAGCACCTCGACGGCCCTGGCTATGCTGCATCACAACACGGAGAACCACACTGGCGGCACCAACGATGCTCCATGGCACCACAGGCGACCTCTATGATTCTCCATCGCAGCACTGGCTTTGCTCTTCACTGGCCACCGTATGGAGCAGTCGTCGACGTTGCCAGCCACCGTATCCAGCACTGACAGAGCTTCCAATGCAGCAACCGGCGACTCCGGCAAAGCTCCAATGCAGCAACCGGCGACTCCAGCGAAGCTTCAATGCAACCTCGGCGACTCCGGCGAAGCTCCAACGCAGCAACCGGCAACTCCGGCGAAGCTTCAATGCAACCTCGGCGACTCC
>NC_041392.1:569328824-569349062 GCF_002162155.2 Triticum dicoccoides
GCGACTCCGGCGAAGCTCCAATGCAGCAACCGGCGACGGCGAAGCTTCAATGCAACCTCGGCGACTCCGGCGAAGCTCCAACGCAGCAACCGGCGACTCCGGTGAAGCTTCAATGCAACCTCGGCGACTCCGGCGAAGCTCCAACGCAACCTCGGCGACTCCGGCGACGCTCCAATGTAGCAACCGGCGACCCCGACAACGTATGACCGACGTTCATGGCAGCACCGACGACGTGATGATCTCCATTGTAGCCAGAGTTGAGGGAGATGTCCCCGTCGCAACAGCAGCGGCAGGGCTTGCAGCAGCCATGCCACGGGCTGGTAGCAGTGCGCGACGGCCAGCTACCTAGTAGTGACAGGAGCGGCAGTGCGTAAGTTTTCAGTTTGATGGAGATGGAGCTCACGGGGGCAGAAGAAAACAGAACGAAGGAATTGGTGGACGAGGATAGAGATAAGGCAATGGTTGGGCCCATAGGCACGTGTCACCCAATGGAGGCGGTTTAAGCTCGGCTGAAATCAGCCGGATGAATTGAAACGTTTTCCTTCTTAAAAAGTTGATCCCCATTATTAGCAATTCTCTTTACATGCACACTATCCACGTCACCATGCATGCCACATCACCTTTCAGTTCCACCATGCATGCCGCGTCAGTTTTCAGTTCCAAACATCAACCAATCCACCAACATCAATTCATGGTCAGCCAGACCATCTCTTACTTGGGCAGTTATTTGTCAACTCAACCAACCCATTATCTCCTTCACGCTGAATGAAGCAAAAGAAACTTCTGGTTCTTCATATCCACACTATCCCAGGGGTCTTTGACTTTTCATGAAAACAAATCTTGTAGTAACAGAGGCATGCATCACATTAGACCACGTGCTATTCATGTTCGTCGTTCTCCTTAAGACGTCCTCACGAATTGATGGATTCATCCTTTCCTTTCTCACCCCTTTCGCAGTCTCTCACTCTAAAGCATGTAAACATACCTTTAGGCTCCTAGGTCGACATTGTGGGGGAGGTCAATGGCGCTAAAGACGTCGTTATAGCCATGGACGGCGTCGATGACGTAGAGGATGGAGATGGCATGGCAGGACAAGAGGGTGAGGCGCCAAGTTTCATGAGAGCACAGGGCGACACCATAGACCGCTCGAGCTGGGCCATTTGGCGGCCAGCCTTCTTCACAACGTCATGTGACCTAGTTGTAAGTGCATCAAGTGCCCCCTTAGTGGTTTTGGTGTATTGAAAGTAAATAGGTTGAGGGACTAACGTGTTTGTGAGTATACATAGGAGTTATAGTCCCTGGAGATTTTGGTTAACACATGGAAGACGACCCCTAAAATGTATTTCTTCAAGTGAAGAATTTGGTGATGAAATTGGTACGGACCCTTTGAAGAAATTGATGTGAAGACTTTGAAGCTTGAAAACTTTTGTTTTCGTAGTTTCTTTCTTCTTTATTGAGTCATAGGAAAAATCGTACTGTTAAATGGGGTCTAGGTGAAACATATTTCACATTTCCAAAGTGATGCTCAAACCTATACTACTCTAGCTGCTTCGAGTGAAGCCTTTGGAAATCTCCAGTACAACTGACGAATTTGCTAGCGACAGTGACGAAGTTCATCTGGTCACTGCTAAATTTGGTCATGCTGAGGAGTTAAGATTTCGCCAGTGCGTTCTGCCTAAAAGTGAGAAAATTGAGTGCCCCGACGAATTTGAGACTTCAAATTCCAACCGTTGCTGCGTCGCGGCCCAGCTGTCGAGTGGATCCTTATCCTAACAATGATCAGATCAAAGAAGGGCATTTATGACAATTCATGTCGGGTTGCCTCTGGCTATAAATAGCCTCCCCTACAACCACTTGTTGATGTTGGTTCGATGCTTCGAGAGAACTTGACACTTGTCATTTGAGAGCAACCCATCATCTCACGACTTTGAGAGGATCCTAGTTAGGAAAAACCTAGCTAGAGTCAAAGTGTTTGAGCATCACTTAAGAGATTGATCTGTGTGATCCAACGCCTGTTACCTTTTAAGACTGTCATTTTTCTAGACGGTTAGGCGTCAAGTTCTGAACACACCAAGAGCCACTCTAGTGAGTCGGTGAACAAGTTTGTGAAGGTTTTGGAAGTCTACCTTGAAGACTTACCACGAGTGATTGGGCGAGGTCTGCGTGGCCTTAGCTCAAGAGGAATATGGTGAGGACTATGTGTCCTCAGAGTTGCGACTCAGCCGCCTCAACCAGATGTATAGTTGATACAACGATTGGAACTGGTCTACCAATTCCTTGTGTCTTCACCAAGACAACCTAGTTTCAAATTCCTCAACCCTTACTTTATGTTATTCCGCTGCTGAAGAATTTGTGATCTACTCTTTGAAGAACTTGAACTGAAATCTTTCATCATGTTGTTTTCTATTTCTTCAGTTCATCTTTCTCGTGCTTGTATGACTGTATGATTGCATGTTCTTCACTTATAGGTATCCTGTATGCATGTTTTTCATTTCTGTGAGGAATTAGTCTCCCCGTGTTTCTATTTCTTCACTCGGTTCTTCATCAAATTCCTCCAAGTTTGACGAATTTCTAAAAATCTACCATTCACCCCCCCTTTGGGAGTTAACCTGCGCTTCCAATTGGTATCAGAGCAAGGTACTCCCTTGTCCTGTATGATTTTGGTTTAACCACCTGGAGTTTTAGTTATGTCAACCATAGGTATGATCAAGGTATCGGCTGCGTGCCCCATCGATCTTCGATGGCATAGACTATCTGAAGTGGAAGCCTATGATGCGGAAGTGTCTCCTATCCATGAACAATGAGTTGTGGACCATCACTCAGATAAGATTGGCTGACCTCTACAAGGTGGTCAATGCTGATGATATTCACAAGTACACTCATCTGGATATACGGACAAGGGTTGTCATCTGCTCCAGTCTATCCAGATATGAGTTTAGACGCATTATGCATCTTTGCAATGTGAAGCTCATTTGGGACAGGATCTCTGACGTCTATGAAGGGCAGCACACCTGTCAGGATCCCTGGGTCCTCGAGTTCAAGGAGCCTCTCAAAACAATGACTATCAATCATGATTCATCTTCTTCTGCATTGTGCCTCATGGCCAAGGGCACCAAGGTACTCAATCATTCTTCATCTTTCTCAAGTGAAGATGAATCTGATGAAAACATGACTCCTAGCTACTCCAAATTAGCTAAATTGTTACAAAACAACAAACTACTATGGAAAGGATTCACAATTTGTTAGATAAAGTGATGGTCTGTTGAACGATGAAATGGAATGTTCTAAAATTCTAACTGAAAATCTTGAGCATCTTCAGTCAAAATATGATGAACTTGAAAGTCGTCATGTGGCCCTTCAGCCCAACACAAGAAGTTGTCCTATGAATTTCTTCAAAGGAAGCGAGAACTCGAGAAACTGAGAGTGTCTCGTGATGATCTTCAGAAAGACAACGATTCATTGCTCGCTCAACAGATCAACACTGCTCAGGAAGAATTTGTTGCTCCATTCTTAAAATGTCTTGAATGTGATAATGCAAATTCTCCAGCTGAATGTTCAAATGCTTCAATTGCTACTATATCTTCAAATGTCTTTGTGGTTTCAATCCACTCATCTGAGCAGACCACAAGTGTTACTAACAAAAATGCAGGTCTGAAGAAATTGTTCGTCACAGGCATGTACAAAAGCCTCAAAGGGCATCAAACCCTTTGTGATGTGCTCAAGAAACAGATTATGAACAGGAACCCTAGAAAAGAGGGTATTGCTCTTGAGAGGAAGTTGAATGCTGATGGATCTTATTGGAAACCTGAGCAGTATCCCAAAACCACATGGGTTGCCGCAAAAGGACCTATAGTTGATCCATTCACTCTATTTGGCTACAATTGTGATAATACACATTCTTCTGATGAGTCATTTGACTCCAACTATAAGCTATTCAAAAATCAGAATGGTGAAGTATGCTGGTTTTGTTGGTACTAACTGCAGGAATGGTCCCCGAGTGAAGAAAATCTAGGTGCCCAAGAGTCTTCTTCAAAATCTTTAGGTGAATGTCATCATGACACCACCAAAGAAAAGAAAACCCAGGGAAAATTCTTCACATGGACCAAAGTCGTCAAATGGTCGTAGACCTACTTATAGGTGCACTAATGCTTCTGTTTCGTAGGGAAACAAACAACGGTCTGATGAGTGTGTGCATTATTCGTCAAACCACTATGTGCACAAAACTTCAAAGAATTTCTCTGCTTATATATCAGATATCAACATTTTTGTCAAAATAACCATGATACAATATTATAAAATGGTATCTCACAAGCCTTTTCTGAGACCATAAACATAAATGCAGATCACATTTGAAGTTCAAGCAACGACTATACATTGTAATTTAGCATAGAAAACATCCAGTCATGCTCACATCCAACTTTAATTAGACCAAATGCATGTTAAACTGAGAATGAAAATAACGCTTTCTATGTTGGTGCTTGAATGAGAAGCTGATGACTCATCAATAAATTAAAAGAATGACCCTTTGCAGACGGGAGCAGGGATTAGCTTATGTACCATAGCTCATTGCTTTAAATTAGAGATAATTTCATTTTTAGAGATGTACTTTTCAGTCAACAGTTTACGACAAAAAATCTCTTCATCTTTTATGAGACTAGTTGAATGCCCATGCGTTGCCAAGGGATAAAAATATATTGTTATCAAACAATTAGATAATTCAAAAAACAGTGTCACTCATCCTCACAATCGTTGTGTCTTTTTTTATCCACCTTCCTTTTGCAAGACGACAATTGACATATTTCTTCCTAGTCATCCTTCTCCCATCTTTGTTCAAGCAACCATGGTTGAACCCTCTTTTTGAAATCTTGTACTTGTACAAGAAAATCAAATCAACTGATTCTTTTGTTCTCTTTTTATGGACCAGCCAGTTGAATATTCAAGATCAATAATTTAATCTTTCAATTTCCACTTATTTTTGTTATTTTGTTAGTTATCTTATAGTTCTCTTCTCGTTTTCATCAATTCAATAGTCAGTCATATTGCCTTACCTTCACTTGGGAACCTTACTGAAACTTTGAAAAATTTGTGAAATCAATAGTGCTTTGCTTGCAGTAAAGGTGGCTAATAAAAGTAGGAGGTAGACGAGGGGAGATACATTTTGAGTGTTAAATGGTCCTCATGTACTGCGAGAGATGATTGTGTATTTTATCTACTTCTAATGGACGAGTTGGTGAATAGTCTCCGCGGTTTATTTTCACTGGGTTTTTTTTGTCTCTCCTCCCACCACCCCCTCCCATCCTGGTCCATCGGTTTATTTTTCTCTCCACTCTTTATTACAACCATAACTTTCCTAACATATAACAAATCACATATCTAACTTTCTTAAATTATGCAAATCAATGATTCCTTTTATTGGTTCAATTTGTCTTATGAAACAAATAACAGATTTTTAGGAAACAAATAATACATTTTAATCTAACTTTCCTAACTTATCTAAATCAATCGATTTATCTTATTAGTGAAATTTGTTTTAGGAAACAAATAACAGACATGTCACAACTTTCCTCCCAATAAATAGTTTCTTAACATTTGCAAACTTTCCTAATGAGACACGTCACAAACGGGCATGTACTGATATCACGTTACCAAACAATAAAACCCCATTTGCATAGAAATCAGTTCAAAAATCCTAACTTTCCTAAATTTTTACCTTTCCTTGATAACAACCAATATTTCCTATGTTTTCCACCTATTGAAGGAAATCACCCCTCCATCGATATTAGCATTTTTTTTGGAATGAGATCTCCGGGTTATGATTTTTTTTTGCGATTCTTTCCAAATGTGACCTCTCCTTCCACTCCAGCTCCTTCTCGCATAAACACCTCCACCATAGCCAGGTGACACCACCCCAGACCTCCCGCCTCTCCACACCTTCTCTGCCACCTCCTTCTCGTACTCCATTAACAATCCCTCCGCCACATTTGTCCACGGCGATGTTGAGGGCATGGCGCAGCAGCGTACCAGCGGTAGAGCAGCGCATAGCAGCAGGAAGCAGCATGCAGCAGGCGAGGCGAGCGGCCAACGGTGGAGGGCAGAGATGCGGCCGGCGTGGCTGAGGGGGAGGCCGGCAGAAGATGGCCACGACTGGAGGCGGCGCAAGGCAGGGGCGCGACAGCGGGGTGAGCGAAGGGATAGGCGGCAGCAGACGGGGCGAGCGCAGCCAACGAGAGTGTGGCGCGCGGCCAGGGTGTGTGTCGCGCGGGGCACAATGGTGCGGTGGCTGCGGAGAGCGTGACGGCAGCGGCGGGCGCGACCGGCGCGGTGTAGCACGGGCATGGGCATGGAGAGGGAGTGACCCCGCGGGCGCGGAAGAAGAGCGGCAGGCTTGGGCATGGGCGTGCATAGGAGCGGGCATGTGCCACGGGGTCAATCCGGGGAGCTCGGTGGCTACCCCTGCAATGGCCATGGCGGACGGTGGTTCTCAGCCACAGTGAAATACTTAATGAGAGCAAACGAGATGGGAAACAGGGGAAAGGCAAGAGGAGATCATGGCGGTGTCAATGGCGCCCTAGGGGAAGACATGGGACCTCGGGGCGGCGCAGATCGAACGGCAATGTCGCGGTGGCCCAAGGTTGAGGAAGACGGCAGCAACGTCGATGCGGGGGTGCTGGACTTGATCTCGTCGGCGCAGACGAAGTAGCGAAGGCGTTCGGAGCTCCTCGACAAGCTCCTAGCCCGCAGGGAGGGCAGTGGCCGTGTGGACGGGGTCGGTCATGGTGGCCGTGGCGTCTGACTTCATCCAGATCAACGGAATCAAGCGAGCGAGGAGGAGAAGTGGATTTGGGAGGGGGCGTCGAGGAGGAGTGAGGCCATGGGGGGCAGGGAAGGCAGGGCGTCACCCTTATCCATTCCTCTTCGATGCTAGCGAGGTGGTCGGGCGGGAGCCCGGCTCTGTAGCGACGCGACTCGGGGAACAGGAGAAGACGACCGCGCGGGGACTGGACCGCTGAGCCGGTTCGGTGGCAAGGCCCGGGGGGCAGGGCGAATCCCCTTTTACATCGTCCTTTTGGTTTTTCAATGTATTCTAATCTGTTTCTCCTTTTAACACCGTTTTCTATTTATTCTTATCAACTAAATGATCTCTACTCCTAATGTCTCAGTTGGTAGTCTTCGTTCCGGGTTTATTTTCGTCCCACCTCCCCTGGGTTTTTTTCGTCCTCCCTCCCATCTCCGAATTTCTTGTAGGTGCTTCTCAAGCTGGAGGACAACATATTAGTCAAGACATTAGGGATCCTCATTGATGTTTTATCTCTCATCTGCACTTATTTTGTTTGCTCCAATTCTATATATTCTCACGAGTAGATGAGGTGTAAGCATGTGCAATGTAGTTCCTTTTTCTACATATGGTGATTGATTTCTTCTTTGGTAACCCAACTAACAGATGGTAATCAATCTTCAAATACCAAAACCAAACATACAAGGCAACAATCAATTCACGTATCACAATCAGATTCTTCTTTAGTACCCAGCTTAACTCACGGATGGTAATCAATCTCCAAACAAAGGAAACAATCACCGTCGTTTACCTCTCGCCAATGTTACATAAAAATAATGCTAAGAATTTAGATGTATTGTTTGTCATGGAGCTGTGGCTGGCCGATTACATGAAATTAATTCCCTCAATTGTGGTGGCAAATATAATACACATAATCCATATTGTTATGCACTAGCGCGTGTGCGTGTGAAATAGATGGATTATGGTCCCGTACCCAATAAGATGGATATGTGTGTGTTAGAGAGAGAGGGAGAGGGGGAGAGAGAGAGTGAGGAAGAGTGAGGGAGAGGGTATGTGTGTAAGAATTTGATGGTAAAAAAGTCGTCAATGTCACTTAATATGTATGAGAATATTAAATGTAATATTAACATAATTGATATTGAACTCTTAAAGTTAATGTGGCCCCGTTGCAATGCACAGACGTTCTTCTAGTATGCCTTATTTACGAATGGAAAGCTACCATGATAGATGACTGTTTGCATAAATTTCTTATTAAGAAATAATAACAGACTAAAACAAATCCTATCTCCCTCCTCGGTCTCGCTCCCTCCCTCCCTCTCCGGCTCTCCCTCGCCCTCCCTCTCCCTCTCTCTCTTTCTCCCTCCGTCCCTCCCTATCCATAATTTTAAAAGCCTACCGGGAAGAAACTATAATACACCTGAATTATGCTACATGGTCAATTTTGCTTAGTTGGCTTGAGGCTTCAACAAAAAAAACTTAAACCCTTGTCTTCACCTAATGTAATCTTGCACGAATGCTGTCCATTTCAGCTGTAACTGCTTTGCCACCGGCCAACCATGGTGATCGGTAGAAATATGTGTATTAGCCATTCACTACAAAAAATTACACTTCCGTGATGATACGTGTTTGTCACAGTAGGTCATATTTTCTATCATGCATGTACATACATGCCAATTTTATGACAAAATCAAGATAGTCATACATGTGCTGTCGTAGAAGTGTTCCATGACATTACCAAAATTATCATCACGGAAGTGTCCACTTCCATGATGATAAATGGCGCGTCATGGAAGTGCTTTCGTCAAGGGTGCCCGACACGTGGCATCCACCATAACGGGTCACCGTTAAGCTATCGGGTCCGGTTTTGGATCCGATGACCCGTGCTACCTCTTGAGCACTGCGTTGGTTTTCCCTTGAAGAGGAAAGGGTGATGCAGCAAAGTAGCGTAAGTATTTTCCTCAGTTTTTGAGAACCAAGGTATCAATCCAGTAGGAGGCCACGCACGAGTCCCTCGCACCTACACAAACAAATAAAATCCTCGCAACCAATGCAATAAAGGAGTTGTCAATCTCTTCACGGTCACTTACGAAAGTGAGATCTGATAGATATGACAAGATAATATTTTTAGTATTTTTATGATAAAGATGCAAAGTAAATAAAGCAAAATAAAAACGGCGCAAAAAATAGCTTGTTGACGGGAGATTAATATGATGGAAAATAGACCCGGGGGCCATAGGTTTCACTAGTGGCTTCTCTCAAGAGCATAAGTATTACGGTGGGTAAACAAATTACTGTTGAGCAATTGATAGAATTGAGCATAGTTATGAGAATATCTAGGTATGATCATGTATATAGGCATCACGTTCGAGACAAGTAGACCGACTCCTGCCTGCATCTACTACTATTACTCCACACATCGACCGCTATCCAGCATGCATCTAGAGTATTAAGTTCAAAGGAACAGAGTAACGCTTTAAGTAAGATGACATGATGTAGAGGGATAAACTCATGCAATATGATATAAACCCCACCTTGTTATCCTCGATGGCAACAATACAATTCGTGCCTTGCTGCCCCTACTGTCACTGGGAAAGGACACCGCAAGATTGAACCCAAAGCTAAGCACTTCTCCCATTGCAAGAAAGATCAATCTAGTAGGCCAAACCAAACTGATAATTCGAAGAGACTTGCAAAGATAACCAATCATATATAAAAGAATTCAGAGAAGATTCAAATATTGTTCATAGATAAACTTGATCATAAACCCACAATTCATCGGTCTCAACAAACACACCGCAAAAGAAGATTACATCGAATAGATCTCCACGAGAATCGTGGAGAACTTTGTATTGAGATCCAAAAAGAGAGAAGAAGCCATCTAGCTAATAACTATGGACCCGAAGGTCTGAGGTAAACTACTCACACATCATCGGAGAGGCTATGGTGTTGATGTATAAGCCCTCCGTGATCGATGCCCCCTCCGGCGGAGCTTCGGAAAAGGCCCCAAGATGGGATCTCACGGGTATAGAAGGTTGCGGCGGTGGAATTAGGTTTTTGGCTCCGTATCTGGTAGTTTGGGGGTACGTAAGTATATATAGGAGGAAGAAGTACGTCGGTGGATCAACGTTGTGACGCCCCAAGATCGGAGCTTCAGATGCCTTCCAGGGTTTCCGGGTTCCGTCGTGTGACTTGTTTGGTTCTTTGCATTCATCATTTCATCATGTGCATGGCATCATGTCATCATGCCATCATATCATTAATCTTATAACTTTATAAATAATTTGTATGGATCTTCGATCCATTTAAATCGAGGAAAATGCACATGGTGTTTTTCTCTTTATAACATATATCCTCCCAATATTATTAGGGAGCTATAATAAATATTCCATCCTTATGGAATCAACCATAACACACGTGAATAGTATTTTCCTTGTATTTTCATCTTCGAGTTTGACCTTCAAACCTTGCCAATATTTTTCTCATCTCTTTTATCGAGGCTCCTCTAAAATCTCAGCCCATTTTGAGTCTTTTCGAATGGGCTTCAAAATTCAAACATGGTGAATTAATTTCAACATGTGCGAACCTTTTTCTCCAAAAATCCTCTTACCATTTTATTGTCATCCTTCACATTTTTGTGAGTCTGGAAAGATTTTTCTCCCTTCCAAACTCCTTTGCTACTCCTCTGTTCATTTCTTTTATCTCCTGTGTTTTTTTTCTTTCTTCTTTTGAGTAATAAAAATATGGAGGGGGGAAGTCCAGCAAGGCCCATCCATCCCCGTAGCATGCTTGGGTCCAACCGTGGCCTGACCTAGCCGGCCCAACTGAACTCCCACCTAAACCTAACCCTCTCTCTGCCCGATCCCACTCACCCTCTCCCTCTCGTCCTCATCCACCGCCGCCAGGGAGAAGCCCCGAGTACGATCTCTCCTCGATCTCTCTCTCTCCCGATCCCTTTCCTCCTCCCGTCAAGCCCTCCATCGCAGACGCCGCCGCCTTGGAGCTCCACCGCCGCCAAGCGCCGCCAGCTCCTCCTCCACCTCGCCTCTTCGCGAACCCCGTTGTTGCTTCTTCCAGCGTTGCAGGATGCGTCCAGGGGACCAATCCCCATGGCGCCGTCGTCTCAGGCCACGCCGCCGGCGGGATCCCGCGTGCCTCCGCCTGGATCAGCCTGCACGCCGTTCCCGCCGACCTCGACCTCCAAGGCCTCTTCCCCCGCGCCTCTTTCTCCTTCTCTTTCCCTCCTCCACCTCTCATCTCTCTTGTTCTCTGTAACAGGAGACCAACTCATGGCCGCCGACCCCCTGCCCCGACTCGGTTCTCACCGGAGACGTCGTCCAGTGGCCGGATCAACACCTCCCTCCATGCCCTGCATCCCGGAGCCAGCCGCCTCAAGCCCTCGTCCGCGTCTGCGCCAAGTCCAGTGAGGAGTCACCGTACCCGTTGACCGCAGCGACCTCCCCTGCTTCTTTTGGTGGTCCATGAGGCGTCCCCCTCACAGCGTTCCGCCAGCAAGGCCCAGCTCCGTTGACCTTTCCACACGCAGGCCCAGTGCACCCACCACAGTCTCCCCTCTCCATGGTCAAGACCGGGACCCCGTGAACGTCACGTTCCTCCACGACGCCCGAACGACTACTTGACGACCCTGGACATGGGATTGCAAAAACGCGTACATGGATATGCCAAGTTCCACTCCGAACATGTACATATATGCCCGGTGATGCGACAAGTACCCCGACAACGTGTACATCTACTCCGTCAAGACCGGACCGACAAGTACCCCAACGTCATGTGTACAACTACCGTCGACGTGTACGACTACTTCGTGAACATGTACCCGATGACCCAGAGACCTACATTGCGCCAAGCACCTCCACGATGACCCCGAACTTCTACAAAAACTTGTACAACAACTACCGTTGCTGAAGGCCGTCGAGTAAACGTCTACCCACATCGTGTATTTGGCCAAGTTCGATGACGACCTCCGAAGAACTCGGATTCGCCAAGTTCCACTACCGTTGCCCCCGGAAACCTTGGATTCGTCAAGTACCTCTCCAAAAACGAACATGTACCACTACCGTCGTCGAGATCGCGAGAACCTCTACCGTCGTCGAGATCACGAGAACCTCTACCGTCGACCCTAGAGAATGCGAGAATGACTACTTCCACTACGAACGTCCCAAGAACGTCTACTTCCCCTACACCGCATCGAACTCGAACCCCTCCGATAACGCACGCTTCGAAGGTATAACCCCGAGACGACCGGCCGTGAACGAATGCATGTGTGATGTATGAGATGCTCGTGCTTGCTCCATGCTCGAATTGTCGGTGCACGTTGCCCCTCTTTTGCCTTGTCACCATCATCGACTCATGGGACACCCGGTATCCGGGAGTGCCCCACCATCTTTTGCATGCATCCGCACACTTCTCCTTTGCATCGGTTTCTCAATCGAGTTACCGGAACCGGAACGTTGCCATGGCACCGCTATCGTTATCGTTGCCATGGCACCCCTTTCCCGTTTCCGCCACGGTAACAAATGTTTCATGATATGCTCTTGTTAACATTTTCTTAAAACCTGCATAAAACTTGCACATGTCATTCGCATCATGATAACAACATTTAAAATGTTTAAAATTGTTGTTGCACCAAATTGTTAAATGCATATGGGGATTTACCGGATTTGTGGTTGGTTATATCCGACCTCATTTAAATTGTTAGATGGTATAGTTTTGTTATGCTTCACCTCTTGCCATGTTAACCAACATTTAATATTGTTGAGTACCTAAATGAGAGAGAATTAAGTAATTGATGTGGTGTTCCGTCAATATGCAACTCGTTGCATATTGAGCTCCACTTAACTTGTAGTTTTGTTTGTGCCCCTTGCCATGCCATGCATATTTAACCGGACATGCATATTGATGAGTCCATGTGTATGTGGTGGTTGTTTACTATGTTGTTTGCTTCTTTCCGGTGTTGCTTCTTCGGGTTAGTTCCGATAACGTTGCGTTTGTGAGGATCCGTTCGACTATGTCCGTTTGTCTTCTTCATGGACTCGTTCTTCTTCCTTGTGGGATTTCAGGCAAGATGACCATACCCTCGAAATCACTTCTATCTTTGCTTGCTAGTTGCTCGCTCTTTTGCTATGCCTATTCTACGATACCTACCACTTGCTATATCATGCCTCCCATGTTGCTAAACCAAGCCTCTAACCCACCTTGTCCTAGCAAACCGTTGTTTGGCTATGTTACTGCTTTGCTCAGCCCCTCTTATAGCGTTGCTAGTTGCAGGTGAAGATGGAGTTTGTTCCTCGTTGGAACATGTTTTTTGTTGGGATATCACAATATCTCTTATTTAATTAATGCATCTATACACTTGGTAAAGGATGGAAGGCTCGGCCTTATGCCTGGTGTTTTGTTCCACTCTTGCTGCCCTAGTTTCCATCATATCGGTGTTATGTTCCCGGATTTTGCGTTCCTTACACGGTTGGGTTATAATGGGAACCTCTTGACAGTTCACCTTGAATAAAACTCCTCCAGCAATGCCCAACATTGGTTTCACCATTCGCCACCTAGCCTTTTCTTTCCCTTGGGTTCTGCAGACTCAAGGGTCATCTTTATTTAAACCCCCCTGGGCCAGTGCTCCTCTGAGTGTTGGTCCGACCGAGTAGACTGCGGGGCCACCTCGGGGCAACTTGAGGGTTGGTTTTACTCGTAGGATGTCTCATCTGAGTGTGCCCTGAGAACGAGATATGTGCAGCTCCTATCGGGATTTGTCGGCACATTCGGGCGGTGTTGCTGGACTTGTTTTACCATTGTCGAGGATGTCTTGTAACCGGGATGCCGAGTCTGATCGGATTGTCTTGGGAGAAGGAATATCCTTCGTTGACCGTGAGAGCTTGTGATGGGCTATGTTGGGACACCCCTGCAGGGATTGAACTTTCGAAAGCCGTGCTCGCGGTTATGGGCAGATGGGAATTTGTTAATGTCTGGTTGTAGAAAACCTAAAGTTGAACTTAATTAAAATGCACCAACCGCGTGCATAACCGTGATGGTTTCTTCTCGGCGGAGTCCGAGAAGTGAACACGATGTTGGAGTAATGTTTGACGTAGGTTGTTCCAGGATCACTTCTTGATCATAGATTCTCGTCCGTGCTTTTGCCTTCTCTTCTCGCTCTCATTTGCGTATGTTAGCCACCAAATATGTTAGTCGCTTGCTGCAGCTCCACCTCATACCTTTTACCTTACCTATAAGCTTAAATAGTCTTGATCGCGAGGGTGTGAGATTGCTGAGTCCCCGTGACTCACAGATACTTCCTAAACCAGCTTGCAGGTGCCGATGATACCGTGCAGGTGACGCAACCGAGCTCGAGGAGGAGCTCGATGAAGATCTTCTCCATTGTGTTGTTTCGTTTCAGTCGATCAGTAGTGGAGCCCAGTTGGGACGATCGGGGATGTGTGTAGCATTTGGGGTAGTCTTCTTTCATTTTGGTTCCGTAGTTGGACCTTGATTGTATCTGGATGATGTAATGCTTTATTCATGTATTGTGTGAAGTGGCGATTGTAAGCCAACTATGTATCTCTTTCCCTTATGTATTAAATGGGTTGTGTGAAGATTACCTCACTTGCGACATTGCTTTCAATGCGGTTATGCCTCTAAGTCGTGCTTCGACACGTGGGAGATATAGCCGTATCGAGGGTGTTACAAACATGGGCCCCATGAGGGTGGAGGACGCACCAGGGGGGGGGTAGGCGCGCCCCCTACCTCGTGCCTTCCTGGTAGCTTTCTTGACATAGGGTCCAAGTCCTCTGGATCATGTTCGTTCCGAAAATCACGTTCCCGAAGGTTTCATTCCGTTTGGACTCCGTTTGATATTCTTTTTCTGTGAAACTCTGAAATAGGCAAAAAACAACAATTCTGGGCTGGGCCTCCAGTTAATAGGTTAGTCCCAAAAATAATATAAAAGTGTATAATAAATCCCAATAATGTCCAAAGCAGAATATAATATAGCATGGAACAATAAAAAACTATAGATACGTTGAAGACGTATCAAGCATCCCCAAGCTTAATTCCTGCTCGTCCTCGAGTAGGTAAATGATAAAAACAGATTTTTTGATGTGGAATGCTACTTGGCATAATTCCAATGTAATTCTCTTAATTGTGGTATGAATATTCAGATCCGAATCAACTGTGAGGCCGACTGCTACAATGAGCTCTCCAATATCTTTGGATGCAAAGTAGGTTCCATGCCTTTCAGTTACCTAGGGTTACCTCTCGGGACAACCAAGCCCTCAGTCCAAGATTTAATGCCGCTTGTTTGCACAATGGAACGACGGATGACAAGCACCCTGGCCTTGATGTCATATGGAGCCAGGCTATCACTACTCAATACCATGATCACATCCCTAGTTATCTTTGCTCTATGCACTCTCAGACTGCCACCAAAGATACTTGAGCTGCTTGACAAATTGCGAAGGAAGTGCCTCTGGACAAAAAAGACTGAACATGGGGACAAATGCAACTTGCTTGCGACATGGAGCATGGTGTGTCGACCAAAACAGTGTGGGGGTCTTGGCATAATAAACCTACGCATACAAAGCGATGCCCTCCTTCTCAAATACCTACATAAATTCTACAACAGACACGATGTGCCTTGGGTGGAGCTCGTATGGTCCACATACTACACAAACAAAATCCCCCATGCCATGGAACCATGCGGATCATTCTGGTGGCGAGATGTTCTCAAGCTCACCCCGATCTATAGAGGTATTTCAAAAGCAATTGTGCATGATGGAGCCATAGTGCTCATGTGGAAAGACCTGTGGCTTGACGCCACTCTCGAAGAAACGTACCAGTGCGCCTTTTCCTTCGCAATAAATGAAGATATTTTGGTCAAAGATTTCCTGGGATTCACGTCGCTGCATGAAACATTTCACCTCCCACTCTCAGTTCAAGCAATGCAAGAAGTCCGTGATCTATAGAAAAAGGTGAGGCATGTTGGCAACATTACTGACCCGACCCCCATGATAACTAGACATATTGTTGGGGTTTAGTGGAATTTAAGGCAATCAGATATTACAAGTTCTACTTTAGAGAGGTGCATGCACATCAATCATACAATTGGCTCTGGGCAGCCAGGTCAACGGTGAAAATTAAGGTGTTTGGGTGGCTTCTTCTCTCAGACCGCTTAAACACACGTAACATGCTCAAGAGGAGACACTACAACATTGGAGACAATTACAGCTGCCTTCTTTGTGACCAGCGAATTGAAGAGACTGTCGAACACATGATCTTCCAATGCCCTTTTAGCCAACATTGTTGGTCCATTCTAGGGATAACTTGGCAGCAAACTGGTTCAAGGCTTCGGTGGATCAGCATGGCAGCTCATGATTGGAACAATCCCATGTTCATGGATGTCTTCCTTCACGCGGCTTGGAGCATTTGGAAAGAGAGGAATAACAAACATTTCAGAAGCATCACCCCAACTATTCTCTCTTGGCTCGAACGTTTCAAACATGATTTTAGCCTGCTCCATCATAGAACCAGAGAAGATGTGAGAGACTTTATTCTCTCCTTTGTAAATAGCTTAGAACCCCCTTGACTGCATATCCATAAAAATGTAGCGGCCCCAACCTCCACAAGTGGAGGTCAGGCACCATGTAAATCCTCCTTGTACATTGTATCCTTCTTTTGAGTAATACAAACACAGTGGGAGCCTCTCCCACTGTCTAATTCCTCAAAAAAAAATATTCAGATCCAAAAGATTCAAGACAAAAGTTTAATATTGATATAAAAATAATAATACTTCAAGCATACTAACTAAGCAATTATGTCTTCTCAAAATAACATGGCCAAAGAAAGTTATCCCTACAAAATCATATAGTCTGGCTATGCTCTATCTTCACCACACAAAGTATTTAAATCATGCACAACCCCGATGGCAAGCCAAGCAATTGTTTCATACTTTTGGTGTTCTCAAACTTTTTCAATCTTCACGCAGTACATGAGCGTGAGCCATGGACATAACACTATATGTGGAATAGAATGGTGGTTGTGGAGAAGACAAAAAGGAAAGATAGTCTCACATCAACTAGGCGTATCAACAGGCTATGGAGATGCCCATTAATAGATATCAATGTGAGTGAGTAGGGATTTCCATGCAACGGATGCACTAGAGTTATAAGTATATGAAAGCTCAACAAAAGGAACTAAGTGGGTGTGCATCCAACTCACTTGCTCACTAAGACCTAGGGCATTTTGAGGAAACCCATCATTGGAATATACAAGCCAAGTTCTATAATGAAAAATTCCCACTAGTATATGAAAGTGATATCATAGGAGACTCTCTATCATGAAGATCATGGTGCTACTTTGAAGCACAAGTGTGGTAAAAGGATAGTAGCATTGTCCCTTCTTTTTTTGGCATTTTCTCTTTTTTTATGGCCTCTCCTTTTTATTTAGTCCGGAGTCTCATCCCGACTTGTGGGGGAATCATAGTCTCCATCATCCTTTCATCACTTGGGACAATGCTCTAAAAATGATGATCATCACACTTTTATTTACTTACAGCTCAACAATTACAACTCAATACTTAGAAAAAAATATGACTCTATGTGAATGCCTCCGACGGTATACCGGGATATGCAATGAATCAAGAGTGACATGTATGAAAGAATTATGAACGGTGGCTTTGCCACAAATACAATGTCAACTACATGATCATGCAAAGCAATATGACAATGATGGAGCGTGTCATAGTAAACGGAACGGTGGTAAGTTGCATGACAATATATCTCAGAATGGCTATGGAAATGCCATAATAGGTAGGTATGGTGGCTGTTTTGAGGAAGGTATATGGTGGGTATATGATACCGGCGAAAAGTGTGCGGTATTAGAGAGGCTAGCAATGGTGGAAGGGTGAGAGTGCGTATAATCCATGGACTCAACATTAGTCATAACACTAGTGCAGAACCGGGCTTTAGTGCCGGTTCGTAAGGGACTTTAGTGCCGGTTCCACATCCGGCACTAAAGAGTGGGGACTAAAGGTCCCCCCCTTTAGTACCGGTTCATCACGAACCGGCGCTAAAGTGCCACCACGTGGCACGAGCCAGGCCCGGGTGCGCGTAGGACATTAGTACCGATTGGTAACACCAACCGGTACTAAATGTTTGGGGGTGTTTTGGTTTTATTTTTACTTTAATTTTGTGTTTTCAATTTAATTTAGTGATTGTTTTACATTATAATGAGTTGTTAAATCATTAGGTGGAAGTACCACAGATTAGTTTCGACTAGATGCATGTGGATCCTAGCTAAGTGATCAAGTATATGCCATATCCATATTATACTTGATCACCTAATTAAGTGATCGAGGTAATATGGATATGGCATATACTTGATCACTTAGCTAGGATCCATCCAGTTGAAACTAATCTGCGGTTTCTTTCATAAATGATATAATAACTCATCATCATCATCATCATATTAATATAAAAACTCTTGCATCATATATATCATCACCAACAAATAGTATATACTAGCTAGCTAAAAATCATCATAGTCGTCTCATTACCACTATTTAATCATCATATAGTCATTACCGCTATCTAATCACCACCAACACTAGCTTAAAGAAGAAACATTCACTTGTACCGAAAGCAAAGATATCATCGAGTTCAACATGGTAATGATATTATAAGCGTTCATAACACCACAAAAGAAAATCACTCTTTGAGATTAAGTTCAGGACGAAGAACACGGACATGAGAGGACAAGTACTAAGAGCATGAACTAGCTAATCACTCCTGCTGCTCTCTCTCAGGTAAAATAGCATAGAACATGTATAGCTTTCCTGATTCATCATATTGGAGCATGCAGATGAACCTGTCTCCTAATCGTGGGTTGCGCTTCTGATTGCTGCCCCCTAGTACTTCTTTGCGATCATTCACAATTTTGCTCCAGTCTTTTACTATTAAGCATTCCTCGCTATTAGAAATCCTGAATGCACTGAAGTGCATTGTAGGATATCTTGGCCGTAAGCTAACAATATTCATGGTACCTTTAGTCTCGATCCAATCAGGCAGAACATTCATCGGGAGTCCCTATTGAAGAACATCGTATAGTAACATACTTAGCAATGAAGTTTAACTTCAAAAAATAATGTATGCAAAAGATGCACTGAGGAGAAATAGTAGAAATATTACCATCTTTCCTAAATATATGTGACCGTAGTTCATTACAAACACTATTGGTCGCACGTTTTGAGTACTAACATTTCTAAGTGCAGGATTTTTTTTTGCCTTGACAGCATCAAGATCCTCAAGCCATGAAACATAATGACTTGTCTCCTCGCAGTTTAGTTCAGCCCCGGGACAGTGGACGGTCCTGTCTACCAAGCGTCGGACATGTTTGCTTGATTGGAAATAAGCTGTCAATAAAAATTACTTGTCAACTATTTTTGAATAAACAATATCGAAGACATAAATATGGTTGAGAAACTCACATAATGGTAGAACTGGAGGCGTCTGCACATCGACCCAGATGTCTCTATTACCTTCAATATCATCTTCCGAACGAATACCAAAGGTGATAACCATATCAGGCTCAAATGCATAAGCCTTGCATAGTGCTTGCCAAGTTTTGCATTCAAAATAGGTGTATGTGTCTGCATTGTATAATTTGACGTTGAAGATATAACCATGCTTGGTCTTCAAGTAAACTTTTTTTACCTCCATAGTTTTGTTAGGACTGAAACCTATCTTATCCAAGACAAAAATTCTTGCATGGCAGGGGATACACTAGTAGAATAGTGAAAAATTAAAATTAAAAGTTGAAGAAAATGAAGCATAAGTCATGCTTAATTATGAAAAAAGACTTGCCGTTGTGACTTACTGTATCCACTTCGAAGTTCTCATCCAGCTTGATGCTAAAGCGCCTATCATCAACTAGAAAATTTCTGCCGCACAGGCCGCGCTGGTCTTCGCAGTATTCGCACATAATGAAATCGTGTTCGTCGTCAGACGACATTTCTATGTTCATAGGTGAAACATTAAACACTTATTAGTTCTATTAATTCAACTAATTCAACTAAACACTTACAAAATATACCTTAATAAAGTAGCTCAACTAATTCAACTAATTCAACTAACTAGTTCAACTAATTAATTCAACTAATTCAACTAAACTAGTTCTATTAATTTTCTTACTAAAAATAAGGTAGCTAGTTCTATATAGTAAAATGTTAATTAGATTATCAAATCTCTATATAATAAAGTAGGTAGTTCTATATAGTAATATTTTGATTAGATCATCAAATTTCATATACCTAAATTTTCTTACTAAAAATAAACTAGTTCTATTAATTCAACTAATTCAACTAAGAATTTACTAAAAATAAACTAGTTCTATTAATTTTCTTACTAAAATATATAAAGTAGCTATATATAGCAATA
>NC_041392.1:569349571-569366071 GCF_002162155.2 Triticum dicoccoides
TAGATCATCAAATCTCATATACCTAAATTTTCTTACTAAAAATAAACTAGTACTATTAATTGAACTAGTTAAGCTAAGCATTTACTAAAAATAAACTAGTTATATTAATCCAACTAGTTCAAATAATCTTATATACCTAAATTTTCTTACTAAAAATAAACTAGTTCTATTAATTTTCTTACTAAAAATAAACTAGTTATATTAATTCAACTAGTTCAAATCTCATATATATACCTAATTAATATTTAGCTAATTCATCTAACAATTGAAATTAATATTTAACAACTTTTCTATCTAATTCATCTGACATTAATTAACATTCTTATCTACGTAATTCATCTAACATTAATCTAAACAACAGAAAACAGAAAATAAGTAAAAAAATATGTGTGTTTGTGTGTGTATGTGTGTGTGTACGAGCGTTGGGCGGCGGCCTACGAGCGGCGGGTGAAATGATGATACCATGCCAAGTTTCAACATTTTCAGAGTTCATTTTGTAGTGATTTTTAATTTCACGGTCATTTAGCTCTCTAAACAAATCGGTAAATGACTAAAAAACATCAAATGATGTCAAAACGTGTTGGAAATTGATGACGCCGCTTTGAATGCTGCATACTGAACGCAAAAAAGTCTGGAGTTCAAATAAGTTTAAAAAACATTGAAGTGCCCATGTAACAAATGAGTTCTTGTCCGAAACCCTGATACTCCGAAAGAGATTGTCCAGCTTGTACACGAAGTGCGTCCAATTTTTGCTGCATACTAAACGCAAAAAAGTCTGGAGTTCAAATAAGTTTAAAAAACATTGAAGTGCCCATGTAACAAATGAGTTCTTGTCCGAAACCCTGATACTCCGAAAGAGATTGTCCAGCTTGTACACGAAGTGCGTCCAGTTTTTGCCGTGACCCTCTGTACTCTTTCGCACATGCTATGCGAGTGAAATGATGGTACCATGCCAAGTTTCAACATTTTCAGAGTTCATTTTGTAGTGATTTTCAATTTCACGGTCATTTTGCTCTCTAAACAAATCGGTAAATGACTGAAAAACATCAAATGATGTCAGAATATGTTGGAAATTGATGACGTCGCTTTGAATGCTGCATACTGAACACAAAAAAGTCTGGAGTTCAAATAAGTTTAAAAAACATTGAAGTGCCCGTGTAACAGATGAGTTCTCGTCCGAAACCCTGATACTCCAAAAGCGATTGTCCAGTTTGTACACGAAGTGCGTCCAGTTTTTGCCGTGACCCGCTGTACTCTTTCGCACATGCTATGCGGGTGAAATGATGATACCATGCCAAGTTTCAACATTTCCAGAGTTCAATTTGTAGTGATTTTCAATTTCACGGTCATTTAGCTCTCTAAACAAATCGGTAAATGACTGAAAAACAGCAAATGATGTCAGAACGTGTTGGAAATTGATGATGTCGCTTTGAATGCTGCATGCTGAATGTAAAAAAGTCTGGAGTTCAAATAAGTTTAAAAAACATTGAAGTGTCTGTGTAACAGATGAGTTCTCGTCCGAAACCCTGATACTCCGAAAGAGATTGTCCACTTTATACACGAAGTGCGTCTAGTTTTTGCCGTGACCCTCTCTACTCTTTCGCACATGCTATGCGAGTGAAATGATGGTACCATGCCAAGTTTCAACATTTTTAGAGTTCATTTTGTAGTGATTTTCAATTTCATGGTCATTTAGCTCTCTAAACAAATCGATAAATGACTGAAAAATATCAAATGATGCCAGAACATGTTGGAAATTGATGACGTCACTTTGAATGCTGCATACTGAACGCAAAAAATTCTGGAGTTCAAATAAGTTTAAAAAACATTGAAGTGCCCGTGTAATAGACGAGTTCTCGTCTGAAACCCCGATACTCCAAAAGAGATTGTCCAGTTTGTACACGAAGTGCATCCAGTTTTTGTCGTGACCCTCTCTACTCTTTTGCACATGCTATGCGGGTGAAATGATGATACCATGCCAAGTTTCAACATTTCCAGAGTTCAATTTGTGGTGATTTTCAATTTCACGGTCATTTAGCTCTCTAAACAAATCGGTAAATGACTGAAAAACGGCAAATGATGTCAGAACGTGTTGGAAATTGATGATGTCGCTTTGAATGCTGGATACTGAATGCAAAAAAAGTCTGGAGTTCAAATAAGTTTAAAAAACATTGAAGTTCCTGTGTAACAGATGAGTTCTCGTCCGAAACCCTGATACTCCGAAAGAGATTGTCCAGTTTGTACACGAAGTGCGTCCTGTTTTTGCCGTGACCCTCTCTACTCTTTCGCACATGCTATGCGGGTGAAATGATGATACCATGCCAAGTTTCAACATTTTCAGAGTTCATTTTGTAGTGATTTTCAATTTCACGGTCATTTAGCTCTCTAAACAAATCGGTAAATGATTGAAAAATATCAAAAGATGTCAGAACGTGTTGGAAATTGACGACGTCACTTTGAATGCTGCATACTGAACACAAGAAGTCGGGATTTCAAATAAGTTATTAAAAATAAAAAAGAGGTGCAATGCTGGTTAATTAGCTTCAAGCCTTTCGGAATAGTGTAGACTGCACTGCACATAGCTCCGTGCAATCTATGCTATTCCGAAAGGCTTGAAGCTAAGCAACGTGCAGTTGAGCATTGTGCCTCTCCTTCATCGTCTGTGCAGTCACGGCTTATAAACCGCTCCTACTGCCTCTCTCTTGGCGAGGTGGGACTAAAAATCAGCTTACTAAGAAACTCTAGTACCGGTTCATGCCATGAACCGGTACTAAAGGTGTTCATGGGGGCCCCAGCCTAACCATAGCCTGACACAACCTCATTAGTACCGGTTCGTGGCATGAACCGGTACTAAAGGTTGCCCACGAACCGGTACTAATGATGTCCGCCTGCCTAGCCGTTGGAACCGGCACTAATGGACACATTAGTGCCGGCTCAAATTCAAACCGGCACTAATGTGCTTCACATTTGACCCTTTTTCTACTAGTGGGTATCTTGCATTGCTATGTCATTTGCTTAGTTTAGACATGGTTTGTGTGAATGCCACCTGTTTAGTGTCTAATTACCATATATGTGAATTATGGAATGCCATCTTGTTGCAAGACATTATATATGTGAATTATGCAATGCTATCTTGTTGCAAGGCATATATGTGAATTATGCAATGCCATGCTGTTTAGCCAAGCGTCATATATGTGAATTATATCATGCCGTACTTTTTTTGCATTTCTCATTGCTTTTGTCGACAATGTTTGTATATTCAACTGCTCTTCCTATGCATCAGCCATTTGAATTGGCGATGGAGAAATCTGGAGTGAAAACAAGGTCTTCAGAGCAGACAATGCTACCTGGTGAAGCAGATATCTTGCTTGTTATAGATAGCTCTTCAGAGGAGGATTCAGAGGCAGATGACCAGTCCTATGTAACACCCCGTATGTAACCTGTCATATTTGTATCCCAACTCTTGCCATTTTCGGCACTAAGTTATGATATTTCCTCGTTGTCGGGTTTTTGTCTTCGTGTTGTTTTGTCTTTGTCATGCATCTCATATCAGGTCATCATGTGCATCGCATTTGTATACGTGTTCGTCTCATGCATCCGAGCATTTTCCCCGTTGTCCATTTTGCATTCCGGCGCTCCTATGTCCTCCGGTATCCCTTTCTACCTCTTTTCGTGTGCGGGTGTTAAACATTCTCGGATTGGACCGAGACTTTCCAAGCGGCCTTGGTTTACTACCGATAGACCGCCTGTCAAGTTTCGTGTCATTTGGACTTCGTTTGATACTCCAACGGTTAACCGAGGAACCGAAAAGGCCTCGTGTGTGTTGCAGCCCAACACCCCTCCAAAGTGGCCCAAAACCCACCTAAACCCCCTCCATCTTCTAGGCTGTTCGATCACGATCGCGTGGCCGCAAACCGTGCTCAATTTGGAGCCTCCTAGCTCCTCCTACCGATAAAAAGGTCTCTTCCCCGAAAATCCCAGGTCATTCCTACCCTAACCCTAGCCCCGCTCCTCTCCGCACGGCCGGACACGTCCGCCGCCGTCGGACGCAATCGCCGCCGCCACTCACGCGCTGCCACGTGGTGCGCCGCCGCCCTCACCGCCGCCGGCCCGGGCAGCCCAGATCGGGCCCCCGAAAGCCCATCGCCGCCCCGCGCCTCCTCGCCTCTCCTCCGCCCTAGCGCCGCCCGTCCGCCTCCGCCGCCCCGCCGCGCAGCTCGCCGCCGTGCGCCGCCGCCATCGCCGCCTCACTGCCCCTCATCACCTAGTCGTCGGCCGCCACAGCTCGTCACCGTGCGCCGCGCCGCCGCGCCGCTCGGCCACCGCCTCGCCGCCCTGTCCTCGTTGCCGGATCTGGTGGCACCAACCCTCTCCCCCAACTCTGGCGCCCCAAGTATGACTCCGGCGGAACTCCGGCGAGCGCCTCGTCATCCGTGCCCGATCTGGATCTGAAAACCCTAGCAGTTGACTTTTTCCCTCACCTCCAGTAATTTTTGGCATTCTTCATAGCATCATATCTGTGCACCCCTGGCTCCGTTTCGGGCGTGTAGCATATCAAATTGTTCGTCTTGACGAGTACTTCATTTCATCTCATTGCATCATGTTCATTTGAGCTCATCTTGATGCCCTAAATGCTGTTGCAAGAGTGCTAGTTTATATTAGTTTCAGATTCATATTAGTAATTGGTCATTTGTCATTTTTTTCCATGATTGATGTGTGCCTCCTATGAACTTGAGCCCTACATGAGTTTTGAAGTATGCCATGCCATATTTATAGGGGTGTATGCCATGTATTTTTGTGATATCTGTGGTGACTAGCACAAGCATGCAAAGTAGCTCTCGTGATGTTGCTGATTTCAGGGACTTAGAAATCTTCTAAGTCCTTGCCCTGTCAATATTTTTATGCCATGTATTCATATTGTTACAGAGTGATCCATGCCTCTTTTGAGCATGATCAGTAAGGATGTTTTGTAGATATTGTTGTGCTCTATCCATCCATGTCTTTGTTTGCATTTATGGAGCACCCTAGCTTGACTCAATCAAGCTCTACTTTTTCTATAAAATGTTCCTGGCAGAATGTTTACATGTTAAGCATTTTTGCCGAGGTTGTTGTAGTTGATCCATGCATGCTATGTTATTGTTCTTGCCATGTCTAGCTTCTATGCCATGTCTACTTGCTGGGTGTATGATTAGTTTGTCACGCAATGCCTTGTGGTGAGTGCATCGAGCTCGTAAACATGCCTACTTAATATCTGTTTTGCCATGTTCCAGTTTTCTACTAAGTCTGAATCTGTGAACGAAAGTTGCTATGTTCACATGGTTGCCATTGTATTTTTTGATCCCTTTTGGCTTATGGTTAGTAAGGGACTTTTGTTGTATGCTTTGAGTAGCTTAGTGCCTTGCCTTGCTTTGCCATGATGTGTTCCTGTAGCATGTAGTTATCTTGCTCTAAACATTGCTTCCTGATGTTAAATTCCTGACATGTTATTTTCACCAAGTCTGTAACCTGTTATCTTTTGCACTTTTTCCGTGCTTGTTTGAACCTGCTATTTAGTGAATTAGACGTAGCTCAGTGTTCATCTTTTGTCAAGCATCTTGAGTGGATCCCTGACATGTATTTTGTTGTTATGTTAGAGTGCAGTAGCTTAATTTTCTTGATGCATTTAGATGGCCTCGTGCTGTTAATCGCAGCTTTGGGCCATTATTGTTTTGCTTGTCATTTGCAAACCGTGCATCCGATTCCGGCGATCTTTATATCGATTTCGACCAAAATCAACTCATCTTTCCAATGGCACTCTTGGTTTTCCAAGTTGAGGCTAGGTTCAATCTTTCCTTTCCGAAACATGCATATGCATCGCATATCACATCCCGCATATCATGCCATGTTTTGCATCATGTTGCTTGTGCATTGCACGTGGTTGATTGTGTCTCCCTTTGCTTATGTTCTTGATTTGGGTAGAGCCAGGAGACGAGTACATGACCGAGGAACCCGTTGAGTACGTTTACGAGGATCAAGCTAACGTCAACTCAGAGAACTTTGCAGGCAACTCCGGGCTGGCCTACCCGACATCTTGCTCATCCGGTGTGCCCTGAGAACGAGATATGTGCAGCTCCTATCGGGATTTGTCGGCACATTCGGGTGGCTTTGCTGGTTTAGTTTTACCATTGTCGAGATGTCTTGTAACCGGGATTCCGAGTCTGATCGGATTGTCTTGGGAGAAGGAATATCCTTCGTTGACCGTGAGAGCTTGTGATGGGCTAAGTTGGGACACCCCCTGCAGGGATTTGAACTTTCGAAAGCCGTGCCCGCAGTTATGGGCAGATGGGAATTTGTTAATGTCCGGTTGTAAAAAACCTTGAAATTAACTTAATTAAAATGAATCAACAGAGTGTGTGGCCGTGACGGTCTCTTTTCGGCGGAGTCCGGGAAGAGAACACGGTCTCGAGTTATGTTTGAACGTAGGTTGTTCCAGGATCACTTCTTGATCATAGTTTATCGATCGTGCCTTTGCCTTCTCTTCTCGCTCTCTTTTGCGTATGTTAGCCACCATATATGCTAGTGCTTGCTGCAGCTCCACCTCATACCTTTCACCTACCTATAAGCTTAAATAGTCTTGATCGCAAGGGTGTGAGATTGCTGAGTCCTCGTGACTCACAGATTACTTCCAAAACCAGATGCAGGGACCGATGATACCGCTCCAGGAGATTCGACTGAGCTCAAGTGGGAGTTCGATGAGGACTTAGGATGATACTACGTTTCCTTTCCAGACGATCAGTAGTGGAGCCCAGTTGGGGCGATCAGGAACTTTGTTGCATTCGGGGTTGTTCTTTATTTTGGTTCCATAGTCGGACCTTGATTGTATCTGGATGAATGTAATGATATTTATGCTATTGTGTGACATGGCGAGTGTAAGCTAACTATGTATCTCTTTCCCTTTATTCATTACATGGGTTGTGTGAAGATTACCCCATTTGCGACATTGCTTACAATGCGGTTATGCCTCTAAGTCATGCTCCGACACGTGGGAGATATAGCCGCATCATGGGCGTAACAAGTTGGTAATCAGAGCCTTCCCCAACTTAGGAGCCCCCCTTGCTTGATCGAATCGCTGGCGTTGTTAAGTCTAGAAAAATGTTTTGAGTCATTTAGGATTATATATATCGGAGAGTAGGATTCTTTTTACTCCTCAGTCCCTTCGTCACTCTGGGGAGGCATCCTGACGTGGAGTTTTGACTCTTCTCTTCTCAAATTTCACTATTTTTTTAGGATGACGCGGGTATCTTGGAATCGTTCCGATGGTTTTGTGACGAGAACATTGTTCTTGGTGCCTCCTTACATTTAGGGGTTGTGGCAGTGTCCCGGGGAGTTGAGCTCCGAGGTGTTGTCGTCACAATTTTATCGTTGCAATTCTGGAATACCTGAGTTTCGCCGACATAGAAAATCTCTTTTATGCAGTTGTTGGTGAGATAACCTCGACGCCACCCAGTACTGGGGCGGGAGTTCGGGAGTATTGCCATAACTCGTATAACGGATGCTTTTCGAAGGTTGAGGTAAATGATTTCCGAAGGTTTCTTGGTTATGTGTTGAAGGATGGATACAACTGGATGTAGGATTTGCTAGCTTTGGGTGAGATATTATGCTTCCCCTGTATCCCCAACACCTGATTGCATAACCGGGAAAATTTCGGGAGTTTCATAGGTGGGAATTCATGTAGCTCTAGTATTTCTTCCGCGGATATTTGGTTTGTGATTGGGTAATCCTCACCAAGTATTTGTTCTTGTCCGTACCTTGTTGTTTTATTCTTCTACCTCTATCTAAGTGGCTTCTAAATTTATGGAAGTGTGACCATTTCAATTGGAATTCATTCGTTCATTTTGTTCGGTTGTTAAGACTATATGTTGCAATTTCGGTCCATTTGATTCAGCTTGAATATATGTCTGTCAGATGCTAACGGATGTCACCCTCTTCAGGATGGCTCCTCCAACGCGTCAGAATCCTGAACCGCCGCCACCACCTCCACCTCCGGAGGCATGGCAAACTTTGATGGCCGCTACCAATGCCAACACGCAGCTGATCATGCAACTCTTGCAAGAGCGCAACCAAGGGAATCAGGGCCATGGCAACAATCAGAATCAGTTTGCTACACTCAACCAGTTCCTCGCAAACCAGCCAAAGATCTTCAGTAATTGTGTCGAGGCAACAGACACTGATGATTGGCGCGTGGATATCTGCAAGCATTTCGAGTGCAGCGACGTCAGGCCTGAGGACTTTGTCAAGTTTGCCTCATTCCAACTCAAAGACCAAGCTGCTAAGTGGTATCAGCAATACAAAGATTCTAGAGGAGGTCGTGTGATTACCTGGGATAAATTCTGTCAAGACTTCAAAGCTCACCACATTCCTCAGAGTGTTGTTGAGAGCAAGCGTGAGGAGTTCCGCAACCTGAATCAAGGTAGTTTGTCTGTTTACCAGTATAACATCATGTTCCAGAAGCTCGCTCGTTTCACTAAGCAGGACGTCCCTGACGAGAAAAGCATGATTTATCAGTTCAGAGGTGGCCTCAGAGAAGATCTCCAACTAGCTCTCATGCTTTTTGAGCCGCAGAAGTACGATGAGTTTTACAACATGGCACTGAAACAAGAGACCTCTCAGCTCAAGTGCGATGCTTCCAAGAAACGAGCCAGGGATGCAACTCCTTCCTCAACTCAAGTGGCAACTAAGCAGCAAAAGTATTGGTTGCCTCCTCCTCCTCTGTTCCATCAACCTTATCAACAGAAGAGCAAAGGTGGCAATGGATCTTCCCACCCACCCAACCCAGGTTTTCAGAACAAGACTTCGTCTCATGCTCCAAGATCAAGTGCTCCGTATCACCGTTCGCTCTCGGAGGTCACGTGCAACAAGTGTCAGCAGAAGGGTCACTATGCCAACAAATGCTTCAATCAGAGGCGTCTTCCTCCACCTCCTCTTGTGAGATCTGCTAGTACCGCAGTGGTCAAGCATAATCCCAAGTCTGCTAAGATCAACATGATGAACGCAGCTCAGGCAGAGGACTCTTCAGAAGTGATTATGGGTAACCTTCCTGTTAATGATATTCATGCAAGAGTTCTTTTTGATACTGGTGCATCTTTGTCATTCATATCGAAGCCTTTTGCATGCATGCATGATTTGCATACTGTTGATTTGCCTAAACCGATAGCGGTTTCCTCTCCGGGTTTGTTCATGAACACCAAAATGATGGCTCCGGATGTTTCTATCATGTTGGGCGACTATAAGTTTCTGTCTTCTCCATTGGTCCTTGGTAACTCAGATATTGATCTTATTCTCGGAATGGACTGGCTTTCTAAGCACAAGGCTCAGCTTGATTATGCTGCCAGGCAGATTCAATTGACACATTCGTCTGAGGGTGTAATCGTCTTTGCCGCTCGTGATGATACCATCCGACTGTTTTCTCTCAATGAGAAGGGCGAGCTGGATGGCATATCTCAGATTCCAGTCGTCTGTGAATATCAAGACGTCTTTCCAGAAGAGCTTCCAGGAATGCCTCCGCACCGGCCAGTTGAATTCGTCATCAATCTTGAGCCTGGCATGGAACCTGTTTGCAAACGTCCTTACAAGCTTGGACCTGAAGAGTTGAAGGAGCTGAAGAAACAACTCGATATTCAAGAGCGTATGGGTCTCATCCGACCAAGTTCTTCTCCATGGGGTTGTGGTGTTCTTTTCGTCAAGAAGAAGGATGGAACGGACCGACTTTGTGTCGACTACCGTCCATTGAACAAGAAGACCATAAAGAACAAGTACCCACTTCCCAACATCAATGAGCTTTTCGAACAACTCAAAGGTGCTCAAGAATTCTCCAAGCTTGATCTCCATATGGGCTATCATCAGATTCACATTCGTGAAGAAGATATCCCCAAGACAACATTCAGAACAAGCTATGGTTCTTATGAATACACTGTCATGTCTTTCGGCCTTGTCAATGCTCCTCCAACATTCTCTCGCATGATGAACTTCATCTTCAATGCCTACACAAATGACTTCGTCTTGGTCTAACTCGATGACATTTTGGTATTTTCCAAGAACAAGGAGGATCATGCCAAGCATTTGAGATTGGTGCTGGATAAACTCAGAGAACATCAGTTCTATGCGAAGTTTTCAAAGTGCGAGTTTTGGCTCGATGAGGTTCTCTACCTTGGACATATCATCTCTGCCAAGGGCATAGCTATTAATTCTGAGAAGGTGTCTGCAATTGTGAATTGGGAACCACCTCAGAACATGAAGCAACTCCGCAGCTTCCTTGGGCTCGCAAGCTATTATCGAAGGTTCGTTGAGAACTTCTCAAAGATTGCGAAGCCTCTTTCCAACCTTCTCTAGAAGCATGTGACGTATGTCTGGTCGCCTGAATGTGACATCGCTTTCAACACCCTGAAAGAGAAGTTAGTCACTGCTCCAGTTCTGACTCCTCCTGATGAATCCAAACCGTTCCAGGTCTTCTGTGATGCTTCCCTTCAAGGTCTTGGTGTAGTGTTGATGCAAGAGAAGAAAGTTGTGGCTTATACCTCTCGCCAGTTGAAGCCCAACGAAAAGAACTACCCCACTCATGACCTCGAGTTGGAGGCAGTTGTCCATGCTCTTTTAACATGGAGACATCTCTTATTGGGAAGAAAAGTGGACATCTTCACTGATCATAAGAGTCTCAAGTACATCTTCACTCAGCCCAACCTCAACCTCAGACAGACTCGTTGGGTCGAAATGATTCAAGAGTATAATCCGAGTATTGAATATACTCCAGGCAAGACCAATGTAATTGCTGACCCATTGAGCAGGAAGGCTTACTGCAACAATTTGATTCTCAAGCCTTACCAACCAGAGCTTTGTGAAGCTTTCCGCAAACTCAATCTCCAAGTTGTTCCTCAAGGATTCCTTGCCAACCTCCAAGTCTCTCCTACTTTGGTAGATCAGATTCGCGGGACTCAACTTCTTGATGCTATGGTGAAGAAGGTGAAGATTGGGATTGCCAAGAGTCAGCCCAAGTACAAGTGCTATCGTCTTGATGAAAAGGATACTCTATTCTTCGAGGATCGCATTGTTGTTACTAACAGTGACCTTCGTAAAGTCATTATGAACGAGGCTCACAATTCACTCCTCTCTATTCACCCTAGAAGTACAAAGATGTACCAGGACCTCAAGCAGTCGTATTGGTGGACTCGAATGAAGCGCGAGATTGCTTAGTTCATGAATGAATGTGATGTCTACAGAAGAGTGAAAGCAGAACACCAATGACCAGCTGGTCTCCTCCAACCTCTTGCCATTCCAGAATGGAAGTTTGACCATATTGAGATGGACTTCGTGACTGGGTTTCCAAAGTCCAAGCGTGGAAATGATGCTATCTTTGTTGTCATCGACAAGCTCACCAAAGTGGCTCATTTTCTTCCTATCAAAGAATGTATCACAGTAGCTCAGTTGGCAGAGCTATATACCTCCAGGATTGTCTCTCTGCATGGCATTCCGCAGTTGATATATTCAGATCGTGGCAGCATCTTTACCTCTAAGTTCTGGGATTCCTTTCAGAAGGCCATGGGCACCAACATTCGCTTCAGCACAACTTTTCATCCTCAAACTAGTGGCCAAGTCGAGCGAGTCAATCAAATTCTTGAAGATATGCTCAGGGCATGTGTCATTTCTTTTGGTATGAAGTGGGAAGATTGTCTTCCATATGCCGAGTTCTCCTATAACAACAGCTTCCAAGTGAGTTCGGGCAAGGCCCCATTCGAGATTCTCTATGGCGGGAAGCCGTACTCCTCTTAACTGGTCAGAGACTGGTGAACGTCAACTTCTTGGCAATGACTTGATCACAGAGGCTGAAGAAATGTGCAAAGTCATTCATGAAAATCTCAAAGCCGCGCAATCGCGCCAGAAGAGTTACTATGATAGCAAGCATCGTGATTTGGCTTTTGAGATCGAAGACCATGTCTACCTCCGCGTCTCTCCCATGAAAGGTACTCTTCAATTCGGTATCAAAGGGAAGCTTGCCCCTAGATACGTGGGTCCTTTTAAGATCATTGGCAAAAGAGGCGATCTCGCCTATCAACTTGAGCTTCCACCCAACTTTGCAAATGTGCATGACGTGTTTCACGTGTCTCAACTCCGAAAGTGTTTCAAGACTCCTGACCGCACCATCAACTTCGAAGAGATTGATCTCCAAGAAGACCTGTCTTATCATGAGCACCCCATTGCTATTCTTGAAGAAACTGAGCGCAAGACTCGCAACAAGTCTATCAAATTCTTGAAAGTCAAGTGGTCACATTATTCCGACCGTGAAGCCACTTGGGAACCCGAGGACCACCTCCGTTCCGAATACCCGGAGTTTTTCCAGTCCTAGATCTCGGGACGAGATCCTTTCGTAGTGGTGGAGTGTTGTAACACCCCGTATGTAACCTGCCATATTTGTATCCCAACTCTTGCCATTTCCGGCACTAAGTTATGATATTTCCTCGTTGTCGGGTTTTTGTCTTCGTGTTGTTTTGTCTTTGTCATGCATCTCATATCAGGTCATCATGTGCATCGCATTTGCATACGTGTTCGTCTCATGCATCCGAGCATTTTCCCCGTTGTCCGTTTTGCATTCCGGCGCTCCTATGTCCTCCGGTGTCCCTTTCTACCTCTTTTCGTGTGCGGGTGTTAAACGTTCTCCGATTGGACAGAGACTTGCCAAGCGGCCTTGGTTTACTACCGGTAGACCGCCTGTCAAGTTTCGGGCCATTTGGACTTCGTTTGATACTCCAACGGTTAACCGAGGAACCGAAAAGGCCTCGTGTGTGTTGCAGCCCAACACCCCTCCAAAGTGGCCCAAAACCCACCTAAACCCCCTCCATCTTCTAGGCCGTTCGATCACGATCGCGTGGCCGCAAACCGTGCTCAATTTGGAGCCTCCTAGCTCCTCCTACCTATAAAAAGGTCTCTTCCCCGAAAATCCTGGGTCATTCCTACCCTAACCCTAGCCCCGCTCCTCTCATCACGGCCGGACACGTCCACCGCCGTCAGACGCAATCGCTGCCGCCACTCACTCGAGCCACATGGCGCACCGCCGCACACACCGCCGCCGGCCCGGGCAGCCCAGATCGGGCCCCCGAAAGCCCATCGCCGCCCCGCGCCTCCTCGCCTCTCCTCCGCCCTAGCACCGCCCGTCCGCCTCCGCCGCCCCACCGCGCAGCTCGCCACCATGCGCTGCCGCCATTGCCGCCTCTCCGCCCCTTGTCACCTCGTCGCCAGCTGCCGCAGCTCATCGCCGTGCGCCGCGCTGCTCGGCAACCGCCTCGCCGCCCTGCCCTCGTCGCCGGATCCGGTGGCACCGGCCCTCTCCCCCAACTCCGGCGCCCCAAGTATGACTCCGGCGAGCGCCTCGTCATCCGTGCCCGATCTGGATCTGAAAACCCTAGCAGTTGACTTTTTCCCTCTCCTCCAGTAATTTTTGGCATTCTTCATAGCATCATATCTTTGCACCCGTGGCTCCGTTTCGGGCATGTAGCATATCAAATTGTTCTTCTCGACGAGTACTTCATTTCTTCTCATTGCATCATGTTCATTTGAGCTCATCTTGATGCCCTAAATGCTATTGCAAGAGTGCTAGTTTATATTAGTTTCAGATTCATATCAGTAATTGGTCATTTGTCATTTTTGCCATGATTGATGTGTGCCTCCTATGAACTTGAGCCCTACATGAGTTTTGAATTATGCCATGCCATCTTTACAGGGGTGTATGCCATGTATTTTTGTGATCTCTGTGGTGACTAGCACAAGCATGCAAAGTAGCTCTCGTGATGTTGCTGATTTCAGGGACTTAGAAATCTTCTAAGTCCTTGCCCTGTCAATATTTTTATGCCATGTATTCATATTGTTACAGAGTGATCCATGCCTCTTTTGAGCATGATCAGTAAGGATGTTTTGTAGATATTGTTGTGCTCTATCCATCCATGTCTTTGTTTGCATTTATGGAGCACCCTAGCTTGACTCAATCAAGCTCTACTTTTTCTATAAAATGTTCCTGGCAGAATGTTTACATGTTAAGCATTTTTGCCGAGGTTGTTGTAGTTGATCCATGCATGCTATGTTATTGTTCTTGCCATGTCTAGCTTCTATGCCATGTCTACTTGCTGGGTGTATGATTAGTTTGTCATGCAATGCCTTGTGGTGAGTGCATCGAGCTCGTAAACATGCCTACTTAATATCTGTTTTGCCATGTTCCAGTTTTCTACTAAGTCTAAATCTGTGAACGAAAGTTGCTATGTTCACATGGTTGCCATTGTATTTTTTGATCCCTTTTGGCTTATGGTTAGTAAGGGACTTTTGTTGTATGCTTTGAGTAGCTTCATGCCTTGCCTTGCTTTGCCATGATGTGTTCCTGTAGCATGTAGTAATCTTGCTCTAAACATTGCTTCCTGATGTTAAATTCCAGACATGTTATTTTCAGCAAGTCTGTAACGTGTTATCTTTTGCACTTTTGACATGCTTGTTTGAACCTGCTATTGAGTGAATTAGACATAGCTCAGTGTTCATCTTTTGTCAAGCATCTTGAGTGGATCCCTGCCATTTATTTTGTTGTTATGTTAGAGTGCAGTAGCTTAATTTTTTTGATGCATTTAGATGGCCTCGTGTTGTTAATCGTAGCTTTGGGCCATTATTGTTTTGCTTGCCATTTGCAAACCGTGCATCCGATTCCGGTGATCTTTTGTCACACCTTGTTTTTCATGCCACTACACTTAAGCTAACAATCATGATAAAATGTGGTTTGACAAAAACTTTTGAGTGTTTTGGACCTTGCCTTGATTGGATTTTGTTTGTTGTTTGCAAGTTCTCTAAAAATCAAATAAATCCTCCAACTCTTATACTCCTTCTCCTTGATCCAAAACCTTGCCCAATGATCATGCCATGTGTGTAGGACATAAAAACAATTTCTTGCAAAAATATTTTGGCCAAAAAGAATTTTATAAATTAGGTTTTCCGGAAACCCCTGAATTGAGACTTGAACTACAAGTACTTAATTAAGAGTGTGAAAAATCTTTCAAAAAGTATATTTGAAACCTATTAGGTATTGGGCTCCCATAAACCACAAAAATACAATTTTAGAAGTTATTTTCCTATTTTATTTAAAGGATTTTTCTTAAGGCCAGAAATGGTCTTTAATAGGTTAAAATTATTTTAATGCTTTAAAAATATTTGGGAAAAACCTAGGGAAACTCAGTGGACATATATTATCCATATATAAGAGTTTCAACACATGGTCATGTTCAAAATATGGGTCAAATCCCTCAAAAACCCTTTCTAGATATTTCAAGCTTTTGAAATATTTACAAAGGAAATATTCCCCAAAAATTCCAAGAAAATTCTAGAATGTCACATATGACATGTTTGATGATCTTGCCAAGTACCATGTCATGGAGAATAGTATAACCCCATGAAATCTCCTCAAAACCATTTCTGTCCATTTTGAAGTTTGAGCAACTTTACATTGCCAAACATGTCCAAATGTTCTAAACCTTGTGAACATGCTCAAATGGTCTAGTTATTCATCTAGACCAAATGGCACAAGTTGGAGAGAATGTTATCTTGCTCAAAGTGCCCCAAAACCCTCTCTGACCAGAATCAAATTTGAACAAGTTTGTACTACCAACTTTCTCTCCTTGATCCCAACTTTTGTGAGCATGTTCACATGACCAAATGAGGCCACTACACCAAGTGGTGCATCAAGGGGAAGTGATTTTCTCAACTAGATCTACACAAGTTCATTTCTGCTAATTTCTAGGGTTTACAAAAGTTGCATTGGCAACTTTTCCCAAATGAACTCAATCTTGGTGGAACCTCTTGTTTTCTCAGGCCGTTTAACCCTGTCAAGCCTCATGACAAGGGAAGTCCATTTGCTTGCCCAAACCTACATCAAACACCTTCTGGCAGAAATTTAAAATGCATGTTTTGTACACTTCCACTAATCTCCATGAGCTCAACTTTTTCCCACAGCCTCATCTGCTCCTCCTCTACCTCCTGCATGCTTAGCTGCCCGAGGAGCAATGATTGAGGGGGCCTAGAGACCCATTTTTCCTCTCTGGACAAGCCCATTTCTCTCCTTTTCTCACCTCCCTCCTCACTCCAGTGGCCACCAGGGCATCCAATGTCCCTCCCTTCTTCTTTACTCCCTCCTAGAGCTACCAGACATTAGTGGCCGCGCCCACAAGGCATATAAAATGCCATGGCATGCCATTTGCACGCTCTGGAGCGCGCTATAGTGCGCTCTCGCACTGTAGCCGCCCCCTTCCAACCACATCCGACCACCTCGGGCCTCCCCAGCACGCCCGACGATGCGCCTCGGCGTCCACAGCACGACAGTTGGTCGGCCCCCTCCTCCTTCTCCCTCCTCCTGCCCCTGCTCGCACGCGCGCCGGTCGCCCGAGTGCACCAGTGAGCAAGCTCACACGCGCGGTGCCCCTGGCCCCTTCTCTCTCTCTCTCTCTC
>NC_041392.1:569366378-569402665 GCF_002162155.2 Triticum dicoccoides
AATCCAGGAACACCCCAGACACACCGCGACGAGCTCCCGTGACCCGTGGCGACGGCAACAAGCTCGCCGGCGCACGAGTGCTCGGTGGACCGTCGCCCGCCTGTTTAAAGGCCACCCCCGAGCACTATCTCGTCTCCAACTGCCCTCTCTCCCTCCCCTGGACCTAGGGGTGGGCATAAAAACCGAGAACCGAAGACCGGAGCCGGAAAAACCGAGACCGAAGCCGAAAAAACCGAGTACCGAAGCTTCGGTTATATGTTCGGTTAGCAAATGGCAAAGACCGAAATTAGTTTGGTGAATTCGGTCACTCGAGACCACTGACCGAATCACCCGAATGAACCGAAGTATTACTATATAAATTAAAGCCCATCAAGCTAGGTCGATTAGCCCATCAATCAAGTACTACACGACATTTTTCTCAGCCTTTTCTTTTTCATCACAGCCACAAACGGACGCAGGCATTGCTAAAATAAAACAGATGCAGGCCCCACGTTGCCATGTTGCCACAGTGCCACCCATTAGCTTTTTTAATTGCACGATGAGGAGAATCTGCTCGCCCCATGCTGCATCCCTAAACCTATCTTGCACAAAAAAAAGTCTGGCAGGCGGCGATGGTGATCCCGCGGCCAGCGCCTAGTGTGGGCCTCAATCTGTGATGGAAAGTGGCAGCTTACACGCGCAAAAGGCAAGCGACCCGTGAAGTGTATCGGTCCTACTCGGTCAACCCGAGCACTGCACCGAATTTCTGGTGGACCGAATCATCGGTTATCTCTTTTTCAGTTAACCGATCGGGTAGCATATTTCCAAAACCGAAAATCAAAATAACCCGAAGTACCGAACCGAACTCTTCCGGGTAACCGAATGCCCAGTCCTACCTGGACCCCCGGACCGCGCCATTCTTCCTCCCGTGCCCCCCGTCCACCTCCAAGGCCGAAGCCGAGTCGCCGTCCATCGCCAACATTCGCGCCGTCCCGACTCCCTCCTCCCCTATAACCGCGTCACAAGACCCCCCCAGAACCTGAGGAGCTCGACCGCACCCTTCTTTATCCTCCGGCGAGCCGCTAGGCCATGGCCACTCTCGCCCGACGCCACCGTCCGCCGCGGGCGAAGCCTTGCTCCCATCCGGTGACACAGGCACCCATGGTGGGATCTCCCTGGTTCGTCTCTCTCCGCTGAGCATGCCGGTGGGCCGATCATCGCCGGAGACGCCCTGTAGCACCGGCGGCCGGCGTCAAACGCCTCCTTTGTCGCCCTTCGCGCCCGCGCGGGAGGTTGAGGATGAACCCGCAGGTGGGGCCCGCTCGTCAGTGGCCCAACCACCAGGCCACGCTGGCAAGTGGAGGCGGGTTCGACGTCTCCCGCGTCCCCACAGCGAAGGCGCACTCCGTGTGGGTGCCTTCGACATCGCCCTATCGCCCGCGTGGCTGAGTTGCTGGGCCGGCCCAGTGGCGCCCTGCCGTTTAGCCTCGCCCAGTGCACGCTGTTGCTGCCCAAATCCAGCCCGTTTGGGTAAAAACCTTTTCCCTTTTCTTTTCTGTACAATTTGTAAAATCCATAAATAGTTCAAATTAACTCCAAATTTGATGATTCAAATTTCTAGTAGCTCATAAATTCATGATCTATCACATGGTGCTATTTGCACATTTTTCCAAGAAACATTTCCTTCACAAATATTTATGACATCCCCTTTTTCCATTTCTATGATAAACTTTAGAAAATCACAGAGAGCTCAAAATTGATCCAAATGCCATGATTCAAATTCCTAGATGCTTCTAAGTTCATAACTTAGTTTATGAACATTTTTCTCAATACTTTAAAATAATGAGCCATTTCTTCATATTTTTCAACTTTGTAAATTCATAGGAAAATCATTTGAACTCCAAATCCAGTGAAACCAACTCCTAGATGCTTCTAAAATCATGGTTTGTTAAATGGGTGCCTTTGCTCATTTTTCAAAAATATGTTTCTCTGCACTTCTTGCAAATCCATAAACCCCTTGATTCCATCGTATCAACATGTTTAGAAATATCCACTGACCAAATTCCAATGAAACCACTCTGGTTAATTTTCATATAACCAGAGATGTCCTAGAAAAGTCAAATCAATATTTTTAGAGCACTTTTATTTCCTGCCTTGTTGTGTTGCTTATTATGGTTGCTTTCGATGATAGTTGACAAAGTAGACGAAATGCTCGGAGTTGGACCAGAGATATTTGAAGACCTTGAAGACTTTGTTAAAACAGGCAAGCAGCCCTTTGACCATGTCTATGAAACCCTTTTTATGCATGTCATATAGCACTTTATTAGTGTTGCATCGAAATCATGATGAGATGGTAACCACTTTGATGGGTTGCCTCTATTACTTCCTCGTTGATACTTGCATTGTGCATGACCCTACCTCCTTATGAGGGTTATGCCGGTGGGAGTAGATATGATGCTAAAGTAGTGCTACGCAAAAAGGGATGGGAATATGCATGATGATGGAGACAAAGTATTTTCAAAAGACTTTTCGAAAACCCCCATCGGGTGCCACTTATGCCCGGGGGAGATGATGAGTTGGGTAACCACTTGATGACGAAGTGGTGTACCGAGGCAAGTGTGTGTGTTGTTTTTCAAAACGGATTGGTTTAAGTTGCGACCGTTATTCCAACCTTACATGCGCAACCACTCTACCCTTGTATGGGAAAGGGCATTATTGATTACCTAGGCCGATACTAGCTTGGAGCCCGCATTACTAGTGACGGGAGAGTTGTTGGTGCGCTCTCTCGGGACGGGGTCATGCCAGGTAGGGCGGCCATGACTGTTTTCACAGGGCACCGGATACACCGTTGTGTCCCCTCTCGGATGTTACAATCTCGAGTGAGTCTCGTATGATGTACATCGTGAGGATACGAGACAACGAGTGGACTCCATGTTAGTGTCGTCTAGGGAAAGATAGTGATCGGGTGCTTACCCCGGGTACTTGAGGTACCGCGGGTCGTGGATGACACGGAAGTTCCCCGGATCTTGTGGGTAAAGTGTGCAACCTCTGCAGAGTGTAAAACTATTCGAATAGCCGTGTCCACGGTCAAGGACAGTTGGGTAACCGCTCTTGGGCTATGTCCACTTGTTTACAAACCAGTGTGTGTGGGAAGTACTTCTTGGGTCAAGTTAAAGGACTTGACATGAATGAGTTGGGTTGGAGCCCTCTCCCTTTATGTTGATATCTGTAACCAGCCCCTATGGTTACTTGAATCCATGCGATGCATGGTTTACCAGTTATTGAACATGTCATAACACGACAAAATCAGCTTTCTGCAAAAATTTACCTATGTCATGCATTGTTGTATCTTGAGCCAAAACATGGGTTGCTTGCGAGTACATTCAAAGTACTCATTGGCTTGCCACTTGTTATTTAATTGGCCAGGCATGGAAGAACCGGAGTTCGAAGAAGAGTCCTTTGGAGACGAACATGCGAACTAGGACGTTTCCCAGTCAGAATGCCTGTAGGGTTAATGCAGATGGCATGGGCTCTACTCATCGACGAAGATTTCCGCTACTTGTGTTTCATTTGATGTTCAGCCCTTAAGGCTTTATCAATGTAGGACTTGACCATAATGGTCATAATTGGTGTAAGACGGTATGTATGGATGTAAGACTCTTGTTATTCAGCTTCTGTGTGTTCAGTGAGCATTGATCTTTGGGATCACTTTACACGTGCATTCGGTGATCACGACTTATGAGTCGGGGTCCCCACATCTTTATATCGATTTCGACCGAAATCAACTCATCTTTCCAGTGGCACTCTTGGTTTTCCAAGTTGAGGCCAGGTTCAATCTTTCCTTTCTGAAACATGCATATGCATCACATATCACATCCCGCATATCATGCCATGTTTTGCATCATGTTTCTTGTGCATTGCAAGTGGTTGATTGTGTCTCCCTTTGCTTGTGTTCTTGCTTTGCGAAGAGCCGGGAGACGAGTACGTGATTGAGGAACCCGTTGAGTACGTTTACGAGGATCAAGCTAACGTCAACTTGGAGAACTTTGCAGGCAAGATGACCATACCCTCGAAATCACTTCAATCTTTGCTTGCTAGATGCTCGCTCTATTGCTATGCCTATGCTACGATACCTACCACTTGCTTATCATGCCTCCCATATTACCATGTCAAACCTCTAACCCACCTTGTCCTAGCAAACCGTTGTTTGGCTATGTTACCGCTTTGCCCAGCCCCTCTTATAGCGTTGCTAGTTGCAAGTGAAGATTGGAGTTTATTCCTTGTTGGAACATGTTTATTGTTGGGATATCATTATTATTATCTTGTCTATTTTAATGCACCTATATACTTGGTAAAGGGCGGAAGGCTCGGCCTTATGCCTGGTGTTTTGTTCCACTCTTACCGCCCTAGTTTTTCGTCATACCGGTGTTATGTTCCTTGACTTTGCTTTCCTTACACGGTTGGGTTATAATGGGAACCCCTTGACAGTTCGCCTTGAATAAAACTCCTCCAGCAAGGCCCAACCTTGGTTTTACCATTCGCCACCTAGCCCCCTTTTCCCTTGGGTTTCGCGGACTCAAGGGTCATCTTTATTTTAAACCCCCCGGGCCAGTGCTTCTCTAAGTGTTGGTCCAAACTGGGCGATGTCTGGCGCCACCAGGGGAAACTACGGGCTGGCCTACCCGACATCTTGCTCATCCGTGTGCCTTGAGAACGAGATATGTGCAGCTCCTATCGGGATTTGTCGGCACATTCGGGTGGCTTTGCTGGTTTAGTTTTACCATTGTCGAGATGTCTTGTAACCGGGATTCCAAGTCTGATCGGATTGTCTTGGGAGAAGGAATATCCTTCGTTGACTGTGAGAGCTTGTGACGGGCTAAGTTGGGACACCCCTGCAGGGATTTGAACTTTCGAAAGTCATGCCCGCGGTTATGGGCAGATGGGAATTTTTTAATGTCCGATTGTAGAAAACCTTGAACTTAACTTAATTAAAATGAATCAACAGAGTGTGTGGCCGTGACGGTCTCTTTTCGGGGGAGTCCGGGAAGAGAACATAGTCTCGAGTTATGTTTGAATGTAGGTTGTTCGAGCATCACTTCTTGATCATAGTTTATCGATCGTGCCTTTGACTTCTCTTCTCACTCTCTTTTGCGTATGTTAGCCACCATATATGCTAGTGCTTGCTGCAGCTCCACCTCATACCTTTTACCTACCTATAAGCTTAAATATTCTTGATCGCTAGGGTGTGAGATTGCTGAGTCCCTGTGACTCACAGATTACTTCCAAAACCAGATGCAAGGACCGATGATACCGCTCCAGGAGATTCTGTAGCGACCAGACCTCAAACAGTCTGATCTCTATGCTCCGGTGTCATCCCTAGATCAGTAATGCTGACACCACACAGTACTCGGAGGATTTATAATAGAGTACCAATCACACACTTATTACATGAGTGTCTCAAAAGAGAACTTACTACAATAAGTATGGCTTAAGGCCATCTAATAACGATAACAGCGGAAGGCTTGGAAGATAAGTGAGTCCATCAACTCCAACGGCATTACTGAGTATAGAACCACGACCTAAAAACTCCTTAATCGTCGTCTGAAAAGTTTGCAACATTAACGCTGCAGCCCGAAACGGGTCAGCACATGGAATATGCTGGCAAGGTAACACATAGAGAGTAATGGAATGAAACAGCTATACTATATGCATATTTGGCTGGTGGAAAGCTCTATGGTTACAGTTTTGCGTAAAGCCAATTTTTCCCTACTTCAAAGGAATAAAAATTAATTACTATCATGGTGGTTGTTAAACATTGAGAATGGTTGATAGCATTCTCAATCCCAATTAAGCATCAACATTAAAACCCAACAATATTAATTAAAGTAACATGTTGAGATTCACATGAAAATCCAAGTACTAGATACTCAAGATGTCCATAACCGGGGACACGGCTAACCATGATTAGTTTATTACACTCTGCAGAGGTTTGCGCCCTTTTCCCCACAAGACTCGATCACCTCCGTTTGGTTTCTCGCACTACATGGTGTTTGAGAAGACGAATGACCGAGACATAGTCTTTCAGAAGCGCTAGCAGCTTACGATCGGGTAGACCGTACCACCTACATCCCCTACATCTGCTAGTCTACCACTGTAAGAGTTCGCACGACTTAGTCAACTATGCTAGAGCCCATAATATCTTGTGGCTACACACGGAAGTTTCTAGTATGAATAGTCTCATGATCCCTTTGAGCCTGGGTGGCGGTCCGAAAGAAAACAGGCAAGTCCTGGAATACCCAGGTGCCTCAATCCACCCAGATGTGTGTTTAAGTTGCCACCTTAGATAAACCATTAATTAACAATCTCACATCTGTCATGGATTTCACTCACCCAATCCACGTCTACTAGCATAGCATGGCATAATAAGCAAACGTAGAAGTAACTCCCAAAGGTTTGATAATAAACAGGTAATAGGTACTACCTCATCTACTTCCCATCCCACAATTTAATTAGATCCTAATCATGAAATGTGTGAGGATTGATCTAATGCAATAAAACTGGGTAGTAGAAAAGGTATGATCAAAGTGTTACTTGCCTTGCTGATGATCCGCAAAACCTAACGATTCGAAGTAACAGGCGGCGCACTCCGGGTATTGTATCGCACACAAACAAACAAGCATACAATAAGTACTCATCTAATGCACAGGTAAAACTCAAATAAGAGATCTAACCAGAAGGTTCAACTTAAGAACTCCGGTTGGCAAAAAGAATCAAATCAAACGAAGCAACAAAAGACAAACGGCGAAAGAAAACAACTTCGTTCTAGTAATCTGGATCTAGGGCAAATTTTACAGTAACAAAAACTTGTTTAAGTTGGTTAAACGGATAGAGGGTTTCGAGACGAAACTCTAGGCGCTTGAATCGCCTTATTCCGATAAACGAGCGAAAAGTTAAACTAAAACAAAAATCGGATCAGGAATCACGATCAGAAAAATCGCGGATTTAATCCGAGAAAAAGAAAAATAACGAACGCCGAATTTTTTTTCTCTCCTTTTTTTCGGCACGGAAAACGAGGCGCGACGAACCTCGGGCGGCGGGATCGTCGTCGTCGTCGGCGGCGATTCCGGCGGCGCGCGCGGATCGAGGCGGGGCTGATGGGCTGGGGCGGCTCGGGGCGGCGCTATTTAAAGGCTGCCCCCGGGCGGTGTCCCGCTCGGGTACGGCCCGAAGTCGGTTCGTTTTTTTAATTATTCCGCTCGGAAGAAAAATAAAAATAAATACTAAACGGACTCCAAAGAATCCAAAATAAATTTTCACGGGCTTCTAAAATCAAGCCGCACAAGGTGAACATTTATTTGGGCCCTAAATGCAATTTTGAATAACGCACTTTTTTCCTAAATTCAAATAAAACACCGAAAAACTCCGAAATAAAATCTTATTTGATTTTATTATTAAATCCTCAATATTTCTTTATTTTGGGAAAGTCATTTTATTCCCTCTCTCATATTTTTGTAATAGAAATAATTGATGATAAAATAAATAAAATCAAATGATCCTATTCTCAATATTTGAGAGAACTCAAATATGAAAATAACGAAATCCCCAACTCTCTCCGTGGGTCATTGAGTTGTGTAGAATTTCTAGGATCAACCAAAAAGCAAAATAAAATATGATATGCATGATGATCTAATGTATAACATTCCAAATTGAAAATTTGGGATGTTACAGATTCAACTGAGCTCAAGTGGGAGTTCGGTGAGGACTCAGGACGATACTACGTTTCCTTTCCAGACGATCAGTAGTGGAGCCCAGTTGGGGCGATCGAGAACTTTGTTGCATTTGGGGTTGTTCTTTATTTTGGTTCTGTAGTCGGACCTTGATTGTATCTGGATGAATGTAATGATATTTATGCTATTGTGTAACATGGCGAGTGTAAGCCAACTATGTATCTCTTTCCCTTTATTCATTACATGGGTTGTGTGAAGATTACCCCACTTGCGACATTGCTTACAATGCGGTTATGCCTCTAAGTCGTGCTCCGACACGTGGGAGATATAGCCGCATCATGGGCGTAACATCCTATTATCCCCCTGAGGTGTATGATCAAACTTGGCAGGGTTATATTACTCATATCATGCATATGTTTTATTGCAATGCTTAGTTTTAACATCATGACCACGATATTGAATGCCATCTCCTTAGTTGACACATCATATATGCGATTGCCCTCAGCTCACTTCCTTAGTATATAAATCATATATTTGAATTATATCATGCCATGATGTTTACATAGACAGCATGTATCTGAATTATGGCATGCCAACCCATTTTCTAAAGACATAATATAGTTATATCATCTCATCCTGTTCACATAGTCATCATATTTTGAATTATGTCATTCTATCCGTGAATTATATCGTGCCATCATGTTTCCATCGATGGCATGTTTGTGATTTATGGCATGCCAACCACTTTAATAGACACATCATATAGTTATATCATGTCATCCTGTTTACATAGTCATCATATTTTGAAGTATGTCATTTTATCATGTTTAGTTAGCCATCATACATGTGAAATTGTGTCATGCTATCCTGTTTAATTAGCCATCATATATGTGAAATTATGTCCCGCTATTCTGTTTGGTTAGACAACATATATGTGAATTATTTCATGCCCTGTTTTCTTCCCTACTATCCATTGCACCTGTCTATCTTACAATGTCTATACATTCAATTACTTTTATTGTTTATTAGCCATTTCAATTGGAGGGGGTGATGGCAGTATCTGTGGGAGTAAAAACACAGTCTTCAGAAAAGATCGTGCTACCTGTCGATGGAGATAGAACCACAGTTGTACTTGCCCAAGAACCAGCCCCACCACACATAACCCAGACTCACACAGATTGTACCCCTACCCAGTTGGACAGAGAACCAGCTACACCCCTTCTAACCCCAACCCTAGTAGATAGTAACCCAGTTCCCGTTGACATAGCACCGTCTCCACCACAGAGCACCCAAACACGAGTAGTTAGTAAGGCAACTGCAGTGCCCAAAGCACGAGGACCACCACTCCGAACCCCAAGTCAACGCTTAAAGCAGAAGAAGAATTGTTCTCAGGTCAGGTTCCGTAGCTATGGTTCATACTACTTTACTCTTGCATCATTGTATTTACTCATACCAACTAATTTCAAATTTGAAGGATGCAATTGAAACTCCAATGGCGCAACAGGTATGTTTTAAACCCGTTTCTTTAACGTGTTTGCTGTTGTAACTTGCTCTATGTTGATTTCAGTTTCAATTGAATAAACAATTATATTCTCATGCCATGCACCTTACAAGTGTTGTTATTGCCGTGTAGTTTCCCACACTTATATTCTGTCTAAGCTGCTTTGTCTTAAATAGATATGATTCGAACTGTATCTATCTTGATTTGGCAACATAAACTAGAATGATATAGACCATACAGTGACCATACTACATAGATATATGTTTGTTTCATGTTGTTATCCTGTCCACCTTACTACTGAACTGGTTTACCAAACGAGTTTCATATACTAAATTGTAAACCTGTGATGTGTTTGTTTGTTTCTCTTTTAGAATGCGGATAAAATATTGGAGAAGAGTACCCCGTTATGCAATGGTACAGGAAGTAATGCAGATAAGGTTCAAGATAGTGAGACATCCCTGTTGGTCTCCAAGAAAGCTGATAAAAACTATATTGAAGACACTGAGACAACCCCAAAGTCCTGTCTTGATGTAGTGTTCGAGTTACTGGCTACTACTGCTGGCACCAGCTCTTCGAACTCACTGCATGAATCAGTTCGTCTTCTTGAGTCTCAACTTCAAGTTGAAAGACATCGATCAGATGTTATGTGACAGGAAGCCGAAGGACTGAGCAAGTCCCTGCAGAATTCAGATGCATACTTTCTAGTGCAACAGCAAGTGCTGGAGGATTTAAGTGCCAAACAAGAGAAAGTTAATAAGCTTGCTAAGCATCTTGCCAGCATTATGGCTACCTAGGATATTGTTTCTTGAGCTCTTCTGAAGTGGTTTCAGTTATGGACTTGTTTTGCTGCGGCGTTTATATGCTGCTTTGTTCCCTATATTTGCACCGGTGGAGAACTTTGATGCCCAGTGGATGTAATATGTGTAATAGCCGTGATAGCCTAGTGTAAGTTGCTTGCCTATTTATTTCCTTATTGTCTTGTTTATTTGTTTTCTTGTAGTCAGTGCAGTTCTTTTTCCGCGATTTGCTAGTGGCCGCAATAACCTATTTTTTAAAACTAGGCCACATTAACCATGGGCTACATATTTACTGTAGTTAACATGGGCCTCCTACGGGCCATAGAAACAATGGGCCTTCTAAGGGCCTTAGAAACAATGGGCCTTCTACGGGGCATAGAAACAATGGGCATTATACAGGCCGTAGACACAATGGGTCTTCTACGGGCCGTATCATGAATGGGCCTTCTACGGGCCGTATGATTAGTTGGCCAAACATGGGCCAATAACAGACCACATTATGGCCGTAAATGGGCTAGAGTTGAAATCGTTCGTTCATGGGCCGACCATTACGGGCCGTCGTTAATCGGCCGTATTTGATGACGCTATGAAAACGGCCCAACGTATTAACGGTCCATAAACGGGCCGACTGTAACCACGGGCTGAATTTGGCCCACAAGCAGAAAATGACAGTAAAGGGCCGAAAGTAAATGTATGCTCGAAATGAGCCCAAGAATAAATGGTCCCTAAGAAGGCCGAAAGATAACATCGGTTGGAAATGACCCAACGGTATAATTGGCCGTTAATGGGTATAAAGTGATACACTATTTATTACGGGCCAGTTTTACCACGGGCCATTAATGGGCCGAGGGTTACTAAGGGCCTCATAGGGTCCGAAATACGTCATGGGCCATACATGGCCGGAAGTTAAAACGGGCTGGAATTATATTGGACGGCCCAGATGACGCTACTGGGCCTAATTCGGATAGGCCATAAATGGGCCCTGGGTTAGCGGGCTGTAAATGGGCTATATGCGAACAAGCCGTTAACAGGCTTGCCGTGGACCGTCCCGCCACCTTTTGACCAAGTCAAATGGGCCAGCCTTTTCACAGGAATGGGCCTCTGTTGGGCCGTGCCACGTGTCGACGTATCATAGGCGCTTTGGGTCCAATGAGTGGTTGACATCTGTCCCAGCGGCGAGCCGACACGTGTTCTCTCCAGCCAATGATGATTTTACACGTGGAAAATCCCCATTGGTCGGGGCTGTTAACGGGTTATCGGATCCAAAACCGGACCCGATAGCTTAACAGCATTCCGTTACGGTGGATGCCACGTGTTGGTCACCCTTGACGAAAGCACTTCTATGATGGACGATTTATCGTCATGGAAGTGGACACTTTCATGATGATAATTTTGGTAATGTCATGGAACAATTCTACGACAACACATGTATGACTATCTTGATTCTGTCATAAATTTGTCATGGATGTACATGCATGACAGAAAATGTGACCTACTGTGACAAACACGTATCATCATGGAAGTGTATTTTTTTGGAGGGCAAGGAGAAGGACACGCTCAACGGTGCCCTGGTTGAGGCGCAGGACGCAGTCCTCGACAAGTCCGGGCAGCTTTCCGAGGCCAACAACTCCATCAAAGACCTCAAGTTGAAGCCGGAGAGTCTCGAGGGGATTCTCTCAGGGGCCAAAGCCTGAGAGGAGACCCTGGCAAAGGATCTGGAGGCCAAGAGGCAGTTGTGTAAGAACGAAGCCGCCAACCACAAGGAGTTTGTGGAAGGCGAGAATCGCTGGATTGGCCGCCTCGAAGACGTCACCGACACGATCACCACGAAGCTGGCTGCCATGGGGATTCCAAACATGAGGTACACCCCGGAGTGCAATGTGAGTCCCAACGCCAAGTTGACCGTATTCTTTGAGGGTGTCCTTGGAGCCCTGGAGCATCTTCGCTCCTGTAGGGCGGCCTCTCTAGCCGATGAGGCCCAGAAGCTTTGTCGGGGTACCATGACCAAGGTCCTCACCAAGGTGGCGCACTGTAACCCCAATCTCGACTTCGACGCCATGCTGGAGGGCTTGCCGGAGGATGCGGACCTCGCGACGCTCAAGGAGCGTATCAAGCCCATCATCAGCCGCATCAGCGGAATCAAGAGGGTGGAGGGCCAGCGCCGGGATTAGGCACCCCGTTTCTCATTGCCGCTGCAGGCTCATGACCAAGACAATTTATATCTTTAGTTAGAACCGCAGCAACAATTGATGTAATATAACTCTGCAGTACTTTTAAAAATGATGCATGTTATTGTCCTGTTTGATCCCCCTTTGCATGTCCACCCTACGTTAGTCGGGTAGGCTTGCCGGTGCGTAACCCAGGCCACGACGCCTTGAGGACGGATCCCCAATAGCCTGCCGGGTATGCTTGCTGCCAGGCGAACCGCCTTACCGCTCTTAATGCGGCCACTCGAACTGTCGAGCTTGACTCGAGTCAGAATCGAGAGCGTTGCCAATTACGGAAGGCTACCCTGCCGATCTCGACGTGGCTTCTTAAGCTGTTGAGCGGACTCAAAACAAAGCAAGAGCGTTGCCAATAGCAGGAGGGCCCCTTTGCGTGTAGGTTTTCCGCACATAGGACATGACATCCGAGGACAATAATCTTATATAAAAATAAATTGCTTAAAGTTTCGCACGACTTAGCTTTTCTGTCGTTGCACGGGCGTCCATCGCATCTGCAGATGGTTGTATACTTTTGTCATGCCATATTTTAACTTTTTCTTTAAACAGTCTGGCATTCTCATAAGACTGGGTTCTCCATTCATCAAGTGAGCTAATGTCAAATAACCTCTTCTCACCGGAAAGTTTTAAATCATAATTGAGCTCAAGCTCGGTCGCCTTCTTCCTTGGAACGACGGCCACGATGAAGCCGTTGCCCTAATCAGACCAGGTTCTCACAACTGTGTGCCCCTACCTGGCGCGCCAAAGATGTCGAGTGAAATCGACACCTATGGGATCACTGGAATCCCTTCTACGGTTGGCGGGCACGGGGTTGTGAAAAGAGCGGGTCTGACAGGAAGCACACGGATCGTTTACCCAGGTTCGGCCCGCAAAGATGCGTAATACCCTAGTCCTGCTTTGGTGGATGTATTTGAGTGTTCTTGTGTTCTTGAGCTAGCTACTGGGTGCAACTTTGCCCAAAAGATCCGAAAATCCCCCTCCTGGTCGCATCGGGCCTCCTTTTATAAGAAAAAGGGGTTGCCATGGTGGTACACAGGAGGTGGAAAAGATGTACAGTGGATGAGTCTATCCTCTGGCACCGTTGGACAAATGCATTCAATGTGCTGCATACGTGTCACTCTCACTTTATCGGGGACGGCAAGGAAGCATGTCCCAGCTGTCGCCGCCACGCCTGGCTTCAACACGCGTCTGAGCTGATGAGGTGTCGTGGTGCCACGTTGGCTGGCTACTGGGATGGTGTGGTGGCGCAACCTTCAGGAAGACTTGCATGCCACCACGCAGGTGCTTGTTGGGTCAGTGTAGAGGCCGCTTGTCGCCATGCAGGTGCCCACCCAGCTGGTTGAGCTAGCAGCTGCTTGGGGACGGCGGTGGAGCTTTGGCAGACGCTGTCCTGGCTGCGGCCCTGCTCGTGTCCTCGGCAAGGGTCTTGCTGGGCCCCCGACAAAGGTCTTGCCGTGGCGTCGCGGTCGTCCCTGGCAAGGATCTCACCGGGGGTCGTCGTCTTCTGGTCCTCATCTGATCTCACGTGTTCATGATCTTGAGAAAGATCTGCATGTCACCACGGAGGTGCCTCTCGAGCCTTGGTTCCAACGTAGTCATCAGCGGTGTTTGGAACTCCTAGGCTCAAGGGTGGCTTGCTCTGCTGGCATTGGGCAAGTTGCCCTGGCAAGGCTCTTGCCGGGGCCGCAGAGGTCGCCCCGGCAAGGGCCTTGCCGAGGAGCCCACCTTGCTCCTTTGTTCTTCAGTGTTCCTGGCCTTGGTGTTGCTTTTTTTATCTTATGCTTAGGTTTCCCCCCAGCCTCCCTCCTCTGCCTTGTTAAGTGTGGCCGCGGGCGCGGCTCTGACTGCCCGTGCACAAGTAAAGGGATCAAAAGGAGAGCCCCTACTTTTGTACACCAACAGGCATCCCCAAGCTTAGGCTTTTGGCTATCCTTGAATTTTACCTTGGGATGCCTTGGACATCCCCAAGCTTAGGCTCTTGCCACTCCTTATTCCATAATCCATCAAATCTTTACCCAAAACTTGAAAACTTCACAACACAAAACTCAACCGAAAATCTCATGAGCTCCGTTAGTATAAGAAAACAAACCACCACTTAAGGTACTGTAATGAACTCATTCTTTATTTATATTGGTGTTAAACCTACTGTATTCCAACTTCTCTATGGTTCATACCCCCCGATACTAGCCATAGATTCATCAAAATAAGCAAACAACACACGAAAAACAGAATCTGTCAAAAATAGAACAATCTGTAGTAATCTGTAGGTTTCGAATACTTCTGTAACCCCAAAAATTCTGAAATAAATTGGTGGACGTGAGTAATTTGTCTATTAATCATCTGCAAAAAGAATCAACCTAATCGCACTCTCCAGTAAAAAATGGCAGCAAATCTCGTGAGCTCTAAAGTTTCTGTTTTTTACAGCAAGATCGCAAAAACTTCCCCCAAGTCTTCCCAAAGGTTCTACTTGGCACAAACACTAATTAAAAGTATAAAACCACATTTAAACATAAGTAGATGAATTATTAATTGTTAAACAGAACCAAAAATCAAGAAACAAAAATAAAATTGGGTTGCCTCCCAACAAGCGCTATCGTTTAACGCCCCTAGCTAGGCAAAAAAAAACAAGAATAGATCTAGGTACTATCATGATAATGATAAGGTAAATCACGAAAACACATCTCATACTCCCTATGTTTAGCAGCAAGCTTTCTTTGTGGAAAGCAAAAGTAATCAAAAGGGCTAAATTTAATGGGACAAAAGTCCCCAAGATGAAGCTTGGGAGGTATTGGTTCTTCCTTTGGCCCCTCATATTGCACAACCAATTCATCATTATAAGCATTCTTTTGGCAAAAAGTCATGAGCCTTTGTTCAAGGGAAAAACACAACCCATTGTTTTGGATAGAAAAATTATCATTACGTTCAGAAATCCTATCAACAAGAACATCAGTAGGAACCTTCTTTCTAAGGTTTTCGTTAAAAGCAACATGATCTAAAGATCATAAGCGCATTATGTCCTCTTGATAAAAAAGGATTGCTTCTATGGGAGGACGGACGGTATCCACCCTATAATGCGCAAAAATTTCATTGGCCTCTTTTATTATAAACTGAACTCATGAGCTAAAAAGATGGTTGCTACTCACTTAACAGAAGAGTGCTCAATATTAGAAAATTCTAGAAAGATCCTATGTATGCAAGGATGCATATGGATAAATTGTCTTTCAAGTTCAACAACAAGCAACGATATAGCATCCGCAAGACTACTAGTTTTATGAAGAATAGACTGGCTCATGGTGGGCAAAGCACAAGCACAAGTAAAGAAATCTTGAATAACTCCTTTTCCAATAATATTACCACTACCAATCCGAAACATTTTAGTGTGTAAAATAGTGGGTTCTTCATGAGGATCAACAAAAGTATCAAAGTTTTCCATGTTATTACCACTATCCTTATCAATGATAACCTCCCCAATTTCAGACATGATGGAAGCAAGAGGCAAGCAAAAAGAGGTGAACGGAAAAGAGGGCGAATGGAAAAGAGGGTGAATAAAACGGCAAAGGTGAAGTGTGGGAGAGGAAAACGAGAGGCAAATGACAAATAATGTAATGCGAGGGATAAGAGTTTGTGATGGGTACTTGGTATGTATTGACTTGGCGTAGATATCACCGGCAACGGCGCCAGAAATCCTTCTTGCTACCTCTTGAGCACTGCGTTGGTTTTCCCTTGAAGAGGAAAGGGTGATGCAGCAAAGTAGCGTAGGTATTTCCCTCAGTTTTTTAGAACCAAGGTAGCAATCCAGTAGGAGACTACATGCAAGTCGCCTCGCACCTACACAAACAAATAAGAACCTTGCAACCAGCGTGATAAAGGGGTTGTCAATCCCTTCACGACCACTTGCAAAAGTGAGATCTGATAGAGATAATAAGATAAATATTTTTGGTATTTTATGATATAGATTGAAAGTAAAGATTGCAAAGTAAAATAGATTGGAAACTATGATGGAAAATAGACCCGGGGGCCATAGGTTCACTAGTGGCTTCTCTCAAGATAACATAAGTATCACGGTGGGTAAACAAATTACTATCGAGCAGTTGATAGAAAAGTGCATAATTATGAGAATATCTAGGCATGATCATGTCTATAGGCATCACGTCCGCGACAAGTAGACCGAAATGATTCTGCATCAACTACTATTACTATCGACCGCTATCTAGCATGCATCTAGAGTATTAAGTTCATAAGAACAGAGTAACACATTAGGCAAGATGACATGATGTAGAGGGATAAACTCAAGCAATATGATATAAGTCCCATCTTTTTATCCTCGCTGTCAACAGTACAATACGTGCCTTGATGCCCCTGCTGTCACTGCGAAAGGACACCGCAAGATTGAACCCAAAGCTAAGCACTTCTCCCATTGCAAGAAAGATCAATCTAGTAGGCCAAACCAAACTGATAATTCGAAGAGACTTGCAAAGATAACCAATCATACATAAAAGATTTCAGAGAAGAATCAAATATTGTTCATAGATAAACTTGATATAAACCCACAATTCATCGGATCTCGACAAACACACCGCGAAAAGAGTTACATCAAATAGATCTCCAAGAAGATCAAGGAGAACATTGTATTGAGATCCAAAGAGAGAGAAGAAGCCATCTAGATAATAACTATGGACCCGAAGGTCTGAGGTAAACTACTCACACATCATCGGAGGGGCCATGGAGTTGATGTAGAGGCCCTCCGTGATCGATTCCCCCTCCGGCGGAGATCCGGAAAAGGCCCCAAGATGGGATCTCTTGGGTACAGAAGGTTGCGGCGGTGGAAAAAGGGTTTCGTGGTGCTCTCGGATGTTTTCGGGGTATATGAGAATATATAGGCAAAAGAAGTCGGTCAGGGGAGGCACGACAGGCCCACGAGGGTGGGGGCGCACCTCCCTGCCTCGTGGTCTCCTCAATGCTTCCTTGACGTCCACTCCAAGTCTCCTAGATTGTGTTTGTTTCAAAAATCACTCTCCCGAAGGTTTCATTCCGTTTGGATTCTGTTTGATATTCCTTTTCAGCGAAACACTGAAATAGGAAAAAACAACAATTTGCACTGGGCCTTTGGTTAGTAGGTTAGTCCCAAAAATAATATAAAAGTGTATAATAAAGCCCATTAAACATCCAAAGCAGATAATATAATAGCATGGAACAATCAAAAATTATAGATACGTTGGAGACGTATCATGAGGACGCGCGCCTCTGGGCACCTGCTGGGGTTTCTCTAGCGCTGATTCAGGCAATATCTCAAAGCTGCAAAAAATTCGTTAAGAAATCCTTAACCCCTCTTGCGTGAGGCCTCTGGCATGGGCTGGTCATTGCCAAACGATGCATGTTGCGGTACCCGTGGGGCACGGACTAGAAAAGGGATGCGCCGATCACTAGCTCAAACGAGGGCGCCTCGCAGAGACCAGGGGAGTGCGCACGGACGCGTGCTTGTCCATCCCCCTCGCGAGGTGCGCGAGGGAGAGCGTCGGGCGACTGCCACCCTCCAAGGCGCAAAACAAAGAATCGAGGGAAGAATCAGAGAGAAGATGGTGCAAAACCAAGCCATCGAGAAATGCAAGAACTCCAAATTTCATTGAAAGAGAAAAGGGGCGAGCCAACTACAGAAAGAAAATGAACAGCCGCGTCCGGCACCTAGTCTAGTCTTCTCACGAACGCGGAGCTAAGTGCTGCTACTAGGACGTGGGAGAGAGCTTGTCGGTGTCAAAACCGGTGGATCTCGAGTAGGGGGTCCCAAACTGTGCGTCTGAGGTTGAGGGTAATAGGAGACAAGGGACACGAGGTTTTACCCAGGTTCGGGCCCTCTCGATGGAGGTAATACCCTACGTCCTGCTTGATTAATATTGATGAGTATGAGGGTTACAAGAGTTGATGTACCATGAGATCATAATGGCTAGAACCTTAGAAGTCTAGCCTATATGATTATGATTGCCTCTACGGACTAAACCCTCTGGTTTATATAGACGCTGGAGGGGACTAGGGTTGTACAAAGTTGGTTACATAGAAAGGAAATAGTACATCCAGCCGCCTAGCTTGCCTTCCACGCAAAGGAGAGTCCTATCTGGACACAGGAGAAAGTCTTCTATCTTGTATCTTCATGGTTCAATAGTCCGGCCCTCGTCACACAGGCCGGACGCCCGAGGACCCCTTAATCCAGGACTCCCTCAGTAGCCCCCGAACTAGGCTTCAACGACGAGGTGTCAGGTGCGCAGATTGTCTTCGGCATTGCAAGGCGGGTTCCTTCTCCGATCACTTCAAAGTATCTGACTTAAAGAGCTGTATTTGGCTCTCCATTTAATGTTGCATCCATCGGCTTCTGTGCCTCCACACCTTCTGTTCTACGTGTCGTGCGAATATGAGAGGTCAGGGTATTTTTTCATAACCCCCCTCCAGCCACATAAGAAAGGCCTCTATTTAAAGGGATTGGATCTCAGATCCATTCCACACCCAGCGGAAAATCCTCAGAGTCTTGCTAGGGGAAACCATTCAACATGGCTAGCGTCCCTAGTTCTTCCTCCCGCCCCCACGGCTCCGAAAAAGGTGATTGAGAGAGATGCTCTGTATCCCATGAGCAGTTGGTTAAGCTCCAAACACATGGATTCCGCACCCTTGCGGATCTGGTCCGTGTTCGAGCAGGATTGACCTCCTTTACAGGCGAGGTCCTGGCGGAAAATTTCCCCAATCCAACTAGGGGGGAACAGGTGTGCTTCGTATCTTACTTGTTGAGAGGCGCCAGGTTTCCAATCCACCCTTTCCTCCGTGGACTCCTGGAGTATTATGGCCTCCAACTGCACAACCTCACGCCGGCCTCTATCCTGCACATCGTAGGTTTTGTTGCACTGTGCGAGCTTTTCCTGGGCTATGAAGCCCACTTTGACTTGTGGAGGAAACAATTCTGCCTCGTCCCTCACAACCAAGAAGGGTCGATATTTGAGGTGGGCGGTGCCGAAGTATGGAGCATAGTCGGAACTGGATACCTGCCCCATACACCGAAGAAGGCGCTCGAAGAATGGCCCTTAGAATGGTTTTTTATCGAGGACGTAGCTCTCCCCGACCCAGTTCGAATGGGCCTTCCTGAATTTTGAAATGCTCCACTGAAGAAACGTCACAGCTGGCGCCCTCGGAGCCTCGAGGAGGAAGATACCGCGGAAGTTCGTCAATCGATGGACAAGATAAAGATACTTGCCCAGTCCAGATTATCAATAATCGAGGTGATGGCGACTTCCATAGTGCGGGGGGGGGGGGTCCAGCCACTCCAATACCGAGGGCTTCCCATGTGGCACTATAATGGGGAGGATGACGCCTCATGCTGCGGTCGGAAAGATCTGGACTCCCCCGCCGCTTTGTACAAAATATTGGCCAAACTGTACAAAGGGGAGGAAGAGGAGTTCGCTTGTCTTAAACACCGAGATGGGTTTTCCATGTACAATCCTCCGAGCTGGGTGAGCTCTAATCCCACCACTTTACTCAATCTTCTCCCCGAATTACTTTTAATGGACATTAACCCATCTACTTGTAACAGGAATGGTGGAAGGTTACCGAGGGGATCCATAATCCCGCCCCACAGCCAGAGGATCACAACCAGGATCTTGACCCCGGCCTCGAAGAGGATCCAGACATATTTGTGGAGCTCGAGAAGGGAGTATTCTACCAGGCAAGCTATGATGGCACAATTGTGCCAATCGTGGCCAACTATCCTGGCCTCCTTCCTTCCTCACATGTAAGTAATCAAGAGGTACCTTCTTCGAAAGAGCTTCCTTATTACACCTCACCCACCGCACTATTTCGTGCTCCAAAGGGGAGGCACTCGATGCCACAACGCGCACCAGAAGCATCTCCGAGGAGAGTGGTGCCCGCGCCGAGCACATCTTCGAAGAGAAAGGCAAACGATAATACGGCAAAACCTTCATCAAAGTGGTAAGGCTTTCTTTTTAAAATATGCCTCCTGGACGTAGCTCTCCCCGACCCAGTTCGAATGGGCTCCACTAGTTAGGTTCCAGACCCTGCCCTAAGGACGAGGGATGAAACGGGAGTGGCGCCGGACTGTCCTTCCGCAGAGGATTCAGAAGATATGTCCGTCACTAACTCTGAAGTGGAGAGCGCCATGAATCATCGTCTTCAGAGGACTGCTCTCCGTAACCCTGGCTTTTCAAAGGAGGCATTCAATGACTTCAGCTCGGCCGATGCGTACATCCGAGCTGCTCGGGATGGACTTGCCAGAGCCACAGGCCAGCATCTAAAAGATATGCAGGTAAGTGTAGATTTGATAATCATATACTAGTAGCCCCCGAGACTTAAATCAGTTGATACAACTGATTTAAGGATCATTGTATAATCAGGCACTTACAAAGAAGAATAGCCTGCTGTCTCAAGAGCTGGAAAAGTGTCGGACCCAGCTGACTGTGGCTACCGCTGAATTGGAAAAATCCAAGGAGGCACCGCCTGGTAATGTATCTCCCTATCAGGAAAAGTATAATCATATACCAGTAATATTAATACTGTTGTGTTTCCGCTGATAGAATCAGTAGAGCAACTGAGAGAGAAACTGAAGGTCGCCCAGGCTAGTGAACAAGATGCCAAAAGGCAACATGCGGCAGGCAAACGTGTGCTGACGCGGGTCAGGGAGGAAAAGTGCTGCAGGATTCCAATACCCGACTGGGCGAAGAACTAAAAGATGTTCAAGCTCAGCTAGCTGACGCCGTCAAGGAGAATAGGAGGCTACAAGGCGGCATGTTCAGTATGCTTTTCAAACTTGCCTCCCTATAATCCGGCGAGGGAAGGAACTGACAGATTTATGTCGGCAGGTATGCTGACTGGCTGTCCGGAAGAGGAATTGTCCGGATCTCAAGGCGACCTGCTACAGGAGCTGTCCCGGATCCACGAGCGAGTTCATTAAGCAATAAGGAGTGTTGCCAAGGCTTTATGGCCATCCGCCTCTCCTCCAGGAGGTATGGCGGAGCTCGTGGAGCTATTCAAAGGGGCACGACGGCGTATTCGATTATGGAAGATATCAGCCTGCCGAGAAGGTGCGCGAGAGGCCTGGGCCATGGTGAAGACACGATACACCAAGCTTGATCCGAATCATATGGCCCGGGTCAGACCTAAGGGGTCAGATGGAAAAGAAATTCCAGTTAGTTTGGTATATGACCAAGTAAAGATAGCCGCCACATATTCCCAACAGGATTGTAAGCTAGACAGCCTGTTAAACGGCATAGAGGAAGAAGTTTTTGAGTCTAAATGACTATGTACTTCAATTAAAAAATTTGTCCCTAGCCAGATTGTAAAACGATTGTCATGGCAGACCTTTTCACTTCGACCTCTGTACCCAAAGGCTCGGAGTATTTCTGAATACCCGCTCAGTAATATAAACTAAAGTATGCGTGGAAACTAGGCGTAGGGGTCATAGTTGCTTGAATAGACAAGTTGTATCCGACTAGCTATGCTATATTACATTGCAATTGTAAGAAACGTCTTCCAGGGAGAATAGTTCCGTTAAGGGTTCCTTTCCCTAGGCGAATATGCATTAGTATGCATGTTCGAACTGTGATTGAAAAAACCGCAGTCTGAGTGACATCTAGGGGCTCATAGTGTAATCAGTGTAACACGCGTTTAGTCTGCCGACCGAATACTCCCTTAAGAATGCTAGCTTTCGGCTTCACCCAGTCTGAGGTACACGTCCAGATGACCCGGCAGTAACAATCGCAGAGGTGCTCCCTCTATGCCCTAGCCGAACTAACAGGAACATAGGGCATAAACACAGGAGCCAGGTAACCCAGCTTGGCCAAAACTTAAGTCATAACGATGCATATAATGGCGAAGAAAAGGTACATATGCGGAAGAGTACACATATGTGTTGAGCTTGATGCTAGGAAAATAATAATAAGCTTCTGTACAAGAAGCCCCCAGGTATTATGAATGTATATATTTAAGTATGTGCAAGTCATAGGTGTGCGGTTTTAACCGTACAAGAGCTAAAAAAATTTAAAGAGAGAAAAAAAAGAAAATAATGGAAACAAAGAGTCCGGCTCTAGGTGTAGAATCTTTGGAGTCTGTCTGCGTTCCATGGGTTCGGCTCTAGGCAATTGTGTGATGCATCACTTAGGTGGTACGCTCCTCCAGTGAGAACTTCATCAATGATGAAGGGACTCTCCCACTTGGGCTTGAGTTTGTCCTTTTTCTTCTTTGGCAAGCGTAGAACGAGTTTGCCAACATTATAAGTCTTGGCCCACACTTCTCTGCTTTGATATCTGCGAGCCTGCTGTTGATAAAATGCGGAACGGGATTTTGCGACGTCGCACTCCTCCTCTAGGGTATCTAAGATGTCCTGCCGATCAAGCTTGGCCTCTCTCTCTTCATACATGCGCACTCAAGGTGAGTCATGAATAATGTCACAGGGTAGCACAACCTCTGCGCCGTACACCATGAAGAAGGCTGTATATCCGGTAGTACGATTGGGCGTGGTCCGCAGCCCCCAGAGTACGGAGTCGAGCTCCTCAACGCAGTGCTTGTCTCATTCTTTCAAAGGCCACACTATTCTAGGCTGAATGCCGCTCATAATAAGACCATTGGCTCATTCGACTTGACCGTTTGTTTGTGGATGATAGACCGAGGCGTAATCGAGTTTAATGCCCAATTTAGCACACCAGGATTTTACTTCATCGGCTATGAAATTGGAGTCGTTATCGGTGATGATGCTGTGTGGGACACCATAACGGTGCACGACACCGGATATAAAGTCGATCACCAGTCCAGCTTTGGCTGTTTTCACTAGTTTGGCCTCTATCCACTTGGTGAATTTATCTACCATGTCTAGCAGATATTTTTCTTATGGCTCCCTCCTTTAAGGGGTCCCACCATATCAAGCCCCAGATAGCAAAAGGCCAAGTAATGGGGATTGTTTGTAGTGCCGTAGGCGGCATATGGCTTTGATTGGCAAAGAGCTGGCATCCGACACAACGTTGGACAAAGTCCTGGGCGTCTGCTCGGGCCGTCGGCTAGAAGAAACCTGTACGGAAGGCCTTACTTACAAGGGCCCGAGCCGCAGTGTGGTGACCACCGAGGCTAGCATGGATTCCAGCCAGGAGCTGCCGTCCCTCTTCTTCGGAGATACATCTTTGAAGGACTCCGGTAGCACTTTTCTTATAGAGCTCTTTGTCGTGGACCTTGTAGGCTTTTGAGCGTCGAACAATGCAGCGAGCCTCATTCTGGTCCGCCGGGAGCTCTCACCTATTAAGGTAGGCCAAGAATGGTTCGGTCCATGGGGCAATTACTGCCATTATTAGATGGGCCGATGGTGTTATTTCGGTGGCTGAGCCCCCGATGATATCGAAATTGTGTTCGGAATCTGGGGTAGTAGTCAGATCTGGACTAGTGTTGCCGCACTCATCCTGCCATACCATGGATGGCTTGAAGAGCCTTTCCAAAAAGATGTTGGGCGGGACGGGGTCGCGCTTGGCGCCCATGCGAGCGAGGACGTCCGCCGCTTGATTACTCTCTTGAGCCACGTGATGGAACTCGAGTCCCTCGAACGGTGCTGATATTTTGAGTACGGCATTATGATCGGCTGCGATCTTCGGGTCCTTAGCATCGAAGCCTCCATTTATCTAGGATATTGTGAGGTTTGAATCCCCGCGCACCTCCAGGCATTGTATGCCCATGGAGGTATCATCCGAAGATCGTGTAATAAGGCCTCATATTCGGCTGCATTGTTGGAGTCTGTGTATAATATTTGGAGCACATACTGGACTGTGTCTCCAGTGGGGGACGTTAAAACGACGCGAGCTCCTAAACGAACCAACATTTTAGAGCCATCGAAGTACATGACCCAGTTGGAATATGTGCCATACTCTCTAGGGAGTTCGGCCTCTATCCATTCGGCAATGAAGTCGGCCAATACTTGGGATTTAATGGCCCGGCGTGGTTGTATGTTATGTCAAACGGTAGAAGCTTGATAGCCCACTTAGCAATCCGACCCGTAGCGTCGTGGTTATTTATTATGTCATTGAGTGGTACTTCGGAAGCCACTGTAATTGAGAACTCCTTGAAGTAGTGTCGTAGCTTCCGGGATGCCAGGAATACCGCATATGCTATCTTTTGGTAATGAGGGTACCGGGATTTGCATGGTGTAAGGACAGTGGATATGTAGTATACCGGTTTCTGGAGTGGGAACTTGTGTCCGTCCTCCTCTCGCTTAACGATGAGCACTGCGCTCACCACCTAGTGCGTTGCAGAGATGTATAATAACATCGGTTCGCCGACGTTTGGCGCGGCCAGGATCGGGTTGCTTGCTAAAATAGCCTTTATTTCTTCCAGTCCAGCCGTTGCCGCTTCCGTCCACTCGAAGTGGTCGGTACGTCGGAGAAGGCGATAAAGTGGCACTGCTTTTTCTCCTAGTCTGGAGATAAAGTGGCTTAACGCTGCCACACATCCGGCTAGTTTTTGGACCCGTTTGAGGTCGGTTGGCGTAGCCAATTGTGACAAAGCTTGGATTTTGGTTGGATCTGCCTCAATTCCTCTATTGGAAATGATGAAGCCCAGCAGCTTTCCGGCGGGAACGCCAAAAACACATTTTCCGGATTGAGTTTAATGTCATATGTCCGGAGATTGTCGAATGTGAGATGCAAGTCGTCTATTAATGACTCGACGTGTTTAGTTTTGATGATGATCATCCACATATGTTTCCACTGTCTTTCCAATTTGCTTTTACAAGCATGTTTGAATCATGCATTGGTAGGTGGCGCCAGCGTTTTCAAGCCCAAAGGGCATAGTGTTGAAGCAGAAAGGCCCGTATGGGGTGATGAATGCCGTTGCGGCTTGATCGGATTCCTTCATCTTAATTTGATGGTATTCGGAGTATGCATCGAGGAAACACAGTGAGTCATGTCCTGTAGTAGCGTCAATGATCTGATCGATGCGGGGGAGGGGGAAGGGATCCTTAGGAAAGCCTTATTGAGGTCTTTGAAGTCGATGGACAGGCGCCAAGATTTGTCCTTCTTTGGTACCATCACCAGGTTTGCTAGCCAGTCCAGGTGTTTTATTTCTCTGATGAACCCGACCTCGATTAACTTGGCTAGCTCCTCCCCCATGGCTTGTCGTTTAGGTTCAGAAAAGTGCCGCAGTGTTTGCTTGACCGGCTTATATCCCTTCAATATATTGAGGCTGTGTTCAGCCAACCTGTGTGGGATTCCTGGCATATCAGAAGGGTGCCAGGCAAATATATCCCAGTTCTCGCGCAGGAACGTTCGCAGTGCGGCGTCAACCATTGGGTCCAGCTGTGCCCCGATGGAAGCTGTCTTCTTGGGGTCCGTCGGATGGACTTGGAATTTGACTATTTCATCTTCTAGTTTGAAAGAGGTGGATTTGGGATGCTTATCAAGGATTACGCCATCCTTGTCCACCATGGAGCATAGTGCGGTTAACTCTTCGGCCGCGAGGGCCTCAGATAGTGCCTCGAGGGCTAGGGATGCTGTTTTGTTTTTGGCGCGAAGGGCTATGTTCGGATCACTAGCAAGAGTGATAATGCCATTGGGCCCGGGCATCTTGAGCTTCATATACCCGTAATGAGGTATAGCTTGAAAGCGCGTGAATGCATCTCTCCCCAATAGGGCATGATATCCACTGTTGAAAGCGGCCACTTGGAAGATTATCTCTTCGGACCGATAGTTCTCCGGCGTGCCGAATACCACATCGAGTGTGATTTTCCCTACACATCGTGCCTCCCGACTGGGAATGATCCCTCGGAAGGTTGTATTACTATGCTCGATTTGGCTCCTATCTATTTCCATTTTATCCAGTGTATCCTCGTAGATGAGGTTTAATCCACTGCCCCCGTCCATGAGCACTTTAGTGAGTCAAAAGCCGACCACAATTGGATTGAGGACCAAGGCGGCTGGTGCCCAGACTGACCTGATTTTTGGTTCGTCATTGGTGTTGAAAGTTATGGCCGTGTCGTTCTAAGGATTTATCGTTGTGACTTGGTAGACTTCGGTGAGGTTGCGGAGTGACCTCTTGCGCCGATTGTTTGAAGCAAAAGTATCGAATACTGTCAATACTCTGTGGTCATCGTGTTCCGGGGGGAATTCCTCTGTGGTGTTTTTGGTGAGGATATCCTCGCCGCTCTTGGCCACTTGCCGGAGTATCCAACATGCTCTATGGTTGTGGGTTGGTACGGTATCCGGTGTTGTGTGTATTTTGCATGGCCTACCGAGCCATCCCTCCAGAACGGTTCCGCGTCCCGTGATGGACTTCAATTTCTTTACTACTGGGTCGGGCGCCCCGCGAGGGTGCATCCTTTTGGCCCGGACGAGGGGTTGCACTACAAAAAATATACTTCCGTAATGATACATGTTTGTCACAGTAAGTCGCGTTTTTTGTCATGCATGTACATCCATGACGATTTTATGACAGAATTAAGATAGTCATACCTGTGGTGCCGTAGAAGTGTTCCATGACATTACCAAAATTATCATCACGGAAGTGTCCACTTCCATGACGATAAATCATGTGTCACAAAAGTGCTTTTGTCAAGGGTGACCGACACGTGGCATCCACCGTAACGGAACGCCGTGAAGCTATTGGGTCTGGTTTTGGATCCGATAACCCATTAACAGCCAGGACCAATGGAAAATTTCCACGTGTAAAATTCTGATTGGCCGGAGGGAACACCTGTCTGCTCGTAAGTGGGCCAGATGTCGCTCATCCATTGGAGGAGACATGCCTACGATACGTCGACACGTGGCTGGGCCCAACAAAGGCCCATATAGGTTAAAAAGGCTGGCCCAGTCAAAGGCCTGTAGTACTTACTCAGGTACTAGTGGGCCAGCCCAATAACTGCCTGCTTAATAAAGGCCCATTTACGACCCGAAGCCAGATCTGGCCCATTAATTATTCGCCGAATATTTGGGCCCAATTACAGCCGAGTGACTTTCAGCCTGTTAGAGGGCCGATGTAGACATTGGCCCATTTCAGCCCGGTGTGACTTTCGGCCTGGGAATGGCCCGTGCTGTCCATGGGCCGTATATGGTCTGACGGGACATCGGGCCCACTAATGGCCTGCGATAAAGGTGGCAACAGTTAAGCCCAACGTGACTTTGGGCCTGTTAAAGGCCTGTCACATAATTCGGGCCGTTGATGTCTGTACTAAGCTTTCGGCCTCTTAAAGGCCCATGATATCCGTGGTCCAACTAAGACCCGAGATATGTTTTGGCCTGGTAACTGCCCGTGATATAACTGGGCCCAAAAAGGCCCGGTCTACATTTCAGCCTGCTGAAGGCCCATCGACGACTAGTGAAAATTGAGGCCCATCATGCATTTCGGCCTGCTAAAGGCCCATGGTTTCATCTGGGCTGTAACAGGCCAGTACAATATTCAGCCTGTTAATGGCCCAACGCTACCTGGGCCAAACTTGTTGGGGATCGTAGCAGAAAACAAATTTTTTTCCTACGTTTCACCAAGATCAATCTATGGAGTCAACTAGCAACGAGAGGAGAGTGCATCTACATACCCTTGTACATCGCGAGCGGAAGCCTTCAAGAGAACGGGGATGATGGAGTCGTACTCGCCATGATCCAAATCACCGATGACCAAGTGCCGAACGGACGGCACCTCCACGTTCAACACACGTACGGAGCGGATGGCGTCTCCTCCTTCTTGATCCAGCAAGGGGGAAGGAGCGGTTGATGAAGATCCAGCAGCACGACGGCGTGGTGGTGAATGCAGCAGTGATCGCAGCAGGGCTTCGCCGAGCTTCTGCGAGAGGGAGAGGTGTAGCAGGGGAGAGGGAGGCGCCAAGGCTTGAGGTGCGGCTGCCCTCCCTCCCCCCTTTATATAGGCCCCCTAGGGGGTGCACCGGCCCTAGGAGATGGGATCTCCTAGGGGGGGCGGCGGCCAAGGGGTGGAGTACCCCCCAAGGCAAGTGGAGGCGCCCCTCCCCTAGGGTTCCCAACCCTAGGCGCATGGGGGGCCCAAGGGGGAGGGCGCACCAGCCCACTATGGGCTGGTTCCCCTCCCCACTTCAGCCCATGGGGCCCTCCGGGATGGGTGGCCCCACCCGGTGGACCCCCGGGACCCATCCGGTGGTCCCAGTACAATACCGGTGAACCCGAAACTTTCCCGATGGCCGAAACTACACTTCCTATATATAATTCTTCACTTCCGGACAATTCCGGAACTCCTCGTGACGTTCAGGATCTCATCCGGGACTCCGAACAACTTTCAGATTACTGCATACTCATATCTATACAACCCTAGCGTCACCGAACCTTAAGTGTGTAGACCCTACGGGTTCGGGAGACAAGCAGACATGACCGAGGTGACTCTCTGGTCAATAACCAACAACGGGATCTGGATACCCATGTTGGCTCCCACATGATCCTCGATGATCTCATTGGATGAACCACGATGTCGAGGACCTAATCAATCCCGTACTCAATTCCCTTTGTCAATCGGTACGTTACTTGCCCGAGACTCGATCGTCGGTATCCCAATACCTTGTTCAGTCTCGTTACCGGCAAGTCACTTTACTCGTATAGTAATGCATGATCCCGTGATCAACCACTTGATCACATTGAGCTCATTATGATGATGCATTACCGAGTGGGCCCAGAGATACCTCTCCGTCATACAGAGTGACAAGTCCCAGTCTCGATTCGTGCCAACCCAACAGACACTTTCGGAGATACCTGTAATGTACCTTTATAGTCACCCAATTACGTTGTGACGTTTGGCACACCCAAGGCACTCCTACGGTATCCGGGAGTTGCACAATCTCATGGTCTAAGGAAATGATACTTGACATCCAGAAAAGCTACAGCAAACGAACTACACGATCTTTGTGCTATGCTTAGGTTTGGGTCTTGTCCATCACATCATTCTCCTAATGATGTGATCCCGTTATCAATGACATCCCATGTCCATAGCCAGGAAACCATGACTATCTATTGATCAACGAGCTAGTCAACTAGAGGCTCACTAGGGACACATTGTGGTCTATGTATTCACACATGTATTACGATTTCCGGATAATACAATTATAGCATGAATAATAGACAATTATCATGAACAAGGAAATATAATAATCATTTTATTATTGCCTCTAGGGCATATTTCCAACAGTCTCCCACTTGCACTAGAGTCAATCATCTAGTTACATTGTGATGAATCGAACACCCATGGAATTCTGGTGTTGATCATGTTTTTCTCTAGGGAGAGGTTTAGTCAATGGATCTGCTACATTCAGGTCCGTATGTACTTTACAAATCTCTATGTCTCCATTTTGAACACTTTCACGAATGGAGTTGAAGCGACGCTTGATATGCCTGGTCTTCCTGTGGATCCTGGGCTCCTTGGCAAGGGCAATAGCTCCAGTGTTGTCACAGAAGAGAGTCATCGGGCTCGATGCATTGGGTATGACTCCTAGGTCGGTAATGAACTCCTTCACCCAGATTGCTTCGTGTGCTGCCTCCGAGGCTGCCATGTATTCCGCTTCACATGTAGATCCCGCCATAACGCTTTGCTTGCAACTGCACCAGCTTACTGCCCCACCATTCAAAATATACACGTATCCGGTTTGTGACTTAGAGTCATCCAGATCTGTGTCGAAGCTAGCATCGACATAACCCTTTACGACGAGCTCTTCGTCACCTCCATAAATGAGAAATATTTCCTTAGTCCTTTTCAGGTACTTCAGGATATTTTTGACCGCTGTCCAGTGTTCCATGCCGGGATTACTTTGGTACCTTCCTACCAAACTCACGACAAGGTTTACATCAGGTCTGGTACACAGCATAGCATACATGATAGACCCTATGGCCGATGCATAGGGGACGACACTCATCTTTTCTCTATCTTCTGCCGTGGTCGGGCATTGAGCCAAGCTCAATCTCGTACCTTGCAATACATGCAAGAACCCCTTCTTTGGCTGATCCATTTTGAACTTCTTCAATATCTTGTCAAGGTACATACTCTGTGAAAGACCAATGAGGCGTCTCGATCTATCTCTATAGATCTTGATGCCTAATATATAAGCAGCTTCTCCAAGGTCCTTCATTGAAAAACACTTGTTCAAATAGGCCTTTATGCTTTCCAAGAATTCTATATCATTTCCCATCAACAGTATGTCATCCACATATAATATGAGAAATGCTACAGAGCTCCCACTCACTTTCTTGTAAATGCAGGCTTCTCCATAAGTCTGCATAAACCCAAACGCTTTGATCATCTCATCAAAGCGAATGTTCCAACTCCGAGATGCTTGCACCAGCCCATAAATCGAGCGTTGGAGCTTGCACACCTTTTCAGCATTCTTAGGATCGACAAAACCTTCTGGCTGCATCATATACAATTCTTCCTTAAGGAAACCATTCAGGAATGCCGTTTTTACGTCCATTTGCCATATCTCATAATCATAGAATGCGACAATTGCTAACATGATTCAGACGGACTTCAGCTTCGCTACGGGTGAGAAAGTCTCATCGTAGTCAACCCCTTGAACTTGTCGATAACCCTTAGCGACAAGCCGAGCTTTATAGATGGTCACATTACCATCCGCGTCTGTCTTCTTCTTAAAGATCCATTTATTTTCTATGGATCACCGATCAACGGGCAAGTCAGTCAAAGTCCATACTTCCTTTTCATACATGGATCCTATCTCGGATTTCATGGCTTCCAGCCATTTGTCGGAATCTGGGCCCGCCATCGCTTCTTCATAGTTCAAAGGTTCACCGTTGTCTAACAACATGATTTCCAAGACAGGGTTGCCGTACCACTCTAGTGCGGAACGTGTCCTTGTGGACCTACGAAGTTCAGTAGCAACTTGATCTGAAGTTTCATGATCATCATCAACAACTTCCTCTCTAGTCGGTGCCGGCACCTCAGGAACATTTTCTTGAGCTGCGCCACTTACCGGTTCAAGAGGTAATACTTCATCATGTTCTACCTTCCTCCCACTTATTTCTTTCGAGAGAAACTCTTTCTCTAGAAAGGACCCATACTTGGCAGCAAAGATCTTGCCTTCGGATCTGAGGTAGAAGGTATACCCAACAATTTCTTTAGGGTATCCTATGAAGACACATTTTTCCGACTTGGGTTCGAGCTTTTCAGGTTGAAGTTTCTTGACATAAGCATCGCATCCCCAAACTTTTAGAAATGACAGCTTAGGTTTCTTCCCAAACCATAATTCATACGGTGTCGTCTCAACGGATTTCGACGGAGCCCTATTTAAAGTGAATGCGGCAGTCTCTAAAGCATAGCCCCAAAATGATAGCGGTAAATCGGTAAGAGACATCATAGATCGCACCATATCTAATAGAGTGCGATTACGATGTTCGGACACACCATTACGCTGAGGTGTTCCAGGCGGCGTGAGTTGTGAAACTATTCCACATTTTCTTAAGTGTGTGCCAAATTCGTGACTCAAGTATTCTCCCCCACGATCTGATCGCAAGAACTTGATTTTCCTGTCACATTGATTCTCAACCTCACTCTGAAATTCCTTGAACTTTTCAAAGGTCTCAGACTTGTGTTTCATTAAGTAGACATACCCATATCTACTCAAGTCATCAGTGAGGGTGAGAACATAACGATAGCCACCACGAGCCTCAACACTCATTGGACCACACACATCAGTATGTATGATTTCCAATAAGTTGGTTGCTCGCTCCATTGTTCCTGAGAATGGAGTCTTGGTCATTTTACCCATGAGGCATGGTTCGCACGTGTCAAATGATTCGTAATCAAGAGACTCTAAAAGTCCATCTGCATGGAGCTTCTTCATGCGTTTGACACCTATGTGACCAAGGCGGCAGTGCCACAAGTATGTGGGACTATCATTATCAACCTTACATCTTTTGGTATTCACACTATGAATATGTGTAGCATTACGCTCGAGATTCATTAAGAATAAACCATTCACCATCAGAGCATGACCATAAAACATATCTCTCATATAAATAGAACAACCATTATTCTCGGATTTAAATGAGTAGCCATCTCGTATTAAACGAGATCCTGATACAATGTTCATGCTCAAAGCTGGCACTAAATAACAATTATTGAGGTTCAAAACTAACCCCGTAGGTAAATGTAGAGGTAGCATGCCGACGACGATCACATCGACCTTGGAACCATTCCTGACGTGCATCGTCACCTCGTCCTTCGCCAGTCTCCGCTTATTCCGCAGCTCCTGCTTTGAGTTACAAATATGAGCAACCGCACCGGTATCAAATACCCAGGAGCTACTACGAGTACTGGTAAGGTACACATCAATTACATGTATATCACATATACCTTTTGTGATGCTGGCCTTCTTGTCCGCTAAGTATTTAGGGCAGTTCCGCTTCCAGTGACCACTTCCCTTGCAATAAAAGCACTCAGTCTCGGGCTTGGGTCCATTATTTGGCTTCTTCCTGGCAGCTTGCTTACCGGGCGCGGCAACTCCCTTGCCGTCCTTCTTGAAGTTCTTCTTACCCTTGCCTTTCTTGAACTTAGTGGTTTTATTCACCATCAACACTTGATGTTCCTTTTTGACTTCTACCTCTGCTGATTTTAGCATTGCAAATACTTCAGGAATGGTCTTTTCCACCCCCTGCATATTGAAGTTCATCACAAAGCTCTTGTAGCTTGGTGGAATCGACTGAAGGATTCTGTCAATGACCGCGTCATCCGGGAGATTAACTCCCAGCTGAGTCAAGCGGTTATGCAACCCAGACATTTTGAGTATGTGCTCACTGACAGAACTATTTTCCTCCATCTTACAGCTGAAGAACTTGTCGGAGACTTCATATCTCTCGACCCGGGCATGAGCTTGGAAAACCATTTTCAGCTCTTCGAACATCTCATATGCTCCGTGTCACTCAAAACGCTTTCGGAGCCCCGGTTCTAAGCTGTAAATCATGCCGCACTGAACGAGGGAGTAATCATCAGCACGTGTCTGCCAAGCGTTCATAACGTCTTGGTTCTGTGGGACGGGTGCGTCACCTAGCGGTGCTTCTAGGACATAATCTTTCTTGGCAACTATGAGGATGATCCTCAGGTTCCGGACCCAGTCCGTATAGTTGCTGCCATTGTCTTTCAGCTTGGTTTTCTCTAGGAACGCGTTGAAGTTGAGGACAATGTTGGCCATTTGATCTACAAGACATATTGTAAAGATTTTAGACTAAGTTCATGATAATTAAGTTCATCTAATCAAATTATTCAATGAACTCCCACTTAGATAGACATCCCTCCAGTCATCTAAGTATAACATGATCCGAGTTGACTAGGCCGTGTCCGATCATCACGTGAGACGGACTAGTCAACATAGGTGAACATCTTCATGTTGATCGTATCTTCTATACGACTCATGCTCGACCTTTCGGTCTTCTGTGTTCCGAGGCCATGTCTGTACATGCTAGGCTCGTCAAGTCAACCTAAGTGTATTGCGTGTGTAAATCTGTCTTACACCCATTGTATGTGAACGTTGGAATCTATCACACCCGATCATCACGTGGTGCTTCAAAACAATGAACTGTCGCAACGGCGCACAGTTAGGGGGAACACTTTCTTGAAATTATTATGAGGGATCATCTTATTTACTACCGTCGTTCTAGGTAAACAAGATGCAAAAACATGATAAACATCACATGCAATCAAATAATAGTGACATGATATGGCCAATATCATATAGCTCCTTTGATCTCCATCTTGGGGCTCCATGATCATCTTGTCACCGGCATGACACCATGATCTCCATCATCATGATCACCATCATCATGATCTCCATCATCGTGTCTCCATGAAGTTGCTCGCCAACTATTACTTCTACTACTATGGCTAACACGTTTAGCAATAAAGTAAAGTAATTTACATGGTGTTTCTCAATGACACGCAGGTCATACAAAAAATAAAGACAACTCCTATGGCTCCTGCCGGTTGTCATACTCATCGACATGCAAGTCGTGATCCCTATTACAAGAACATGAGCAATCTCATACATCACATATATCATTCATCATTCATCACAACTTTTGGCCATATCACATCACAAAACCCTTGCTGCAAAAACAAGTTAGACGTCCTCTAATTGTTGTTGCAAGTTTTTACGTGGCTGCTATAGGTTTCTAGCAAGAACGTTTCTTACCTACGCCAAAACCACAATGTGAATTGCCAATTTCTATTTACCCTTCATAAGGAACCTGTTCATCGAATCCGATCCGACTAAAGTGGGAGAGACAGACACCCGCCATCCACCTTATGCAACTAGTGCATGTCAATCAGTGGAACCGGTCTCACGTAAGCGTACGTGTAAGGTTGGTCCGGGCCGCTTCATCCCACGATACCGCCGAATCAAGATAAGACTAGTAACGGCAAGCAAATTGACAATATCGACGCCCACAACTACTTTGTGTTCTACTCGTGCATAGTAACTGCGCATAGACCTAGCTCATGATGCCACTATTGGGGATCGTAGTAGAAAACAAATTTTTTCCTACGTTTCACCAAGATCAATCTATGGAGTCAACTAGCAACGAGAGGAGAGTGCATCTACATACCCTTGTAGATCGCGAGCGGAAGCGTTCAAGAGAACGGGGATGATGGAGTCGTACTCGTCGTGATCCAAATCACCGATGACCAAGTGCCGAATGGACGGCACCTCCGCGTTCAACACACGTACGGAGCGGATGACGTCTCCTCCTTCTTGATCCAGCAAGGGGGAAGGAGAGGTTGATGAAGATCCAGCAGCACGATGGCATGGTGGTGGATGCAGCAGTGATCGCGGCAGGGCTTCGCCGAGCTTCTGCGAGAGGGAGAGGTGTAGCAGGGGAGAGGGAGGCGCCAAGGCTTGAGGTGCGGCTGCCCTCCCTCCCCCCTTTATATATAGGCACCCTAGGGGGGTGCGCCGGCCCTAGGAGATGGGATCTCCTAGGGGGCCGTGGCCAAGGGGTGGAGTCCCCCCAAGGCAAGTGGAGGCGCCCCCTCCCCTAGGGTTCCCAACCCTAGGCGCATGGGGGGCCCAAGGGGGAGGGGGCGCACCAGCCCACTATGGGCTGGTTCCCCTCCCCACTATGGGCTGGTTCCCCTCCCCACTTCAGCCCATGGGGCCCTCCGGGATGGGTGGCCCCACCCGATGGACCCCCGGGACCCATCCGGTGGTCCTGGTACAATACCGGTGAACCCAAAACTTTCTCGATGGACGAAACTAAACTTCCTATATATAATTATTCACTTCCGGACAATTCTGGAAATCCTCGTGACGTCCAGGCTCTCATCCGGGACTCCGAACAACTTTCGGATTACTGCATACTCATATCTATACAACCCTAGCGTCACCGAACCTTAAGTGTGTAGACCCTACGGGTTCGGGAGACAAGCAGACATGACCGAGACGACTCTCTGGTCAATAACCAACAGCGGGATCTGGATACCCATGTTGGCTCCCACATGCTCCTCGATGATCTCATCGGATGAACCACGATGTCGAGGACCTAATCAATCCCGTACTCAATTCCCTTTGTCAATCGGTACGTTACTTGCCCGAGACTTGATCGTCGGTATCCCAATACCTTGTTTAGTCTCGTTACCGGCAAGTCACTTTACCCGTATCGTAATGCATGATCCCGTGATCAACCACTTGATCACATTGAGCTCATTATGATGATGCATTACCGAGTGGGCCCAGATATACCTCTCTGTCATACGGAGTGACAAATCCCAGTCTCGATTCGTGCCAACCCAACAGACACTTTCGGAGATACCTGTAATGTACCTTTATAGTCACCCAGTTACGTTGTGACGTTTGGCACACCGAAGGCATTCCTATGGTATCCAGGAGTTGCACAATCTCATGGTCTAAGGAAATGATACTTGACATCCAGAAAAGCTACAGCAAACGAACTACACGATCTTTGTGCTATGCTTAGGTTTGGGTCTTGTCCATCACATCATTCTCCTAATGATGTGATCCCGTTATCAATGACAACCCATGTCCATAGCCAGGAAACCATGACTATCTGTTGATCAACGAGCTAGTCAACTAGAG
>NC_041392.1:569402714-569403136 GCF_002162155.2 Triticum dicoccoides
CTCACTAGGGACACATTGTGGTCTATGTATTCACACATGTATTGCGATTTCCGGATAATACAATTATAGCATGAATAATAGATAATTATCATGAACAAGGAAATATAATAATCATTTTATTATTGCCTCTAGGGCATATTTCCAACAAAACTAAGCGCTGGGTCCACAAAAGGCCCAACTAAAATATAGGCCGGTGTAAGTTGTGGGCCTCGCGCAAAGTGTGAAGGCCCCAATCATTCGGGCCCAAGAAAGATGCAGGCCGGCTCAATTGTGGCCCGCTAAAAACTAGGCCTGTTAGAGGCGAATGTTTCAGCCCGGTCGACTACATCTGATTTTTTTTTCAGATAGCGAATGATGGCAGTAACTAGTAGGAATTAAGAACAAACCTACTCTATACAATAAAGAAATTATGGCATAGTTGT
>NC_041392.1:569403185-569408967 GCF_002162155.2 Triticum dicoccoides
TGTAGAGGCAAGATCCTAACTATGGAGGAGTTGTACACGCGAGTTTTACGAGCTCAGGTCCTTCTCGGAGGAAGTAACAACCCTACGTCTCAGAGCCCAGAGGCGGTCGACTGGATTATATGCGTGTGTGTTACAGAGGGTGCGAACCCTCGTCCCTGGGGAGGGGGTGACTTATATAGAGTTCGCCGGACCCCTCTCGCCCTCAGTTACAAAGGGTTTAAGGTACATAAAGATGGGGACGTTATTGGTAATGCCCGCAATAAGGATACATAATGACCATTAAAGCTATGACTTAATTCCCGACCATTGCATAGTGGAGTGGCTCTAGATCTTCTGGTAGTCGAGTGATTGTCCATACGGCCGAGTGTCTTCGAGACTGTTGAGTGGAACGTAGCTTCATGGTCGAGTGGATGATGATTTTTCTTCGAATGCTTCTGGCTCCTTTAGAGATGTCCTTGGGAAGGGTATCTTGGACAGATCCATGACCCTACCCTAGGTACATAGCTTCATCATTAGCCCTTGAATGGATCAGGGTTTGAGTGAGGAAGGAGTTGTGAACACTTCCGACTCATTTTTCGTGCTATGAGTATATCTTGTTCTGGATTAATGAACTGAGGTGATGACACCAATTTCTTTTTCAGTCGCCTTGATCCATTCTTAGTTTTTGTCGAGTGAACTTTTATCGAAGAGTTCCGAGTGATGATGCGGAGGATGTCTTCCGTATGTCAAGTTGTTCTGCTGTCTGCGGATTTCGTGGGATTCGAATTTTGGGAAGCGCACCAGGCGGGGGAGGCTGCGGTAATCGGGACGGATTAGGCAGGTCGCCTCGATCCCCACACCACCTTTTTCGCCACGTATCGCGCGCGCGACTGCTGCGGGATTTGATAAGATCGTCTGGGCCTACAAGTTAGTCACTCGGAAGTGTCCTTATAAAAGGCACTGGACCGAGCTTTTGAATAGTGCGCCCTCATTCTCCTTCTTCTTCCTCTGATTTCTCCGCTGCGCCTGCTTCCGCTCTCGGCGTTGTAGCCCAGCTCGGACTCGATTCGCTGCCATGGGGAAGGAGAAGATGGTGGCGTTGGAGCATGCAAAGAAGGCGACGGCAAAGGCGGAAGGGAAGAAGACCAGTCGGGGTGGATCTTCGTCGAGGTCCGGCCTGCCGCCTGGCTGGATCCAGGGCGACTGGATCCGCTCGACAATTAGTCAAGACGACATCGACGACCTGGTTGAGGGGGGACTGATCCCTCACCAATCGGCGTGGCTCCTGGGGAACGAGACCGAGCCACAACCGCATGAGGGTGAGTGCGTCCTCCTCGCCACTCATGTTGACCACAGGTTTTCTTTGCCTCCCCACCCTTTCTTTCGTGGTTTCTTGAACTTCTTCGGGGCTCAACTCCACCACTTTACTCCAAACACCATCATGTATCTCGCTGCTTTCGTGTCCATGTGCGAGAACTTCTTGGGCTGCCGACCGCACTGGGGTCTCTTCAAGCACATATTCACGTGTCGCTCCCAGACGGTCAAGAAGGCCAACTCGAGTGACGAGAGGACGCACGTGATACAGATGTGCGGGGGCCTTGGAATTCAAATGAGGAACAAGAGCACCTTCCCAGCTATGATCCTTCCCGACTCGGTCCAGGGCTGGCAGTCGACTTGGTTTTACTGCAAGGACCAGCCGAACCCGGGTCAATCGATTGGACTTCCCCCCTTTTCCTTGGTTCGAGTGGATAATCCCTACTCCTTGAGGGTGATCCCGGAAGAGAAGGCATAGGTGAAGGTGTTGGTCGAGCGGGTTGTCCAACTTGTCCGCGATGGAGTGACTGGTATGGACCTACTGGAGGTCTTTCTCAGTCGACGCATCCAACCACTCCAAGCCCGTGACCATCCGATGTGGATGTACTCGGGACTCGAGGATTCCACTCGGATCCACCCGGAGGACGTTAGTGAAGACACGGTGGAGAAGTGGCTGAGAGGAATCACTGGCAACAAAGATAATCCCCGGGGGTCTAGGAGGGTGATTCCATTCGGCCATTTGCGCCAGCCGGAACATGTATGATTCTGCATTGTCAAGTATCTTCTTGATTCACTATGTAACATCTTGTTGATGGTCGACTGTATTTCTTTTGTTCATTGTCTTTTCAGGCTCTTATTGATATGTACTCGATGCCCAATGGAGTGCAGGAGCAAAATGTCGAGGAAGGGGCGAGCGGGGGCGAGAGTGGGGAGTGGCACTCGGATGCAGAGGAGGACGAGGAGAGCGACGACTCGAATGATGAAGAAGAGGTTGACTCGCCGCCTCGCAGATAGAGAAGGTCCAAGCATGCTCACGACCCAGCGAGCACCCCTGACCTGGCGGCCGCACCAACTGGACAATCTTCGAAGCGCCCTCGGACGTCTTCTCCGGTGCTGACTGAGAAGGTATCAAAACAACTCAAGACTGCGCCGCCTCCCGCGCCGAAAGCATTGAAGGCCACCTCCTCCAAACCACCGAAGGCTTTGCCCAGGATCAAAGTGACCATCCCCACCATCTCCGGGTAGTCATCTGACCTGATCTTTTGGTCGACTCGAGCAACAAAACATAACCGACTGAATGTTCACATTTGTAGTGCTGCTACATCTGGAACTTCTTCCTACCAATACCGAGACGAGGAAATGGAAGACGCGGTTACCTCCAACACATGTAAAACTCTCATGATCTTGTTCTTAATTATTTGGTCGATTAAATTCTAGCGATTCACTTGGGGTCGACTGAATTATTTGCAGCCCCACCCAACGTCATCGATCTTCCGGATGATGATGAATATGTGGCCCCTAGGCCCAGAAAGAACAAAAAAGTAGCAGCTGGCAAGACGTCTCAGCAGGGACCGACGACAATACCAACCGCCCGGCAATCTGAAGACGCAGGTGGGGCATTTGTAACTTTCGCTGTGCCATTGTCGAGTGAGCGCCCTGCACCGTCGATTGTACCGGTGTTTCCTTCAATCGTCCAACCTCATGCTTCGGAGCTCCAAGCTGCCACACCTGGGTCGTCTGCCCCCTTCTTTACCAACTACCATGTTCCGAAAAACCAGTCGGATGCGGCTGCGGAGGCCATCCGCCAGGCTAACGTGATGATGGAGCAGATGAAGACGGTGCACGAGAACAGCCAGGCTACTTACGATGCCAGCGCGGCTCTTCGGGCCAATGTCCAGGTAAGTAGACTTTCGACTGACCTTGTTCTATTAGGATATGCTACCTGAAATATTTTCTGCGTCGAATCTATACACCCACTGGGTGTTTTGTTGTCTCTAGCACTTGCGCTCTTACACTCGGCCTGGACGAGTGGGATCTGAACCGGTGGGGGCACTCTAAGTGCACCCACTAGGTGTAGTCCCCGAGACCGCAGTCGACTGCGGGCAGTCGACTGGGATCTGAGTACTATTTACTTTCTTTTCTTCCACTCGACCCGGGGCGGACCGGTCGAGTGACATCTGAACCAGTGGGGGCACGTCAAGTGCACCCACTGGGTGTAGTCCCCGAGACCGCGGTCGACTGCTGGCAGTCGGCCGGGGTCTGAATAGTTCCCCTTTATTTTTTTCCTTTTTTAACTCGACCCAGGCGGACCAGTCGAGCGGGGTCTGAATCAGTGGGGGCACGCCAAGTGCACCCGCTGGGTGTAGTCCCCGAGACCGCAGTCGACTGCGGGCAGTAGACTGGGGTCTGAGTAAACTTTTAAATTTTATTCACTTGGAAGTAAATAATCTTTGATCTTGTCGATTGACATGTCTTTTACCTTCTGCAGAAATCTTGTACTCTCATTTCTAAGTTTGCCGAATTTGAGGAAAAGCAGAGGCAACTCAACCTCGACTTGGAGCTGGCCCAACAAAAGTTGAAGAAAGCTCAAGATGAAGCTGCTGGTATGGAAGGTAACTGCCTGTCGATTGTTCACGTCGATCATCTTTTAAGATATTTCTTTGATCTCTTGTTTGATCCGATTGCTTCTTTTGCAGAGAAAATGAGGTTGGCTCCGGAGAAGAAGGACTTGGACCTTGCAGCTGCGCAGAAGGAAGCTCAAGATAAGACTGCCCTCACAGACCAGAAGTTGGCTTCGGTCGGAGTGTTGGAAGGAGAAGCAAACAAGCTGAAGTCCTCTCTCAAGGAGTCCAACCGAGAGGTAACTCGTCTGAAGAAGGATAAGATTGCTCTGAATGAGAAGCTGGAGTCCGCGGTCCGTAAGAGAAATGACATGGAAGCTTATCTGAGAACTCTTGCCAAGAAGCTCTATCTTATGCTGGAAGGTACTCCTTTTAATCCGTCTGATTTACTACTTGCAAGTTAATCCTGTCCAGTCGACTCACTAACTCTTTTAACTACAGAATTCTACCAAAACTTTGACGAGGAAACTGGACGGATTGAGACGGGTTTAGACCCTATCGTTTCTCCGGTCGGCGACGAGGCTGCCATGAATGTGCTTCGACTGGAATCCGTGTCGCCAGCGTCACAAGTTACATCGCTCGTCTGAAGGTGGCAGTTTCACGGATCGACTCATCACTCTGGCCAGGGCGATGCTTCAAAATGACCTTGAATCTCTGATGACTCGGCTCAACGAGATTCCTGGTCGAGTGCAAGAGTGGAAGAAGTCCTCTGCCAAGTATGGTGCTGACGTGGCGTTGTCCTTCGTAAGGGTCCACTTCAAGGAAGCTCGTGAAGACAAGCTGGCGGCGATCAAGGTCGCCAACACCAAAAGGCACGACGTCCAGTCCTTTATGGTGACTTTCATCGCTACTACCACTCGGATCGCAGATGGAATCGACTTGGACGAATTCGTCGAACCCGCCAGCCCTCCTCCTGCCGAGTGAACAAACTATGAGATTTAAACCTGTCTTAAATTTACCTCGGAATGCCGAGTGGTTGCTGTAACCATTAAACTCCTTTGGGCCTGATGCTCGAATACTTTTGATTTGTCGCTTGAAACTTTAGGATTTATTCGAACTGCTTTTGAGTATGCTTGCGATTGCTTTTGGAATCTGCTGCCTATTTGGAATGACCTTCGTGTTTGAGATGTAGCCTTGAAATGGAGACTTCAATCGAACTGCGCCTTGTTGTCCTTGCGGACAAGGATGGAGCGCACGTTGTATCTGTGGCGTAGCTCGAAGGAGAAGGTTGCAGTCGACCTGCGCCTCGTCGTCCTTGCGGACAAGGATGGAGCATACGTTGTATTTGTGCCGTAGCTCGAAGAAGAAGGTTGAAGTCGACCTGCGCCACGTCGTCCTTGCGGACAAGGATGGAGCGCACGTTGTATTTGTGGCATAGCTCGGAGAAGAGGGCCACGGTCGACCTGCACCTTGTCGCCCTTGTGGGTAGGGATGGAGCGTACATTGTACTTGTGGTGCCTCTCCAAAGGAGAAGGTTGTAGTCGACCTGCACCTCGTCGTCCTTGCAGGTGAGGGCTGGACTGCAGCTAAGCCTCTGAGTGGGAGGATTGCTCACCACTCGGTAGAATTTACAAACTTAGGCGAGTATTGGGCTGCAGCTAAGCCGCCGAGTGGGAGGGTTGCTCACCACTCGGTAGGATTTTACAAACTTAGGCGAGTACTAGACTGCAGCTAAGCCCCCGAGTGGGAGGATTGCTCACCACTCGGTAGGATTTTTTAAACTTAGGCGAGTACTAGACTGCAGCTAAGCCTCCGAGTGGGAGGGTTGCTCACCACTCGGTAGGATTTTAGAAACTTAGGCGAGTACTGGACTGCAGCTAAGTCCTCGAGTGGGAGGATTGCTCACCACTCGGTAGGATTTTACAAAC
>NC_041392.1:569409489-569534727 GCF_002162155.2 Triticum dicoccoides
TGCAGCTAAGCCCCCCGGGTGGGAGGGTTGCTCACCACTCGGTAGGATTTTACAAACTTAGGCGAGTACTGGACTGCAGCTAAGCCCCCGAGTGGGAGGATTGCTCACCACTCGGTAGGATATTTTAAACTTAGGCGAGTACTGGACTGCAGCTAAGCCCCCGAGTGGGAGGCTGGCTCACCACTCGGTAGGATTTTGAAAAACTTAGGCAAAACGGGTTCGTAGCTAAGCCCCCGAGTGAGAGGCTTGCTCACCACTCGGTAGGTTTTTGAAAAACTTAGGCGAAACGGGTTCGCAGCTAAGCCCTCGAGTGAGAGGCTTGCTCACCACTCGGTAGGATTTTCTTTCGAACTTAGGCAAAACGGATTTGCAGCTAAGTCACCCACTGGGGGTTTTCAGACGTAAACAAAAGCAACAACAATCGTGCCAGAGGACTGTAAAGCTCTTGTCTTTGATAAAAAAATTACAAAGGTATTTCTTATTACATTTTATTCCAACGAGTACTGAAGTATAAAAGGGGCGGAGCAGCTCCGCGTTCCAAGCCCGTGGCTCATCCTTCTTAAGCTCGACACTGTAAAGGTGGTATGCTCCATTGTGGAGCACTCTGGTGACAATGAAGGGACCTTCCCAAGTTGGGGCGAGCTTGTGTGGTTTCCGCTGATCCACTCGAAGAACCAAGTCTCCCTCTTGAAAGGCTCGACCCTGCACATGTCTAGCGTGGAATCGACACAAGTCTTGTTGATAAATGGTCGACCGGATCAAGGCCATCTCTCTTTCCTCCTCTAGGAGGTCGACTGCGTCTTGCCGATCTTGTTCTGCTTCATCTTCAGAGAAGAGCTCAACTCATGGTGCATTATGAAGCAAGTCACTCGATAGAACAACTTCAGCCCCATAGACCAAGAGGAATGGAGTTCGGCCAGTCGACCGATTAGGAGTTGTCCTCAATCCCCAGAGAACTGAAGGAAGTTCATCAACCCAGGCGCCCGCTACGTGCTTGAGATCTCGCATCAGTCGGGGTTTCAGTCCTTTGAGAATCAGGCCATTTGCTCTTTCTGCTTGTCCATTCGGCTGGGGATGGGCAACTGAAGCATAGTCGACTCGTGTGCCTTGTGAGGTGCAGAAGGTTCTGAACTCATCAGAATCGAAGTTCGATCCATTGTCAGTGATGATGCTGTGCGGAACCCCATATCTAAAAATCAACTCTTTGATGAAGCCGACAGCAGTACTAGCTTCAAGATTCTTAATAGGCTTGGCTTCGATCCATTTGGTAAACTTGTCGACTGCTACAAGCACATGAGTGAAGCCGCTCCTACCAGTCCTCAGTGGACCAACCATGTCCAATCCCCAAACAGCAAAGGGCTAGACGAGTGGGATGGTCTTCATGGCTGATGCAGGTTTGTGCGACATATTGGAGTAGAACTGGTAGCCTTCACATTTGTCGACTATATATTCCGCCATTTCATTTGCTCGTGGCCAATAAAATCCAGCTCGGTATGCTTTAGCCACAATGGTCCGAGAGGACGCATGGTGACCGCAGGTCCCCGAATGGATGTCATGTAGGATCACTCAGCCTTCTTCTGTTGTTATGCATTTCTGGCTGACCCCAGTTGCACTTTCTCTGAACAGTTGACCCCTTATAACAGTAAAGGCCTTGGATCGATGGACGATCTGTCGAGCCTCTTCTTCATCCTCCGGGAGCTCTTTCCTTAGGATATATGCGATGTATGGCACTGTCCAGTCGGGAGTGATGACCAACACCTCCATGATTAAGTCGACCACGGCTGGGACCTCGACTTCAGTCGGATCTGTGGCACTCCTAGGCTGCGGGGGCTCTTCAGCGAAGGGATCTTCTTGAATTGAAGGTGCATGAATGTACTCCAGGAACACGTTGCTGGGAATAGCTTCTCTCTTGGAGCCTATCATTGCTAAATCATCTGCTGCTTGATTTTTCAGTCGGGGTACATGATGGAGCTCTAACTCCTCAAACTTCTTTTAGAACTTCCTCACCACGTTGCAGTAACCAGTCATGGCTGGGCTTCTGACGTCCCACTCCTTCATCATTTGATTGACTACCAATCTGAATCGCCATAGACCATGAGGAGACAGACGCCGAGTGAAATGGCCATACGCAACCCATACAAGAGTGCTTCATATTTTGCTTCATTATTGGAGGAATCAAAGTGAATCTGGAGGACATATCTGAGCTTGTCTCCTCGGGGGGATACCAGTACCACCCCAGCACCGGAACCATTCAACATCTTGGAACCATCAAAGAACATGGTCCAGTGCTTCGAGTGAACTTGAGTCGGCAGTTGTTGTTCAATCCATTCGGCGAGGAAATCTGCTATTGCTTGGGACTTGATAGCTTTCTTTGCCTCGAACTTGATATCTAAGGGAAGGAGTTCAATCGCCCACTTTGCCACTCGACCAGTTGCATCTCTATGTTCAGAATCTCTGATAATGGAGCATCGTTGATGACTGTAATGGAGTGATCAGAGAAGTAATGTGCAACCTTCTTCATGGTCATATAAATCCCATAAATAAGCTTCTGATAATGTGGATATCTTTGCTTTGATGGAGTCAAAACTTCAGAGACATAGTATACTGGGCGCTGAACTTTGTAAGCTTTTCCTTCTTCTTCCTGTTCGACCGTAAGTACTGTACTGACGACTTGTCCAGTGGCTGCAATGTAAAGTAGTAAAGGCTCTTTGCTGATTAGAGCAGCAAGCACCGGTTGGGTGGAAAGCAGGGCTTTGAGCTCTGCAAATGCTGCGTCAGTTTCAGGAGTCCACTCGAAATTATCTGACTTCTTCATCAGTCGGTAAAGAGGCAGTGCCTTTTCACTGAGGCGAGAAATGAATCGACTTAGGGCGGCCAAACAACTAGTAAGCTTCTAGACATCATGCACACGCACATGGCGTTTCATCCGGAGTATGGCACCCACTTTCTCTAGGTTAGCGTCGATCCCCCGTTCGAAAACGAGAAAACCGAGTAATTTTCTGCCTGGAACTCCAAACGTGCACTTTGATGGATTAAGCTTGATATCATACCTTCTAAGGTTGGCAAAGGTTTCAGCAAGGTCAGCCAGTAGGTCGGAACCTTTTCGTGACTTGACCACAATGTCATCCATATATGCTTCCACATTCCGACTGATTTGAGTGAGCAGACACTTCTGGATCATCCTCATGAATGTGGCTCCGGCATTCTTCAAACCGAATGGCATAGTGACATAACAGAAGGACCCAAATGGGGTGATGAAAGCTGTTTTTATCTCATCGGGCCCGTACAGACGGATCTGATGATACCCGGAATAAGCGTCCAAAAAGGACAAACGCTCACACCCCGCAGTCGAGTCGACTATTTGGTCGATGCGAGGGAGAGGAAAGTGACCTTTCAGGCAGGCCTGATTGATATGTTTGAAGTCGATGCACATGCGAAGTGAGTCGTCCTTCTTAGGGACCATGACAACATTAGCTAACCACTCAGAGTGGTAAATCTCTCGGATAAACTCAGCTGCTAGAAGTCGAGCCACTTCTTCACCGATTGCCTTTCTCTTCTGTACGACGGACCGTCGAAGATGTTCTTTGACCGGTTTCACCTTTGGGTCGACTCGCAAACGATGCTCAGCCAGTCCCCTGGGAACACCTGGCATGTCAGAAGGTTTCCATGCAAAGATGTTCCAGTTCTCACGGAGGAACTGGATGAGCGCTTCTTCCTATTTGGAGTCGAGTGTTGTTGAAATGTGAGTTGGAGCAGCATTGGGATCCTTTGGATGAATATGAATCGGCTTCGTTTCACCAGTCGACTAGAATGCTGAATCAGTGGCAGGCTTCTTAGCTCACAACAAATCACTCGGATCTGCATTTTTTGATACTCCTGCAACTCCATTACTGCCATCTGTGCATCGATGATGTTTGAGCCCTTCTGGAAGCACTCTTCTGCCTTCTTTCGACTGCCAGTGATAGTGATCACCCCTTTAGGACCAGGCATCTTCAATTTGAGGTACATGTAACATGGTCGAGCCATAAAACGTGCATAAGCTGGCCTACCTAGAATAGCATCATAAGCACTCTAGAAATCCACAACTTCAAATGTCAACTTTTTTTTGCGGAAATTTTTGAAATCACCGAACACTACATCGAGAGCGATCTGCCCGAGTGATGCAGCCTTCTTGCCAGGAATGACTCCATGGAAACTCATATTGCTTTCGCTAAGTCTGGACATCGGAATGCCCATTCCTTTCAATGTCTCTGCATATAGTATATTCAGACCACTGCCACCATCCATCAGAACCTTAGTCAATCGAGTGCCTTCGACTACTAGGTCGACCACCAGCGCTTGCCTCCCAGGGGTGACTATGTGCGCTGGGTGATCGGACTGGTCGAATGTAATGGCAGTCTGAGACCACTTCAAATAACTAGGTGTCACCGGAGCGACCATGTTCACTTCTCTGTTGATGACTTTCAGTCGACTCTTACTCTCAATGTCAGTGAAAATCATCAGAGTGGAATTGACATGGGGGTAACCATCATCATCCTCCTCCTCATCCTCAACTTTGTCTGCTTACTTCTCCTTTTCCTTGGGCAGTTTCTCTCAGAATTGTTGGATTAGGAGTCGACACTGTCGAGTGGTATGCTTTGGGTAAATGAAATTACCCTCTTCATCTTTATTGGTGTGAATGTGGCATGGTAAATCCAGCACATTATTCCCATCTTGATCTTTTACTTACTTGGGGTTCCACGGTCCTTTGGGTTTCCCCTTGAACTTCCCTTGAGCTACGGCCAAGGCTTCTCTAGGAGCAGCTGGCTCAGCTTTGCGCTTTTGCTTCCGACTAGAGTTCCCCCCTCTGGTTTCGTGGGCGACTGTTTTGTGCTTGCCACTCTGGAGTCAGTCTTCTTCTTCACCATTGGTGTACTGGGTGGCAATCTCCATCATCCGAATCAGAGTCATATCTCCTGTTCGACCGTATTTCAGATTCAACTCCCGATACTTAACGCCTTCTTTGAAGGCACAGATTGCTTGGTGATCTGACACATTCTCCACTGTGTGGTGCAACGTGATCCATCTCTGGATATAATCTCTCAAAGTTTCATTCGGTTTCTGAACGCAACACTGTAATTCTGTCAACCCTGCTGGCCGCTTGCAAGTACCTTCAAATGTTCTGACAAATACTCGAGCAAGATCTTCCCAAGTATAAATACTACCAGGAGCTAACTGATTCAGCCACGCCCTGGCCGAGCCCTCTAGCATCAAAGGAAGGTGCTTCATGGCCACTCAATCGTTGCCGCCACCGATCTGTACAGCCACTCGGTAATCCTCAAGCCAAGTGTCAGGCTTGGACTCACCAATGAACTTATTGACTCCAGTCGCCAACCTGAAGTTGGGAGGAATCACTGCGGCCCTGATGGCTCTGCTGAAGCACTCTGGGCCTGAGACATGCACTCTGCTGCTGGTTGGAAAATCTCTGTCGGGGCCTTCTCTGTGAGCTCTGTTTCTGTCGACCAGACCCTGAACGAGAATAGATCTCGCATCAAAGCCCGGTTCCCTAGGGTTGACTGGAATCCCTCGCCCACCACTGTGAGGGCGTCTATCATCCTGCTGCCGAGGCACATATGATCCACTCCTTAGGGGAGGTGTGGGCACTCGACGACGATCATCGTGATCGAGTTGGTGATCATACTGCTCATGGTTTCTGTACTGATCTCGTCGGTGTCCATGTCCCTCACGCCTCGGGGGCGATCTTGGGCTGTGAGCCGACTCGACTGTGTCTGCAACCATGGATCTGCTGTGAATCCTATTCCGCGACTGAGATACTACTGTATTCTGCACTCCCGCGGCTCGGAGCAAGGCCCGAATCTGCACGAAACCTCGACCAACTTCTGACTGGGAAGGTTGAATTGACTCCGCTATTCGGGCCACAGCTGCAAGATTCTGGATTGGAGTTTGATATACCTGAGTCAGAGGTGGAAAAAGTTGACGTCGACTGGATTCGGAAGCACGCTACCGAGCACGCTCGTCGAGAGCGTGCTGGAGGTTATCCAGTCGAGTGCGCTCAGCCAAGTTGGCCAGGCGCGCCTCCTCCAAGGCCTAGGCCTCAGGGGTTTCTCCAACGATGGGAGTCTGAAGTGCATCCATGTTCCGGCGGCGAAGTTCCTCCCTCCTCTGCGAAGAGAGGGGTTCGGGTCGGTACTCTTCGTGGATACGCAACGGATCACCGCCACCATCGCCTCCGTCCTCGCAGGTGAAGCCAGGAGGACTACGTGGTCCATTGACCATCAAAACTTCCGCTGTGGGGTCGCTGCTGTCGCACTCGGATGCAGTCTCTACGGAGCCAGTCGACAGGTCGAACATGCCGTAGAGAGTTTCGTCAGGCTCGATTGCAGCGACCTGGGGGGGTGGCCGATTGGCGAGCCACCGCATGCCTCACCCACCGCTGGAGCCTCGACCGACCAGGACGTTTGCCCCGGCGGGCTGCAGGGAGGGAGGTCGGCACGGGAGCCGACCGATACTGAGTCGACGGCTGCCGTAGGAGGACACCACGGACGCACACGCGAAAGTGCGTTGCCTCGCGGATGGGGAGCGCCTCGACGTCGAGTGGCGCTTCCTGGAGCCAAGCAGAGTTGTCGGCGATGAATATGAGCGCACCGAGACGGATCTCATGGCCCTTGGCCAAACCTCCGCCTGAAACCATGTTGATGGGGATCAGAAAAATCACAACTTCTCCAACAAGTCGCTAAGACACCTGCCCCAAGGTGGGCGCCAACTGTCGTGGTTCTAAGTCTGACAGTAGAATGGGGGGGGGGTAAGAATGTAGAGGCAAGATCCTAACTATGGAGGAGTTGTACACGCGAGTTTCACGAGTTTAGGCCCTTCTCGGAGGAAGTAACAGCCCTACGTCTCGGAGCCCGGAGGCGGTCGACTGGATTATATGTGTGTGTGTTACAGAGGGTGCGAACCCTTGTCCCTGAGGAGGGGGGTGGCTTATATAGAGTTCGTCGGACCCCTCCCGCCCTCAGTTACAAAGGGTTTTAGGTACATAAAGATGGGGACGTTACTGGTAACACCCACAATAAGGATACATAATGACCATTAAAGCTATGACTTAATTCCCGACCGTTGTAGAGTGGAGTGGCTCTAGATCTTCTGGTAGTCGAGTGATTGTCCATACGGCCGAGTGTCTACAGACTGTCGAGTGGAACGTAGCTTCATGGTCGAGTGGATGATGATTTTTCTTCGAATGCTTCTGGCTCCTTTAGAGATGTCCTTGGGAAGGGTATCTTGGACAGATCCATGACCCTACCCTAGGTACATAGCTTCATCAATAGTAACTAAGAATAAACCTACATTATACAATAAAGGGTTTATGGTATATTACATCCACTGGGCATTGAAGTTCGCCACCAATGATCATAAAGCGCAACGAAGAAGCAGATTACAAAAACTGGGCACCATTGCAGCGTAACAAAATAATACTGAACCGAGACCACTTCCAAGACAGTTCAAGAAAGGTTAGCCTTGCACGGGAACTGTTGTGCAAGCTACTGAGCAAGGCTGTGAGACTAGCCTAGCATGTCGGTCATAGCTTCCAGGTGTAGCTGTTTAGCGATGAGGTTCTCATTGGTGTTCTTCGTAATCTTTCTTAGAGATAGGACTTCAAGTTGAAGTTGAGTTGCAGAATGCCTTTCTGCTAGAACTTGGGACTAAAGAAGTCGAACTGATTCAAACAACGAATTCTATGAGCTTGTCTGACTGCTAGTCTCAAGTAACTTGAACACTGCATCAAGACAAGACTTTGGGGTTGTCTCGCTATCTTCAAGATGTTTTGCCTTCTTTGCTACAATATATGTTGGGTTTGTCTCACAACCTTCAATAGATTTGTGCATGCCATCAGGCATATCACCCTGAAACAATGCAGAGGGATGACAGGTTTTGCACGTGTATAAACAAAGATGATAACCGCGCTGCCAATTCCATCCAATTTCAAATTAGAAAATAAAGAGTAAGTTCAAAATATCAATAGCATAATTTGGCATTGTTCATAATGCGGGGAGCTTCACCACACTACTGGATTACCATGTCAACATAACAAGCATAGATGAAGGGCAAAGAAAATCATTGTATCTGTTTTGGTTAATGTGCATGGCATGTTGTTCATATCATCAGCCACATCAGTAAGATAAACAAGAGATGACAAGGTGCAAACGTGGGCTGCTTCACCACACACTGGATTATAGATCCACAAAAACAAGCATACATATAGGGAGTATTGAGTAATGTTCATGGTATGAATAAGGAATTTGGTTTTACAAGTAGAGCTTAGAACTTACGGTTCTTGCGAACATGCATTTTGGTAGAAACATCAAACTAAACAATAGTAAACGATAGTGAGTATGAGCAAATTAAACAGCAGTTGAGGATAAAGGCTTTACAAGGACAGACTTACATTAACAGTTAACACCGGCTTTATAATGCCCTTCTCCATGTCAAGGGAAGGATAACTCAAAAAATTCAGCACATAATCTTCTTCATAAGCATTGCCTGTACTCTACATTTTGTAGAGAGTAATTATAGATATGATAATACTGGAAGGGATAGAGGATAATGAAGATAAGATGCAGATTGATGCTACATAATCAACTACCAATCCCTGGAAGTACAAGCATTACATGCCAAATTGTACTGACAAGAGCAGTGGCCTACACTTCTGCGCTGGCATTGTCTGTGTATTCTACTTTTTGGTAAGATTAAATATAGATCTGATCTTTTTTAGTAAATGATGGGCGAGGGAGATAAGATGCAGAATGCTACACAATGAACCAATCCCTCTTCCCATAATACAAGAGTGTTTTGAACACTGGTGTACTGTACAAAACGTTCTTATATTATGGGACGGAGGGAGTAGCTGTTAATGTAAGTACAGTGATAGACGACGTTCAGTCCTTACAAGAGGACTACAGAGCTAAAGCTCTTCAAAAGCATTGGGTTGATTCTAAATTTTTGTAAGAGTCCATACAGATCTTATAATGTCCACCAAATGGACGATAACGAGGCTAACATGTGAAGTGATGCTACATAATCAAACAGCTATGAAAGTAAGTATGGTCATACAAGGCAAGAGGTACTCACAAGAGCAATGCAGTGTGCAGTATAGTTGCGAGATTCTGTGGTCCCTTGAGAATGAATGTTCTTCTGCTAAAAGTTTTCGTACAAGTGAGACATTAAGGCAAATACAGAAATGTAGTTCAAATTGTGATGTGATATCATAGACAGTACCTTACGCTGCAGCCGAGACCAATGTGTAACAAGATTATTCCAGTCACCGTCGGATAAATGTAGCACCGGAGACTTTACAGAAATTTCATTTAGAGGCTTGCCATCGAAGTGCGCTTGCCGCATGTAGGAACGATACTTCATCAACGAGTGCTTGAAAACGCAACTAACCCTTGCTCGTCTTCACAATCCAATTTGGTCCTCGCCTATTTAAAAGAATGAAATCTTGTGTCTTCTGTCAGCAGAAACATATGCAGTAATGACCATGAATAACATTAGTACATTACTTACACGTAAGTTGCGGAGGAAGACTGGAAATTGTTCCGTGTCTGCGGTATAATCTTTCCATGAAGGAATGATGCGCACAAAGTTCCTGACAATAATATAAGCTTCGTCTTCTAAACTGGGAAGAAATGGAACAAGGGTCCTATTTACTGCAATTGTGGCTCTCTCTGGTTCGAAAAGGGATTTGGCAACTGGATTTGGTGTACTCTTTGCTGGAATGGGGGTTTTGCGTCGCAGAGCTGGTGCTATGTCAACTGGCATAATCATACTGTTTGCTGCAGCTAGGGTCTGCTGAGTTGGGGCATCAGAAATGACCAGTGTAGTAGGGCTAGAGTCTGCTAGAGTTGGGGTGTTTTGTGGGTCGGGTGATATTGCAACTACACCCAATGGGCTATTTGATTTATCAGGTGCCACTACCTTTTCCAAATACTTTGCTTGTGCTCCTCCGTGATCAGCAATCTCCCTCTTCCTTTTGAACATCTGATACACAAGAACAACATTCGAATGGATAAATATGGTATGATGACAGATGGAATATGTACTGAAAATGGATATGCAGGGCGTATTCACATACACGATGTGTAAACTAAGCTAATGGCAGTTCAACAAAGTAGAAGCAATGCAAAGCATCAGTTGCAAGATATGTGCAACCAATATAACCTTGGAAAGTTAGAGCAAGCACCTTGATGGGTGAATAAGATAGGGCATCTTCCTCTGACTCCTCCACTAGGGAGCTACATTGACTTAGGTCTCCCTCTAGCTCAGAATCACTGTTAGGACCATATTCTGAGCATGAATCTATAGGTGGAGAGCGTTTGCATTACATTTCATCCAAACTTGATTTCACTCCTTTAATGCCAAGTTTGACAGCCATGGCATTGTTCTGCTTTATTATTTTCATGCGCGCAAGCTCATAATCATTATGATGTTGTTCAGAATCCGAGATTCATGAAAACGTAAAAGGTAGTCAGATTATCTATGGAATGCATTGTGGATACAACTCGAAGAGTGTCTCCCTATAAAACCCTGCATATGCAAAGTTCACCCCCAATCATGCTGACCAGACCACACACAGAAATACAAACCCCTTATGTCTCTATAACAGGCAGACACACATTTCAAAACTTAAGTAGGAACATTAGAATCATATGAAATTCGTATTTGAACAAATAAACTAAGGAATTATGAGTGGCATAATGTTTAGCTTCAAGGGTGGAGTGTTGGTAGTGCGACACAAAGAAAGTAGGTAGATTGTATTCCATGTAAAAGATCGAAGCCTATGTAAAAGCTGGAAATGACACTTTCTTTCTATACAATGCAGTGTTCGTTGCCCACACATGATGGAAGAGATCACATAGAGAAATACTATTCACTCATGTCTACGGTTCCAGTATTTAGAAATAGGGTGGTCCACCCTAAAAGAATATTGACAACAAATATGACAAGGCAAACATAGATGTAGTGAATCAATCATTTACTTGTGAGCTTACTAGGACAAGTATGCAGAATTGTAATTGTAGTAAGAGACCGTCCAAAATCCTCCTAGAGTCATGCCGTCCGGGGACGACAAGTCGCCGGCGAGGCAGGCGGCTAGGGGCGAGTAGAGATCGGAAGCGCACAGCAGAACAGAGGGGAATCGGGGCCTGGGATGACCCAAAATCCCAGGGTGAGACGGCCCACCGTGGGCACCCTATAGAGATACACACCTGAGCGGTGAACATGCATTTTTGAAACTAATTTAGGAACATATAGCTGACCAACTAAATGACTCTGCTTTAATAATATCAGATTCGTATTTGAACAACTAAGCTTGTTTACCTTGATGGGTGGAGCAGTGCTATTATGACACGAAGCACGTATTCTGATCTTATAGTGATCATAAAAGGGGGAAACTCTAAGCATATTTTTTTAGCAAACGAGGGTTTCCCCTCCGGTTTCTATTAAAGAAACCACCACAGAACCAACATGATCAATTAAACCGTATTATGACTGTGCCATGGCAGATTTGAAGTTGCAAACTGGAGAAATGATATTTAGCAGCCATTGTTTGCTTCAAACTAAGAACTAAATTCTAAGAGCTGAAAAGAAAGTAGAGTAACCAAGTTAAGATCGTGGTTGAGATCAAAAGGTTGAGGAGATATGAAGTACCACCTCTTTTGCGGCGCCGTGTAGGCATCAGGGGTGCGATGGCTGTCGGTGGCATTGTAGTAGATCTGCGACGATAGACGGGTGCATCAGGGGATAAGTCCCATTGCGGTGGAAGAGAAGGTCATGTGAGCAGCCCCGACAAAGAGGACGACGAAGCCGATGAAGCGAGAGGACGTGATGCAAGGCTCTTGGTCCGTCGCCATGGATGAGAAACACCCATCTCTAGAAGTGGACGACGCGGTCTCGGTAGGCGCTCCGGCATGGTGGAGGATGGTGGCGATGGATGTGGTGGAGGACGGTGGCGATGGATGGGGTGGAGGACGGCGGCGATGGATGGGGTGGCGGACAGAGGCTAGTGGTGTTCTAGCGCGGACGGTGTATGAATGGGAAAATGGAGGGAGAGGTACGGGGAACCATGTTTTTGGGACGCGCCTGTCTGAAATATGGGAAAGTTACGAACTTAGCCCCCGTTTAAAATTTGGACGTCTCCTCGGTTGGGGATACAACGGTAATCTCTCATCTCGCCAATATTTTCCCAGAGCGATTTTGGGTGAGGAGAGGGTGTTTGGCGCCCACGGTGTATGAACGGGGCTAACAGGTAGGGCGGTTATGTCACGTCTGAGTGAAGTTACAAACCTGCCCCTATTGAAAATATTTGCCTACATCGATTTCAGCCGAGTCGAGTTTGTTTGGCCGCCCACCGTGTATGAATGGGGAAATGGAGGGAGAAACAGAGGTCTTTCAGACGAGCTTGAATCAAATGTGTTTTGCCGCCCATGTTTGGCGCCCACAGTGTCGGAATGGGCTCAGAGGTGGTCGTGTCACGTCTAATTGAAGTTACTAACCTACCCCTATCTAGAGTAGTGGAAATCAGGCCGATGGATTGTCCATGTAGTGGGTACACAGTAATTTCCATCTCCCAAACACTTGGCTTCGGGCAGCCGACGTGGGAGTGGACATTTTGCCGCTTCTTTCGAATTTTGGGACAATAAGCATCCACATTTACCCTGTCAACTAAATTCAAATCCATTTTGTATCCCTATAAGAACCTTTATAAATCATTCTATGTGTTTTTATATATCTTAAAAAAGGACAACAAAGATGTATTCCACTGTCATATATGAATATGGTTTACAAATGCCGATACTCAAATTCAGAAGCTAGAATCCAGTTTAAGGTAAATTCGAATATTTGGAACACTTCATGTCCAACTCAAATGTCACACGCAGCATAATATGTACTCCCATTTAGATATGTACACAAGCGATGTATCAAGATTCAAATACCGAGTCAATCAACCAAGGATGTACCAAACTAACGGACATATAAACACTTATAAAGTATATGGATCAATAATATAAACTAACATACATAAGCCAGGCCGCTGTACTTTTTTTTGCTACAACAACATCCTTTTTAGCCAAGCTACTACAACATCTTGGCCCTTTCCGATGCGTGCCACTTATGGTCCATCTATACTACTATTATTGCTGAATGCACATTTAGCTCGATTGGCATAGTTGTAGGTCTGGCACAACAATCAAAATGAAATTTCTCCGAGTCTTATCAATGAATACAGACTTGTGCTCAAATAAAATTACAAACCAAAAAACAAAAAACAATTATTACATGATCTCTAAAACAAATGGTTTGATTGATTACATGAACAAACAACACAAAGGTTATTCAACGATGGAAAGAACATTTCACCTATGATTTACCAAGTGGGAATTTAATTTCCTTTTTTCCTTCAGGATGTTAACAATGTGGTTAGTCTCAGCTTGCTTCATTTTGAAATCCACCAAATATTTAATGGTTGTCTTGAGTACTACTTGTGATTGTGCTGTTTGCTTCCTCAATATGTCAACTTCATCTCTGAGTGCAGAAGCAGAATCTCTTTCTACCACTAGTTTAGCCTCTAGAGCATCAACAGTTGGCAATTCATAATGCACAAATGGGCCGGTGCCACTGCTGTGGGATGATACAACGTCCATGGGGACCTCGCTCTTTGTTCTTTGGCTAACCTGTTTTGCCATTAAAGTTCTGATTAGATTCAGAAAAGTTGAAGTTAGCAAAACATCTCAACTGGTAGTTATAACAGCAAACCAGTTAAACAAACAAGGAATTAAAGAGTTTTAATTGGATGCTGAAAAGTAGTTATTAACATCATTGTAACTCGTTGTTGCAGCAGCAAAGCAGTTAAACAAACAAGTAGCTATTTAAGTTCAGGCAAACAGGTAATTCTTAACAGTAAGTATCAAACACATAGATAGGCGCAGTCGATAATAGGATTAACAGGCTGTGACATTATGTAATCAATAGCAAACTAAATTAAGGCAACGTAATTGAACAATTTTGCAATAAGTGGCTAACTAAAATTCCGAGAAGTAGGTAACTGAACTTATGCTAGTTCTTTGTACAGGCACACTGCAACTTCTTTTTCGCTTACAAGGTTGTACAAAGGATTCCATGGCATCAATTGCTTGGATATGCAGTCCCAATACTTCTTTCTTCCCACATTGCATTGGTAAGTCGAATGGTTAATCTGGTAAGATGGTGCGTCCTTGATATGTTATATGAGGACGTGTAGTCAGACTAGTTGTAGCCACACATATCACACTGGCTTTTACTGTATATTTCATGCGATTACTTTTGGCATATAGAGATCTAAGCAATCTACAATAGGATGAAAAGACTGGCATCCTTCACATTATTGGCGAACTCAGTTCATAGAAACAAGCAATTCAACCATTCTGTGGGTAAATCAAAAGCACTGGAATATTTTTCACTACCCCAATCATACACGCAAAAGGGGCGACGCCACCATAGGGGCTGGTATGGGCGGCCGCCTCGGGTGGCTGGAAAGTGTGCACCTAGTTTGAGTCGTCCAGGTTGGCCCAGGCTAGTTTTGTTCGTCCCAACGCACGAGCAGGCAATGTAAAAAATGAAGAAAAATGTATCAATTTGGATGGGCCAATAACATAAGTGCAAGGCAGGCCCTATAGGAGGCTCGCGGCCCAAACGATCGCCTCCCATATCGATCGACAGCAGGAAAAATCCCAATTCATTCTCTCCAGCCTCCAGTCTGGTTCGCTCCTAACCTAGCCGCCACTGGACAGACCGACACAGCACTTCCTCACGCTCTCGTTGGAGGGCGGTCTCCGGACTTCAAGTGAACGAAAGGACAAGAAGATGAAGATCCAACCCTGGGTGTAGCCTACGTGGGAGGCAGCGGCGGCAGCACGGGCATGGCATCAAGCTTGCGCAAATGGACAGTCGTAGCTTGCATGAGTAGCATGCGCAACAAGTAGGTAGATCACATCCCTGATTATATCTAATTCAACTCTTCAATTTCTGGCCAAAGTTAAACCCGACGGTGTTTTAAAACTGTTTGTATGTAGGGAATCTATGAGAAAATGAAACCAATTTCGACTTATTTTATAACTCCCCCAATCAATACTGAACTGACTGAATCTGATGTATCTAATCAAGTTTCTGGTGCAAACATCCAAGCTCATTGTAACTCCCGGATAATTAAGCTACAGTAATCCCATGCTAATGGTGCCATGTCATCGCTTTAAGTGTTGCTAATCTCACGTTGATTCAAAACTGATTCAAAATTCAAATTTAAAATAAAGGCAAACATCAAACTTTTCAAACATTAAAACTAAAATGTTCTAGAGATGAAAAATACTGCATATGTAATTTTGGTGGAGAAACCTAACTTTGGTAAAATGTCCAAAGGCTCTAGAATAGTTAAAAAGTAGTTAAAGCAATTAAATAAATGTCTATTAAACTTTGAAAAATACTAAACCATTTTTTATTTTGTGGTAAAACTTTTATGGCAGTGGGTTATTTTGAAACATTGTTTTAGTAGCTATTGTCATATTTTAAAAAACTAAAAATAATGTGTAACTAAAATAAAACATAAAAAATAAGCAAAGAGAAAATAACCAAAAAAAGGTAAAGAGAGAGACCCCCCCTCACTGGGCCATGGCCCAGCTGGCCTCTCTGCCAACCGGGCCGGCCCGACCGACGCCTACAGCCCCCTGGGGTGATCGAACCCTAGCGACCCCCTCCCCACAACCTCCACTCCTCCCGCACGACCCACCCCCACTCTCCCCACTTCGCCTCTCCCTCTCCTCCCTCTCGATCCAAATCGAGATCCATGGTTTGGCCTCGTCACTCACTGCCCGTTGCCCCTCGCACTGGATCGCCGCCCCGGACCGCCGTCATCGCTAGCTGGATCCGCCACCTTGCGTCCCCGTCCTCCTCCCCAACGGCCTCCACCTCATCGTGCCAGACTGCCCCGACCCCGTCGCCCGGTCGTCTACAACCTCCACCTCGCGCCCCGCGGCCTGAGACCCTACGGCCCCGCGTGAGCTCCAGCCTCCCTCCCTCTCTCCCTTGGTTCTCGGTCACCGGCGTTGTCCACCCACGCGCGCATGACCGTAGCCCCTCCTCATCGCCCCTGCTCGCTTGGCCTCGGCATGGCGCGTGCCCACACGCGCCCGGCCGCCCGCTGGCACCCGCCGCCGTCTGTGTCGCGCTCCGACCACGCCCCCCCGTGACCTGCCTTTGCTGCCCGCGCCTTGGTCGCGACCGCGCCCCTGCCCTTCTCTGCTCATGGCCTCGCCCGCCTGCGTACAACACCGCTGCTGCCGTCGACCTCCGCCCGGCCGTGCCCTCCCGCACCACTGCCCCCGCACTCGAACTTTCCCTGCTGCTTGTCGCGCCGCCCCCTTGTTGTTGCTGTTGCTACCCCGCGCGCTGCTGCAGCTTGCCGCCCACCCCTTGCTGCACACTGCCACAGCCCCCCGCCTCTGCTCCGGCGCCTCCCCATCGTGGCCTCGCCACTGCCGCCTCCGGCGGCCGGCCTCGCCGTGCCCTGCTGTGGCCAGTGCCCCTGGTGGCCGGGGCATACGCCCAAATGGGCTCGGCGCCTGGCACCCTTTACGACGCGGCCGCGCCAGTTCAGGCGGCACCCAGCCATGCACTGTGCCCATTAAGCCCCCCGGGTCGCTGACAAACGGGGCCCATCCCCTGGAATGATTTTTTTAAAGAAGAGAAAGAATAATAAAAATAAAAGAATTAATTAAATAAGTAAATAATTAAAAATAATTAAAACATTAATTAATTAGTTAATTAGTTAAATTAATTAATTTTGATTAGATTAACCTAATTAACTAATTAATCCTGTTTAATTAACCTGAATAGCTAATTAACTTAATTAACTTTTGTTAATTAACTGAACAGTCTATGACCAGTAGGACCCACATGTCAGTTTGACCCGGTCAACGGTCATAGTTGACCGCTGATGTCATGATGACGTCAGCTGGTACTATTCTGGATAATATTGGATTAAAATAATTAAATAAATCCAATTTAAATCTTTTAAAATCAATATAAAATAAACTGTAGCTCGGATGGAAAAACTTTGTACATGAAAGTTGCTCAGAACAACGAGATGAATCCGGGTACGCAGCCCGTTCGTCCGTCACACGTACCTAGCATAGCGAACATGTAACTTTCCCCCTCCGGTTCATTTGTTCGAAAACGCGAAACACCGGGAATACTTTCCCGGATGTTTTCCCCTTCACCGGTACCACCTTGTACCGCGTTAGGGCACACCTAGCATCACGCTTTGTCATGTCAAGTATCGTCATGCATTTGTTTGCATTATATTTATTGGTTCTTCCCCCTCTTCTCTCGCTAGACACCGAGACCGACGCCGCTGCTACCCAGTACGACTACAGTGTTGACGACCCCTCTCTCTTGCCAGAGCAACCAGGCAAGCCCCCCCTTTGATCACGAGATATCGCCTATTCTTCTCTCTACTTCTTGCATTAGAGTAGTGTAGCATGATACTGCTTTACGTTATCCTATCCTGATGCATAGCCTATCCTTGCTACTACTGTTGATACCTTTACCTGCAATCCTAAATACTTAGTATAGGATGCTAGTGTTCCATCAATGGCCCTACACTCTTGTCTGTCTGCCATGCTATACTACTGGGCCGTGATCACTTCGGGAGGTGATCACGAGCATATACTATATACTTTACACTGTTACATTACCTATGGTACTTTTTGGAGTTGGGGGCTGAAGGGGCAGGTGGCTCCATCCCGGTAGAGGTGGGCCTGGGTTCCCGACGGCCCCCGACTGTTACTTTGTGGCGGAGCGACAGGGCAGGTTGAGACCACCTAGGAGAGAGGTGGGCCTGGCCCTGGTCGGCGTTCGTGAATACTTAACACGTTTAACGAAATCTTGGTATTTGATCTAAGTCTGGCCACTGGCCTATACGCACTAACCATCTACGCGGGGACCGTTATGGGCACTCGACGTTGTGGTATCAGCGAAGCCTTCGTGACGTCAGCGACTGAGCGGCGCGCGCCGGATTGGAACGTAAGCCTGCTCTTGTATTAAGGGGGCTTGTTCTGCTTCCGGCCGCCCTCGCAACGTGCAGGTGTGCAATGGGCGATGGGCCCAGACCCCTGCGCCATAGGATTTAGACCGGCGTGCTAACCTCTCTGTTGTGCCTAGGTAGGGCTGCGACGTGTTGATCTTCCGAGGCCGGGCATGACCCAGGAAAGTGTGTCCGGCCAAATGGGATCGAGCGTGTTGGGTTATGTGGTGCACCCCTGTAGGGAAGTTAATCTATTCGAATAGCCGTGATCTTCGGTAGCAGGACGACTTGGAGTTGTACCTTGACCTTATGACAACTAGAACCGGTTACTTAATAAAACACACCCTTCCAAGTGCCAGATACAACCCGGTGGTCTCTCTCTAACAGGGCGACGATGAGAGGATCATCGGTTAGGATTATGCTATGTGATGTTACTTGGTGAACTTACCATCTACTCTCTTCTTCTGCTGCAAGATGGAGGTTACCAGAAGCGTAGTCTTCGAAAGGACTAGCTATCCCCCTCTTATTCCGGCATTCTGCAGTCCAGTCCACATATGATACGCTTGTTCCATTTGATACCAATGCATACATATGTAGTGTAGCTCCTTGCTTGCGAGTACTTTGGATGAGTGCTCACGGTTGCTTTACTCCCCCTTTTCCCCCTTCCTATACCCGTTTGCTGCGACCAGACGTTGGAGCCCAGGAGCCAGACGCCACCATCAACGACGACTACTAGTACTCGGGAGGTGCCTACAACTACGTGCAGCCCGCTGACGACGACCAGGAGTAGATTAGGAGGATCCCAGGCAGGAGGCCCGCGCCTCTTTCGATCTGTATCCCAGTTTGTGCTAGCCTTCTTAAGGCAAACTTGTTTAACTTATGTCTATACTCAGATATTGTTGCTTCCGCTAACTCGTCTATGATCGAGCTCTTGTATTCGAGCCTTCGAGGCCCCTGGCTTGTAATATGATGCTTGTATGACTTATTTTATGCATTAGAGTTGTGTTGTGATATCTTCTTGTGAGTCCCTGATCTTGATCGTACGCGTTTGCGTGTATGATTAGTGTACGGTCAAATCGGGGGCGTCACAAGTTGGTATCAGAGGCGACTGCCTGTAGGAATCCCCCTTCCACACTCCTTGGCCGAAGTCGAGTCTAGACATTACAAAACTTTTTACTATCATGGCTGTGTGTCTTACGGACCCATGTCGCCATTTGGGTGGTATTAGGATCTTTTACTCCTCGATCCTTACTCTGGGACTCTGAACTCTCTTCTACTCAGGTTAAAATGGTTTTACTAACTCTAACATTAGGATCTCGTGATCACCTCCACCTGGAGAGCCCCTTATTACAGATGATCGCCTGCTATACCAAAAGGTTCTGAAGATACTCTATGATGTTCTCTTGCAACTTTGTGCCATCGCTTTTGCAATTCCCTTCCATCGATAGACCCCTATGGATAGCGATGTACACTTGCCAGCCATTCATACAACCATCCCCTGTTGATCTTGCTATTACAAGATACCCTGAAATCCTTTCTACTGTTCTGAGAATATTTTGTGCCACTGCCCATTCCTTTGCAACCTGAAGACCCCTACGAATACTTTCTCACACTTATCAAGTATCCGCCCATTCCCAGTTGATTATGTGTTTCACTAAGGTCTTCAAAATACTATTTGATCTTCCGAAAATCCTTAGCAACTTATTGCTCTTGAAATTCTTGCTGGCTTGCATTATGGTTAAACCCATAAGTATAGTAATCTTATTGGCAGCATTTCTCACTAACATTTTGAGTCCATTGATTCAGTATGTTGCGAATGCTTGCAATCCTCAGGATTTATCCTTTCGGCTCAGACATCATTTTAAACATGAGCTGGTTCTCGGCCAATCGGATTGCCATCGATTGTACCCTTAAGTCTACGCAACTTATCCATCCTTAATCAGAGTGTTTTATTTTGATCCCTTGATCAGAAATCATAGTTCTTTTGCATTTGAGCTTTGATTTAGTCTGTTGTTTCTATAATTTGATCCCATTGCATCCTTCTTCCTCTAGTGGAGTACCGATGCTCACGCGAGATCCCGTGTGGACCACCAGATCCTTTGTTGGATTTTATCTGACATCGTCCTTCTTATTCAATAAGCCTGAGAGCCTATCCTCGGATACATAATGCCTTTGGTAAATTGTATCCTCTGCTTGGTCAACCATGCTCTACTTTTGAGCTTGTGTTATTTACTCTTGAAGTTTGTGGTATATGTTTCCATGATACCCTGACGGGTTGAACCTATGCCTTCCTTAATATGTGTGAACTTGTAAGTTTCCGCGAGTCATATTCTTATGGTATTTTGCCAGATAAAATTTCAACACTACAACTTCTTCGAAAGTGAGAGGTGAATGGATGGTTATACATTGAAGAAGTGGGAGTCGACCTTGAACTTTGTGTTCATGCCCATGGACACGATGTATATCTATCATGGAAGCTTCTTGAAATAATAACTATTCCCTTGATATATTATCATCTGGTATCTGTGAATTGATCCTTTGCGATCGTGGTTCCGACCATATTTTCTCCTTGATTCCATTTCTCGTGCATGTTTGAGCACTTGTCTTCTTTAGAGCATTACTCTAGTCCAACCTCTACTTTGATCTGTCATCGAGTACTACCCCCTGGTATCTCGAGATTATCACGGAACTGTATAACTTCTTATGAGATCTCCATCAAGTATTACATTCTCATTGATTCCAATTTTTCACGGGCTCCGAGTTATTAAACACTCAAGGACATCGATAACTGAATCGAGTCCGCATCGTGATTAAACAACTCTTAGTAATCTTCTTTGCTTATGAGTTTGTACTCGATCACATCATCCCTAGCCTGATCAGCTATATCATTATCGTGCTGATTTTAACTGTGCTACCTGGTCCTTATTCCTGGAGCACAACTTTCGACGATTGAGCTAAGCTTACGTCGATTTCCTTGACTTATCGTTCCATCTTGAACAACAAACTTGATCTCGAGTTTGTGTCCTACTCGTGGTTCCAATAACCTTTCGCTTCATCATTCGTTTGACTTGATGTCATCGTCGATCGATTACATCTTCGTGAAATCTCTCGACAAATGTGTCGTGATCATCATCAGTATTCCGAGCTTTTCCAAGATATCAATTGAATTCATGATGAGAAATACCATCCTTGCCTCAATGGTTTGTGTTATCACCGACCACTTTATTGCCTTCCGTTCAACACAAACTTATTTGTGTTTTGTGTTATACCTTGAGATCCTTGCTATCCAGCATTTGTTCTTCTTTACCTTGGAATGTTACCACCTTTTATGTCAAGAATGTCGTGGTAATTTTACCACCTCTTGAGAATTCTTGATATAGTAATATCTCTCGCCTTTTGCGTTCATTTCTTGGTCTCCGTTTTGTTTCTAACCGGAATACCGACAAATGGTCTGTGATGTGTAAATTCTAAACTTCTAGCAACCCTATTACTTTGAAGTTATTGGTCTGCAGTTTCATTCTAAGTCTATTGCTTATTGAATCATCATTCGAACATTGATCGTGCTACCTAGTCGAGATTCCTGGGTGCACCCTTCTATCATTGTTCAGTTGTGTATGTTTCCCTCGAGCATACATCATTATATAATTTGATCCGACAAATGATATTTCCTTGTTCACATAATTGTGGAAATCGATCCTTTGGAAATCTCAATGATTTGTTGCTGAGCCTATCAGCCACCTCCTCATCCTCTCCTTGGTTTAATGATGAACTCATGATTCAGGACTTGCTTCCATAGTTCATTTCCCGAGAATTCTGTAATGTCATCTCGTCAATTGTGTTGCACCTCTTCTTCTCAGGCATCCTGAGTCTGGGGTATCCTGACACCAATCAGACCCGAATCTCGGTCAGATATGATGGTTGGAACATACTCCCAAGAGTTATAGCATTGGTCTTTAACCCAATAAGGTGATGTCATCCTATCACACCTGCCCGGAGGGCCTATTGTTATAGTTTCCTTTTTAGCAAGGTTAGCCATTCTTCCATGAGGAAATTGTAAGACTTATTCTATAAGTTGCTCCAGATAGATCCTTTGTGAATCCAAAGTCTGATCTTTACCCAATGACCATGTCAATGCTATCTCGAGCTATGTCTGTGGTACTCCGATTTTCAATAAGAACATTTGAAGCACAATGCTAAATTTTCTTTATCATTTATCCTAACACCGTTGTATGGGTTGTATCATGAGATTCCTCCCCTTTACCTAAATGGTTTTCTACTTTCTATCATGTCATGGATACCATGCTCCGCTTTCCCTTGGGAAGGATATACCCCCGAAATATGTGTGTATACACATTTTCCTTTCCATTGTTCTATTTAAACTTGCTAATCACTTTTCCTTTTCATTGGTTTGTTTAAACCTTCTTGTGATCTATAGTATATAAGCAGTATGTAAACACCTTGTTGTACCACTCTGGCAGTAAGACCCTGTTACTTTTGTTGGTGACATTTTGGTAACCACCGATGGACGAGAACTTTGCCTATTGGCCCGCCTCGTTCGATGAGCAGGAAAATGGTTCTCTTCGTCCCTCACCCTTGGTACCGATGTTGTTGCCGACATAACTGATAGACTATCCTTTGACATGCCTTGCTTACATGATTGTGCAATACGTCATCGCCCTTCCTACTTTTAACCCACATGGTGGGCCCATAACCAACAGGTCCCAGGATCGAAACCTAACTCTCATGTACACCCTGTTGTCAAAGTTATTCCTCGCGCTTGACTTCGTATGTAATTCACGGGCCACCTGCCTAGTGATCTATTCTGGTATCAAACACCAAACTTATTCCCATTGCTCTGGACCCCCTTTTACACTTTGTTTTAGGTTTCGAACGATTGCCTACCCGCTTGAGACTTCTCATGGTACTTTCTTCCTTTGCTCTCGATATCTTCTTAAGTTTCAATTCGAGAGATACTTATGCTTCTTCCCCTGAGTTAATTGTTGGATGCTCAATTTTGTTAGAATCTGTCCTTATAGAGTTTTTCCCCTCTTATCCTTTCGTAAGTACGATGAAGATCCTGAAGGAAGGACGACAAATTCATCGTGATGCATTGATGCATAGGAATGAAGACATCAACTCTATGAATCGACCTCTTCGAGAAGAGCAACTAAGACCGAGAAAATTCATTAGAATTTCGTAACCAAATCCCTTCCCCCTTACTCCCCCTCTTAAATCTCGGGACGAGATTTCTTGTAGTGGAGGAGAATTGTAACACCCGGATAATTAAGCTACAGTAATCCCATGCTAATGGTGCCATGTCATCGCTTTAAGTGTTGCTAATCTCACGTTGATTCAAAACTAAATCAAAATTCAAATTTAAAATAAAGGCAAACAACAAACTTTTCAAACATTAAAACTAAAATGTTCTAGAGGTGACAAATACTGCATATGTAATTTTGGTGGAGAAACCTAACTTTGATAAAATGTTCAAAGGCTCTAGAATAGTTAAAAAGTAGTTAAAGCAATTAAATAAATGTCTATTAAACTTTGAAAAATACTAAACCATTTTTTATTTTGTGGTAAAACTTTTATGGCAGTGGGTTATTTTGAAACATTGTTTTAGTAGCTATTGTCATATTTTAATAAACTAAAAATAATGTGTAACTAAAATAAAACATAAAAAAATAAGCAAAGAGAAAATAACCAAAAAAAGGTAAAGAGAGAGACCCCCCACCGGGCCACGACCCAGCTGGCCTCTCTGCCAACCGGGCCGGCCCGACCGACGCCTACAGCCCCCAGGGGTGATCGAACCCTAGCGATCCTCTCCCCACAACCTCCACTCCTCCCGCACGACCCACCCCCACTCTCCCCACTTCGCCTCTCCCTCTCCTCCCTCTCGATCCAGATCGAGATCGGTGGTTTGGCCTCATCACTCACCGCCCGTTGCCCCTCGCGCTGGATCGCCGCCCCGGACCGCCGTCATCGCTCGCCGGATCCGCCGCCTCGCGTCCCCGTCCTCCTCCCCAACGGCCTCCACCTCGTCGTGCCAGACTGCCCCGACCCCGTCGCCCTGTCATCTACAACCTCCACCTCGCGCCCCGCGGCCTGAGACCCTACGGCCCCGCGTGAGCTCCTGCCTCCCTCCCTCTCTCCCCTGGTTCTCGGTCACCGGCGTCGTCCACTCGCGCGCTCATGATCGTAGCCCCTCCTCGCCGCCCCTGCTCGCTTGGCCTCGGCATGGCGCGTGCCCACACGCGCCCGGCCGCCCTTTGCACGCTGGCGCCCGCCACCGTCCGCGTCGCGCTCTGGCCACGCCCCCCCGAGACCTGCCTGTGATGCCCGCGCCTTGGTCGCGACCGCGCCCCTGCCCTTCTCTGTTCATGGCCTCGCCCGCCTGCGTACAACACCGCTGCTGCCGTCGACCTCCGCCCGACCGTGCCCTCCCGCACCGCTGCCCCCGCACTGGGGCTTTCCCTACTGCTCACCGTGCTGCCCCCTTGTTGTTGCTGCTGCTACCCCGCGCGCCGCTGCAGCTTGCCGCCTGCCCCTCGCTGCACACCACCACGGCCCCCCGCCTCTGCTCCGGCGCCTCCCCATCGTGGCCTCGCCACTGCCGCCTCCGGCGGCCGGCCTCGCCGTGCCCTGCTGTGGCCAGTGCCCCCTGGTGGCCGGGGCATACGCCCAAATGGGCTGGGCGCCCGCCACCATTTATGCCGCGGCCGCGCCAGTTCGGGCGGCACCCAGCCGTGCACTGTGCCCGTTAAGCCCCCCGGGTCGCTGACAAACACCGGCCCACCCCTGGAATGATTTTTTTAAAGAAGAGAAAGAATAATAAAAATAAAAGAATTAATTAAATAAGTAAATAATTAAAAATAAATTAAAACATTAATTAATTAATTAATTAAATAATTAGTTAAATTAATTAATTTTGATTAGATTAACCTTATTAACTAATTAATCCTGTTTAATTAATCTAAATAGCTAATTAACTTAATTAACTTTTGTTAATTAACTGAACAGTCTATGACCAGTAGGACCCACATGTCAGTTTGACCCGGTCAACGGTCACAGTTGACTGCTGACGTCATGATGACGTCAGCTGGTACTATTCTGGATAATGTTGGATTAAAATAATTAAATATATCTGATTTAAATCTTTTAAAATCAATATAAAATAAACGGTAGCTCGGATGGAAAAACTTTGTACATGAAAGTTGTTCAGAATGATGAGACGAATCCGGAAATGCAGGCCGTTCATCCGTCACACGTACCTAGCATAGCGAACACGCAACTTTCCCCCTCTAGTTCATTTGTCGGAAAACGTGAAACACCGGGAATACTTTCCCGGATGTTTTTCCCCTTCACCGGTACCACCTCGTACCGCGTTAGGGCACACCTAGCATCACACTTTGTCATGTCATGCATCGTCATGCATTTGTTTGCATTATATTTATTGGTTCTTCCCCCTCTTCTCTCGCTATACACCGAGACCGACGCCGCTGCTACCCAGTACGACTACGATGTTGACGACCCCTCTCTCTTGCCAGAGCAACCAGGCAAGCCCCCCCTTTGATCACCAGATATCGCCTATTCTTCTCTCTACTGCTTGCATTAGAGTAGTGTAGCATGTTACTGCTTTCCGTTATCCTATCCTGATGCATAGCCTGTCCTTGCTACTACTGTTGATACCTTTACCTGCAATCCTAAATACTTATTATAGGATGCTAGTGTTCCATCAGTGGCCCTACACTTTTGTCTGTCTGCCATGCTATACTACTGGGCCGTGATCACTTCGGGAGGTGATCACGGGCATATACTATATACTTTACACTGTTACATTACCTGTGGTACTGTTCGGAGTTGGGGGCTGAAGGGGCAGGTGGCTCCATCCCGGTAGAGGTGGGCCTGGGTTCCCAATGGCCCCCGACTGTTACTTTGTGGCGGAGCGACATGGCAGGTTGAGACCACCTAGGAGAGAGGTGGGCCTGGCCCTGGTCGGCGTTCGCGGATACTTAACACGTTTAACGAGATCTTGGTATTTGATCTGAGTTTGGCCACTGGCCTATACGCACTAACCATCTACGCGGGGACAGTTATGGGCACTCGACGTCGTGGTATCAGCCGAAGCCTTCGTGACGTTAGCGACTGAGCGGCGCGCGCTGGATTGGAACGTAAGCTTGCTCTTGTATTAAGGGGTCTAGTTCTGCTTCCGGCCGCCCTCACAACCTGCAGGTGTGCAATGGGCGATGGGCCCTGCGCCCATAGGATTTAGACCACGTGCTGACCTCTCTGTTGTGCCTAGGTAGGGCTGCGACGTGTTGACCTTCCGCGGCCGGGCATGACCCAGGAAAGTGTGTCCGGCCAAATGGGATCGAGCGTGTTGGGTTATGTGGTGCACCCCTGCAGGGAAGTTAATCTATTCGAATAGCCGTGATCTTCGGTAACAGGACGACTTGGAGTTGTACCTTGACCTTATGACAACTAGAACCGGTTACTTAATAAAACACACCCTTCCAAGTGCCAGATACAACCCGGTGGTCGCTCTCTAACAGGGCGACGAGGAGAGGATCATCGGTTAGGATTATGCTATGCGATGTTACTTGGTGAACTTACCATCTACTCTTTTCTTCTGCTGCAAGATGGAGGTTACCAGAAGCATAGTCTTCGAAAGGACTAGCTATCCCCCTCTGATTCCGGCATTCTGCAGTCCAGTCCACATATGATACGCTTATTCCATTTGATACCAATGCATACATATGTAGTGTAGCTCCTTTCTTGCGAGTACTTTGGATGAGTTCTCACGGTTGCTTTAGTCTTCCTTTTCCCCCTTCCTATACCCGTTTGCTGTGACCAGACGTTGGAGCCCAGGAGCCAGACGCCACCGCCGACGATGACTACTACTACTCGGGAGGTGCCTACTACTACGTGCAGCCTGCTGACGACGACCAGGAGTCGATTAGGAGGATCCCAGGCAGGAGGTCCATGCCTCTTTCGATCACTGCTAGCCTTCTTAAGGCAAACTTGTAAAGTTATGTCTGTACTCAGATATTGTTGCTTCCGCTGACTCGTCTATGATCGAGCTCTTATATTCGAGCCTTCGAGGCCCCTGGCTTGTAATTTGATACTTGTATGACTTATTTTATTTGTAGAGTTGTGTTGTGATATGTTCCCGTGAGTCCCTGATCTTGATCATACACGTTTGTGTGTATGATTAGTTTGCGGTCAAATCGGGGGCGTCACACTCATGTTGTTCTTGAGCCTGAAGTGTCTAATGAACAGACTGCTAATGAAGGATTTGATGCAAACATTTTACATGCTCCTGGTGATGAACATATAGTGTCTAATGAGGGATCTAATGCAAGCATTTTGCAAGCTCCCATTAAAGGATTTAGTGTCTAATGATGATCTTCTACGTTGAGAGAGACATAGAGATTTGCATGCATTGATGACAAGCAAATTATAGTGCAGGATAGATATATTGATATGCAGTTTGCGCACTGGTTATAGGTGCAAATAAACTTCAATATTTTCAGCCAGAATGAATAATTCAAGCAGGTACATACCATGTTTGTAGTCCTTGTACACCATGTTGAATTTTTGTTTTTGGTAATTGCATCATTTAGTGTTTATAATCTGAACTACTTTGGATCATTTAGTGCAGCTTCACATTTCTAAAGTTAAGTTTATTTCCGGAGTGCAAGTGCCTTCGTATTTTTTAAGTTAAATGTTCGTCCCTGGTAACTTGAATTCATGGATCCGCCAGTGCATAATAATCATACACGAATGCCAGTACAAATTAAATGAAATGCAGGGACTTATGTTAGCTTGTTGTACAGCCTCACTGCAGCTCTGCTTGCGCTTGGGATGTTCCATGTACAAGTCCATGTTACCACTTGCTTGGATGTGCAGGCCTTGTGCTCCTTGCATCCCCCTCTGCATTTTTGACACGGCGAATGGTTGATCAAATAAGAGGAATCAACCTTGCTGTTGTACCGGAGAACAGATACTTACAAGGTTATACGGGTGTGCAAGATGTGTACCAGATCTCGTAGCGTCGTCATGCTTCGCTAAAAATGGATTTGCTTGTTTCAGATGATATCTCCAGAAGAAATAAGAGTTAAATTCAGAGTTGCATAGGCGTGTAAGCTAAGAGAGCAGTGAAAGGATATCCAAACATCATCGAAACAGTGCACAAGGGAGTGATGTGTGGATATCTAGTTCGGGCTGGCGTTTGGGCATGCCCGCCTAGCTAGAGTGCAGGTCACTTCAGAGCCGTTGAGGGTGATGCGCTGGCGTTTGCTGGCCGCGCACGGATGCAAATCTTGAGTGGCAGCGGAGCGCTACGATGTGGTGGACGAGACTGTTGGTGAAGTCCCAACGGCCTCGGGGGGTGGAGGTGAGACGATGTGCTCGGTGAAGTAGCCCCGGTGAGCTGGAAGACGACGTCGGTGAAGTGCACCTGATGCGGTGGAATTCGGTGTCTGTGAGGCACGTAAGTTGCGGATGCCGACATTGTCGGTGGACCACCCGGTGCGGTGGACGAGGGCGTAGACGAGGTAGCTCCGGTGCGGTGGTGAAGCGCGACCATCGTCTTCGTCATCGTCGTCCGACATAGAGGTGGGGAAAGAGACGAGACTAGGGGCGATTCGAACTTTGCTAGGGTTGGCGGCGTATTAGGGATTTGAGCAATCTGGGCACGGAAGGGGACGATGGTGAAGGGAGATTTTGCAGGGCTGGAATTGGGGCCGCCAGATATTTCAATCTGAAACATGGAAGCGCGAACTTATTTTGTCGTCGTCCTTTTGGGGGGGGGAGGGAGGGGGTGGGTGGGATGCAGCTTCGGTGCCTTAAAGGCACCTGCCTTTGGGTCACTGACATGTGGGCCAGCCACCCGTTGGGCCCACATGTCATAGACACAAAGGTAGGTGCCTTAAGGCACCGAAGCATCGTCCGGGTGGGTGGCTGGGTGCTAAGCCACCGTACGACACACGCGACCACCACGACACGACCCTGGTCTACCTGGTGCGCCTACATTTGAAAGGAGCTTTGAGAATGCAAACGAATCTTCTTTCATTTGCAAATGAATCTGTATATATTACCATGCCCGTGTTTTCCTAGCAAATAATTAGTCATTCAAAACGAGATACTATAAATTAATTAATGAAGAGTTATTTGAAAAAACTACAAAATGGTATCCACGCTAATGTGGATTAGAGTGTGTGTGTCACATAATTAGTTATTTGAATTAGACTGCGTGTCACATAGCGATCTCCAATTCTAACGTGGATTTCACATTTCATTGTATCCACGCTACTTTTTAATACAAATTCATATGTATATGATGAACACCATGGTAGTGAGAAAACTATTGGATGGATTCAAACATTTGACCTACAAAATAGCACAACAAATCGAGTCAATGTTAACTTTTCAAAACCTAGTATGGCACGAATTTGAAATAATTACCCATATGCATGGTCCTCAGTTCAAATCTTACAATGTACACTGAATTGAAACATCGATATTAAGTCCCGTACTATCTACATTCAAATGTTGTTTTTAGCCCCCCGCCCCCCGCCCTCGCACACATGCTACATACTTCCTGTATCGGTCAACCTTCCTCTTCTAACCACCTTAGGAAGCTATCGGTTTCCAACACACATTCATTCTTTCTCTCCATGTTTTGATCTCTAACTCTCTCAACTACACAACCCCCTTTTTCCACTCTGTTACCAAATGTATTTACCTCACACACCCGCCATTGCACTCCATGCCGAGCTCTCTCTCTCTCTCTCTCTCTCTCTCTCTCTCTCTCTCCCTCTCCCTCTCACCCTCTCACGCTAAATACATGCATTGGCTAGCAAGCCCCCCAACCTCTCATGCGCACGCATGCACATTGTCTATCTAGGTCACTCCCTCGAGACTGTCTCACTCTTTCTTTCGCACGGCGGGCCACACTCGCTCAATCTTGCTCTCTTTATCTGAGTCTCGTTTAACCTTGTTTTCTTTCACACACAAACGATATATCTCCTTGTTTGGGCCTCGATCGACACACTCTATACTCTCTCACGCAGATTGTCTATCTAGGCCAGTCCATCCAAGCCGCCCCACTCTTTCGACCTCATGGCGGGCCACGCTCGCTCAATCTCTCTCTCTCCCTCTATCTCTCTTCCTGTCTTTCTCTCTTTGTATGTCTCGATTGACCTCGCTCTTTCTCAGACAAAAACGATATATCACCATGTTTGAGCCCAATTCGACCTATTCACATTGTATACTCTCTCACACACATTGTCCATCTAGGTCACTCTCTCCAACCCGTCTCACTCTTTCGATCGCACGACGACCCTATGTGATCGATTGACCTTGCTTCCTCCGACGTACAAAATATATCTACACGTCTGTGACTGGATCATCTCTCCAGCTCTATCTTACAGCCCTCACCCTTGCCAAAAGCTCAATCGGACAATATCTCTCTAGAGCATATATATCTGTTTAATGAATGTCGAACCACACTCACTTTGTCTCTCTATCTATATGTCTCTCGATTGACCTCGCTTTCTCATGCCGTATCTTCCACACATTGAAGCTACCTCTCCATCCCTCGCAAAGTCAGAGCTATTTACATTGCGAGGGGCACTCCAACCTTGGATTAATTTGTGTAGGCATTTATTTTGGTCGGTTTAGATTATATTTTCATAGCATTCGGCCCACAACTACTCCAAACACTGTTGCAACCCCCGCAACTCCCCTAGTTGATTTCCCACTGGCTCAGTCATCGTTCTCTCGCACGTCCTTTCTCGCCTTCAATGTCGCACCATGGTATTATTGCAAAAAACTATGTTGTTCTCTTTAATTATTATAAATAAGCTACAAAACTACACACCGATAGTCCACTTGGAATGGAACAAATTTTGACCTACAAATTGAAGTGCTACAAACTACACACCGAGGGGCCCATATGTCTGATACATCCATTTTGCATCATGCTTTTATATCAATATTTATTGCATTATGGGCTGTTATTACACATTATGTCACAATACTTATGCCTATTATCTCTTATTTTACAAGGTTTACATAAGGAGGGAGAATGCCGGCAGCTGGAATTCTGGCTGGAAAAGGAGCAAATATTAGAGACCTATTCTGCACAGCTCCAAAAGTCCTGAAACTTCACGGATGATGTTCTCCAAATATATAAAAAACATTAAGGACAAGAACTTCACCAGGGGGCCACACCCTGCCCACGAGGGTGGGGGGCGTGCCCTACCCCCCTGGGCGCGCCCCCTACCTCGTGGGCCCCCTGGTGGTCCTCCGGTGACCATCTTCTGCTATATGGACTCTTTCGATGGAAAAATAATCATAAGCCATCTTCTCGGACGAAACTCCGCCGCCACGAGGCGGAACCTTGGCGGAACCAATCTAGGGTTGTGGCGGGGCTGTTCTGCTGGGGAAACTTCCCTCCCGGAGGGGGAAATCATCGCCATCACCATCACCAACGCTCCTCTCATTGGGAGAGGGCAATCTCCATCAACATCTTCATCAGCACCATCTTATCTCAAAACCCTAGTTCATCTCTTGTATCCAATTCTTGTCTTCAAGTCCAGGATTGGTGCTAGTAAGTTGCTAGTAGTGTTAATTACTCCTTGTAGTTGATGCTAGTTGGTTTAATTGGTGGAAGATCATATGTTCAGATCCTATATGCATATCAATACCCCTCTGATTATGAACATGTTTATGCTTTGTGAGTAGTTACTTTTGTTCCTGAGGACATGGGAGAAGTCTTGCTATTAGTAGTCATGTGAATTTGGTATTCGTTCGATATTTTGATGAGATGTATGTTGTCTCTCCTCTAGTGGTGTTATGTGAACGTCGACTACATGACACTTCACCATTATTTGGGCCTAGAGGAAGGCATTGGGAATTAATAAGTAGATGATGGGTTGCTAGAGTGACAGAAGCTTAAACCCTAGTTTATGCGTTGCTTCGTAAGGGGCTGATTTGGATCCATATGTTTCATGCTATGGTTAGGTTTACCTTAATACTTTTGTTGTATTTGCGGATGCTTGCAATAGAGGTTAATCATAAGTGGGATGCTTGTCCAAGTAAGGGCAGCACCCAAGCACCGGTCCACCCACATACCAAATTATCAAAGTACCGAACGCGAATCATATGAACGTGATGAAAACTAGCTTGACGATATTCCCATGTGTCCTCGGGAGCACTTTACATCTTATAAGAGTTTGTCCAGGCTTGTCCTTTGCTACAAAAAGGATTGGGCCACCTTGCTGCACCTTATTTACTTTTGTTACTTGTTGCTCGTTACAAATTATCTTATCATAAAACTATCTGTTACCACTTATTTCAGTACTTGTAGAGAATACCTTGCTGGAAACCGCTTATCATTTCCTTCTGCTCCTCGTTGGGTTTGACACTCTTACTTATCGAAAGGACTACGATAGATCCCCTATACTTGTGGGTCATCATGACTCTTTTCTGGCGTCGTTGCTGGGGAGTGAAGCGCCTTTGGTAGGTGGAATTTGGTAAGGAAAAATTTATATAGTGTGCTGAAATTTACTGTCACTCGTTACTATGGAAAGTAATCCTCTGAGGGGCTTGTTCGGGGTATCTTCACCCCGACTAGTAGAGCAAAGAGTTGCTCCTCAACCTACTGAACCTACTGAAAATGAAAATGCTTGCTTTGAAATTCCTTTGGGTATGGTAGAAAAACTGCTAGCTAATCCTTTTTTAGGAGATGGAACAAAACATCCTGATGAGCATCTAATATATGTGGATGAAGTTTGTGGATTATTTAAGCTTGCAGGTGTACCCGGAGATGTTGTTAAGAAGAAGGTCTTCCCTTTATCTTTGAGGGGAGATGCATCGACATGGTATAGGCTATGTGATGATATGGAGTCTTGGAACACAAACGATTGAAATTGGAATTTCATCAAAAGTTTTATCCTATGCATCTCGTTCATCGTGATCGCAATTATATATATAATTTTTGGTCTCGCGAAGGAGAAAGCATCGCTCAAGCTTGGGGGAGGCTTAAATCAATGTTATATTCATGCCCCAATCATGAGCTCTCAAGAGAAATGATTATTCAAAAATTTTATGCTCGGCTTTCTGGTAACAATCGCACCATGGTTGATACTTCTTGTGCTGGCTCTTTTATGATGAAGACTATTGAATTCAAATGGAATTTATTGGAAAGAATTAAACGCAACTCTGAAGATTAGCACCTCGACAATGGTAAGGAGTCAGGTATGACACCTAGTTTTGATTGTGTTAAATCTTTTATGGATACCAATATTCTTCGTAAATTTAGCACTAAATATGGACTTGACTCTAAGATAGTAGCTTCTTTCTGTGAATCTTTTGCTTCTTATGTTGATCTCCCCAAGGAGAAGTGGTTTAAATATCATCCTCCCATAGAAGTAAAAGTAGCTGCACCTATTAAAGTTGAAGAAAAGTCTATTACTTATAATGATCCTATTGTTCCTACTTCTTATGTTGAGAAACCGCCTTTCCATGTTAGGATAAAAGATCATAATAAAGCTTCAACTGTGGTTCGTAAAAGCAATATTAAAACATATACACCTCCTGAGCAAGTTAAAGTTGAACCTAATATTGCTATTGTTAAAGATCTCTTGTTTGATAATATAGATGGGCATGTTATTTATTTCTGTAATGAAATTGTTAGAATTGCTAAACCCTGTGATACAGATAAACCTAGACCTGTGGTAGGCATGCCTGTTATTTCTGTTAAAATAGGAGATCATTGTTATCATGGCTTATGTGATATGGGTGCTAGTTCTAGTGCAATACCTTATTCTTTATACCAAGAAGTTATGCATGATATTGCACCTACTGAGATGGAAGATATTGATGTTACAATTAAACTTTCTAATAGAGATACTATTTCACCAATGGGAATTGTTAGAGATGTTGAAGTCTTGTGTGGGAAAACTAAATATCCTGCTGATTTTCTTGTTCTTGGTTCCCCACAAGATAGTTTTTGTCCCGTTATATTTGGTAGACCCTTCTTAAATACTGTTAATGCTACCATAGATTGCAAAAGGGATGTTGTTACTGTCGGTTTAGATGATATGACTCATGAATTTAATTTTTCTAAATTTAGTAGACAACACCATGAAGAAGAATTACCTAGTAAGGATGAAATTATTGGTCTTGCTTCTATTGCCGTACCTCCTAGTGATCCTTTAGAACAATATCTGCTAGACCATGAAAATGATATGTTTATGAATGAAAGAAGGGAATTAGATGAAGTATTCTTTAAACAGGGAACCTATTCTGAAAAACAATTTACCTGTTGAAATCCTAGGGGATCCTCCTCCACCCAAGGGTGATCCCGTGTTTGAGCTTAAACCGTTACCTAATACTCTTAAATATGCTTATCTTGATGAGAAAAGGATATACCCTGTTATTATTAGTGTTAACCTTTCAGAACATGAAGAAGAGAGATTATTGAAAACTCTGAAGAAGCACCATGCTGCTATTGGGTATACTCTTGATGATCTTAAGGGCATTAGTCCCGCTCTATGTCAACATAAAATTAATTTGGAAGAAGATGCTAAACCAGTTCGTGATCATCAACGCCGTCTGAATCCTAAAATGAAAGAAGTGGTAAGAAAGGAGATACTAAAGCTCCTTGAGGCAGGTATAATTTATCCCGTTGCTGATAGTAAGTGGGTAAGTCCTTTCCATTGTGTCCCTAAGAAGGGAGGTATTAATGTTGTTCCTAATGATAAATATGAATTGATTCCTCAAAAAATTATTACTGGTTATATGATGGCAATTGATTTCCGCAAATTAAATAAGGCTACTAAAAAAGATCATTACCCCGTACCTTTTATCGATCAAATGCTAGAAAGATTATCCAAACATACACATTTTTGCTTTCTAGATGGTTATTCTGGTTTCTCTCAAATACCTGTGTCAGCCAAATATCAATCAAAGACTACTTCTACATGCCCTTTCGGTACTTTTGCTTATAGACGTATGCCTTTTGGTTTATGTAATGCACCTGCTACCTTTCAAAGATGCATGATGGCTATATTCTCTGACTTTTGTGAAAAGATTTGTGAGGTTTTCATGGATGACTTTTCCATCTATGGATCTTCTTTTGATGATTGCTTGAGCAACCTTGATCGAGTTTTGCAGAGATGTGAAGAAACTAATCTTGGCTTGAATTGGGAAAAGTGCCACTTTATGGTTAATGAAGGTATTGTCTTGGGGCATAAAGTTTCTGAAAGAGGTATTGAAGTTGATAAAGCCAAGGTTGATGCTATTGAAAAGATGCCATGTCCCAAGGACATCAAAGGTATAAGAAGTTTCCTTGGTCATGTCAGTTTTTATAGGAGGTTCATCAAGGACTTCTCAAAAATCACTTGGCCTCTGACTAATTTATTACAAAAAGATATACCATTTGTCTTTGATGATGATTGTGTAGAAGCATTTGAAATACTTAAGAAAGCATTAATCTCTGCACCTATTGTTCAACCACGTAATTGGAATTTACCCTTTGAAATTATGTGTGATGCTAGTGATTATGCTGTCGGTGCTATTCTAGGACAAAGAGTTGATAAGAAACTAAATGTTATTCAATATGCTAGTAAAACTCTAGACAATGCTCAAAGAAATTATGCTACTACTGAAAAGAATTCTTAGCAGTTGTATTTGCCTGTGATAAGTTTAGACCTTATATTGTTGATTCTAAAGTAACTATTCTCACTGATCATGCTGCTATTAAATATCTCATGGAAAAGAAAGATGCTAAACCTAGACTTATTAGATGGGTTCTCTTTCTACAAGAATTTGATTTACATATTGTTGATAAAAAAGGAGCTCAGAACCCCGTTGCAGACAACTTGTCTAGGTTAGAAAATGTGCTTGATGACCCACTACCTATTGATGATAGCTTTCCTGATGAGCAATTAAATGTCATAAATACTTCTCATACTGCTCCATGGTATGCTGATTATGCTAATTACATTGTTGCTAAGTTTATACCACCTAGTTTCACATACCAGCAAAAGAAAAAGTTCTTTTATGACTTGAGGCATTACTTTTGGGATGACCCACATCTTTATAAAGAAGGAGTAGATGGTGTTATTAGACGTTGTGTACCTGAGCATGAACAGGAACAGATCCTATGCAAGTGTCACTCTGAAGCTTATGGAGGACACCATGCTGTAGATAGAACTGCACATAAGGTACTGCAATCTGGTTTTTATTGGCCTACTCTCTTCAAGGATGCCCTTAAGTTTGTCTTATCTTGTGATGAATGTCAAATAATTGGTAATATTAGTAGACGTCAAGAAATGCCTATGAATTATTCACTTGTTATTGAACCATTTGATGTTTGGGGCTTTGACTATATGGGACCTTTTCCTTCCTCTAATGGTTATACACATATTTTAGTTGCTGTTGATTACGTTACTAAGTGGGTAGAAGCTATTCCAACTAGTAGTGCTGATCATAACACTTCTATTAAAATGCTTAAAGAAGTTATTTTTCCAAGGTTTGGAGTCCCTAGATATTTAATGACTGATGGTGGTTCACATTTTATTCATGGTGCTTTCCGTAAAATGCTTGCTAAATATGATGTTAATCATAGAATTGCATCCCCTTATCACCCTCAGTCTAGTGGTCAAGTAGAATTGAGTAATAGAGAACTCAAATTAATTTTACAAAAGACTGTCAATAGGTCTAGAAAGAATTGGTCCAAGAAACTAGATGATGCATTATGGGCCTATAGAACTGCATATAAAAATCCTATGGGTATGTCTCCGTATACAATGGTCTATGGAAAAGCATGCCACCTACCTCTCGAACTAGAATACAAGGCTTATTGGGCTATTAAAGAACTTAATTATGATTTTAAACTTGCCGGTGAGAAGAGGTTATTTGATATTAGCTCACTTGATGAATGGAGAACCCAGACCTACGAAAATGCCAAGTTGTTTTAAGAAAAGGTTAAAAGGTGGCATGATAAAAGGATACAAAAGCATGAGTTTAATGTAGGTGATTATGTATTGCTATACAACTCTCGTTTAAGATTTTTTGCAGGAAAACTTCTCTCTAAATGGGAAGGTCCTTACGTTATCGAGGAGGTCTACCGTTCCGGTGCCATAAAAATCAACAACTTCGAAGGCACAAATCCGAAGGTGGTGAACGGTCAAAGAATCAAACACTATATCCCAGGTAATCCTATAAATGTTGAAACCAATGTTATTGAAACCGTAACCCCGGAGGAATACATAAGGGACACTTTCCGAAACGTTTCAGGCTCCAAAAAGGAATAGGTACGTGGTACGGTAAGTAAACCGACTCCAAAATAGTTCTTAAGGAAATATTTCTCTGTTTTGGAATATTTAGAAAAATAGAAAAATAAGCAGCAGTCCGGGAAGGACACGAGGGCTCCACGAGGGTGGAGGGCGCGCCTACCCCCTGAGCATGCCCCCTACCTCGTGGGCACCTCGTGTGCTCTCCGGACTCCGTTTTCTTACATGACACGTATTTTGGTCAGTAAAAATTCATTATATAACCTCCGGGGGGTTTTGACTCCCGTATCACGCAAAAATCTTCTGTCTTTGTTTCGAGCTATTTTCTATCAGGGTTCTCAAGGCCAGGCACTATGTCGTCTCCCTCCTCCTCCAACCATGAAGGCAACGATGCTTGGCTAATGAAGATAGAACTGAAGAGAGAAGAATCTATGGAGATCAACAAGGATGAAGGGATCAAGAAGGCCATGGAGGACCAAGTTCCAGCAATGGGAGACACCCTCCAACTAGACCACAATCTTCTTACCCCAACAGAAATCAAAGCTTTCAAGATGATTGAGTTGGCTCATATACAAAATAAGTATCTCACACGTGAAAATATTTTGTTGAAGGAGCATATCATCGCACTCAAGGGCATCATCCGCAAGCTAGAAGACCTCCTACGCTCGATTGGCGACTATCCATCATCAACAACTCCCCCTTCTTCTCCAACAAAGAAGAATTGAGTATCTGGTATGGGCACTCCACTTGGCAACTGCCAAGCTTGGGGGAGTGCCCCGGTATTGTATCACCATCACTTTTATCTTTACCATTTTTCTTAGTTCGATCCTTTTTGTAATATCTTGATCTAGTAGAATAAAAGCACTTAGTATGATCTAGTTGTGAGTTTTGCTTTATTACCCCTCTATGTAATCGAGTCCATGAGCTATATAATAAAGATTAGTGTTGAGTCAAGGGCTTGATTATTTGGCCATGATCCTAAGTGAATAAAGGAAAAGAGAAAGAAATAAAAAGAAACAAAGAGATCATGTGACTCTTATGGAGAGTAATGAGCTCACATAGAAAGAGTATGATGAATAAAAGTTGTTGAGAGTTGACAAACATAGTTTTGGTCATCGTTGCAATTAATAGGAAGTAATAAAGAAAGAGAGGTCTTCACATATAAATATACTATCTTGGACATCTTTTATGATTGTGAGCACTCATTAAAATATGACATGCTAAAGAGTTGACATTGGACAAGGAAGACAACATAATGGGTTATGTTTTCTTACATCTGAGACAAATTATATAGTCTTGGATCCTCCAACATGTTGATCTTGCCTTTCTCCCTCATGCTAGCCAAATTCATTGCACCAAGTAGAAATACTACTTGTGCTTCCAAATAACCTTAAACCAGTTTTGCCATGAGAGTCCACCATACCTACCTATGGGTTGAGTAAGATCCATCAAGTAAGTAGTCATCGGTGCAAGCAATAAAAATTGCTCTCTAAATATGTATGATTGATTGGTGTGGAGGAAATAATCTTTATACGATCGTGTGATATGAAGTAATAAAAGCGACAGACTGCATAATAAAGGTCCATATCACAAGTGGCAATATAAAGTGACATTCTTTCGCATTAGGATTTTGTGCATCCAACCATAAAAGAGCATGACAACCTCTGCTTCCCTCTGCGAAGGGCCTATCTTTTACTTTTATCTCCTATACTTCAATAGAGTCATGGTGATCTTCACCGTTCCTTTTTATATTTTATCCTTTGGCAAGCACAATATGTTGGAAAGATCCTGGTATATATGGCTAATTGGATGTGAGTTCTCATTAACTATTACTGTTGACATTACCCTTGAGGTAAGACGTTGGGAGGCGAAACTATAAGCCCCTATCTTTCTCTGTGTCCGATTAAAACTCCATACCCATAAGTATTGAGTGAGTGTTAGTAATTGTGAAAGACTATATGATAGTTGTGTATGTGGACTTGCTGAAAAGCTCTTATACATTGACTCTTTCCTATGTTATGATAAATTGCAATTGCTTCAATGACTGAGATTATAGTTTGTTAGTTTTCAATGAAGTTTACGATTCATACTTGATATTGTGATTGAATTATTACTCTAGCATAAGGAATCATATGACAAAAATTATATAAGTTGTTGTTCTAAGAATGATCATGATGCCGTCATGTCCACATTTTATTTTTATCGACACCTCTATCTCTAAACATGTGGACATATTTTTCGATTTCGGCTTTTCGCATGAGGACAAGCGAGGTCTAAGCTTGGGGGAGTTGATACGTCCATTTTGCATCATGCTTTTATATCAATATTTATTGCATTATGGGCCATTATTACACATTATGTCACAATACTTATGCCAATTCTCTCTTATTTTACAAGGTTTACATAAAGAGGGAGAATGCCGGCAGCTGGGATTCTGGCTGGAAAAGGAGCAAATATTAGAGACCTATTCTGCACAGCTCCAAAAGTCCTGAAACTTCACGGATGATGTTTTCCAAATATATAAAAAACATTGAGCGCAAGAACTTCACCAGGGGGCCACACCCTGCCCACAAGGGTGGGGGGCGCGCCCTACCCCCTGGACGCGCCCCCTACCTCGTGGGCCCCCTGGTGGTCCTCCGACGACCATCTTCTGCTATATGGACTCTTTCGATGGAAAAATAATCATAAGCCATCTTCTCGGACGAAACTCCACCACCACGAGGCGGAACCTTGGCAGAACCAATCTAGGGTTCTGGCGGGGCTGTTCTGCCGGGAAACTTCCCTCCCAGAGGGGGAAATCATCGCCATCGTCATCACCAAGGCTCCTTTCATCGGGAGAGGGCGATCTCCATCAACATCTTCATCAGCACCATCTCATCTCAAAACCCTAGTTCATGTCTTGTATCCAATTCTTGTCTTCAAGTCCGGGATTGGTGCTAGTAGGTTGCTAGTAGTGTTAATTACTCCTTGTAGTTGATGCTAGTTGGTTTAATTGGTGGAAGATCATATGTTCAGATCCTATATGCATATCAATACCCCTCTGATTATGAACATGTTTATGCTTTGTGAGTAGTTACTTTTGTTCCTGAGGACATGGGAGAAGTCTTGCTATTAGTAGTCATGTGAATATGGTATTCGTTCGATATTTTGATGAGATGTATGTTGTCTCTCCTCTAGTGGTGTTATGTGAACGTCGACTACATGACACTTCGCCATTATTTGGGCCTAGAGGAAGGCATTGGGAATTAATAAGTAGATGATGGGTTGCTAGAGTGACAGAAGCTTAAACCCTAGTTTATGCGTTGCTTCGTAAGGGGCTGATTTGGATCCATATGTTTCATGCTATGGTTAGGTTTACCTTAATACTTTTGTTGTATTTGAGGATGCTTGCAATAGAGGTTAATCGTAAGTGGGATGCTTGTCCAAGTAAGGGCAGCACCCAAGCACTGGTGCACCCACATACCAAATTATCAAAGTACCAAACGTGAATCATATGAACGTGATGAAAACTAGCTTGACGATATTCCCATGTGTCCTCGGGAGCGCTTTATATCTTATAAGAGTTTGTCCAGGCTTGTCCTTTGCTACAAAAAGGATTGGGCCACCTTGCTGCACCTTATTTACTTTTGTTACTTGTTGCTCGTTACAAATTATCTTATCACAAAACTATCTGTTACCACTTATTCCAGTACTTGCAGAGAATACCTTGCTGGAAACCGCTTATCATTTCCTTCTGGTCCTCCTTGGGTTCGACACTCTTACTTATCGAAAGGACTACGATAGATCCCCTATACTTGTGGGTCATCAATGTCATGAAACAAATTTGGACCCATATACAAAATAAAAAAAATATAAAGGATGAGGATCGAATATGCGACCAGGGCCTTCAAGCCGCACATTAATAGGCAACATACGTAGAACATCAATGTTTGTTTGTACCTCCCTTTGTTCACATAATGTTTTTATATTACCATAGCCTGTTTAATGGATAACATGTAATGTTATTTTTAGTACTATTCGCCTTCACTTACTGGTGGGTTCCATGCGTGCTCTCTCTCTCCTCCCCTTTCGCGTTTAGACGCACAGGAAAATACGAAGAACTCGCGGGCGATGTTGCGGTTGACCATATCTGGACGTGTTCACAAGTTACGGCACCAGTTTCACGTACTAGCAGCACTAGTCATTGTGTACGTGCAATGCACATTAATTTGGAAGTATATTAAGTGCATGCGGATATTAAGTAGGATATTATTTGCATGTTATTATGTGATTAGCACTATTTTTGGCATGAAATTAACTGCACGCTAAACGTGTTGAGCGCTCGACATTGAAGCGGTCTAGGTTGTTGGATGACAAGGAATACATGTGGCTTGATGACGTTTTATATTTAATTTGATACGGCTCCAGCAGAACATTCAATCGATCAAACCATAGATTTCGTTCAGTCTGACTCCGGCATTAAATTATATGATGATCGATCTAAAATAAACGGAAATGATAAACGTTCGGATTTTAAGCATGGCAATCCGAATGTTTTTCATGGAAAATTTAGATTACGTGGCGGCAGGGGCGTCTTGCGGTGGGAAGCGGCTCATCTGCTGTGCTCTGTGTGTCATTGGGCCACTGACTGACGGTGACGGCGGCGCCTTGCACCGTTGTTGGCATACTCCTGGACGTTGGCCTAGCTTCAAGGAAGACCAAAATGTTCTGGACTTCGGAGCGAGTCAACTGGCGGGAGGAGGCGACTGGCGTTGGTGCAGGGAAGCGGTCGACAGCAGCCATCCATGCCGCTGAGGGGGGGCACTAGCACCCGCGCGGGGAGAGGCGCTGTCAATGGCGCGGCGGAAACATTCGTGTGCACGGACACCGACACGGGCGCGCACGTCGGTGCACGCGCAGGCGCATGCGCTGGCAGGTGCACAGGCACCGACACGGGCGTGCATGTCAGTGCACGCGCAGGCGCATGCACTGGCAGGTGCACGGGCGCGTGAAAGTCGGCGGGGACCTCGTGGAACCTCGTGGCATCAAGCTCGGCGATAATGTGTGGCTCCCAGCCCATCAATGCCATGGGGATGGGCGCTGGCGCCGTCGGGGCGATGGGAGCCGGAACAGGAGCAGGGACAGGCGCGACGTCTTCCCGCAAGGCCAGTTCAAGCTCATCCCAAAGCGCCTTATGTTCTTGAGACTCCGGCTGGGTGTCTTCCTCGGGAAACTGGAAGACTAAGGGCAGACTATCGTGATGCGGCATGGCGTACGTTTATGTTAGGCTAGTTGGAGGTAGACGACAGGAGAATCGGAGAGGAAGAGAGAAGATTGTAGCGATACCGGGTAGTGCGGGGTTGATTTTAAACTACGGCGCCGACGACATTAAAAGTGGGAGCAGTTGGGACGAAGGTGGGCGGTAGAGCCTGGTCAAAGGGCTCGCCTCCTGGTGAGCCTGCACACCGGTCTGCTCACAGGCCTCCCTGTCAGCCGGGGCATCAGTCTGCTCGCACGCCTCCCGTCGACTCACACGCTTGCTCGGACGACACCTGCCGATGAGAAGCGGGACTCGTGGCGGCATGTAAACGCCCATGGTTTCAATACTGAAAGCGTTCGCCTTAATGTGACAAGTCTTTGTTCCAAAATACCTTGGCTCTTCATTTGTGCAACTTGTCATAAGCAACTTGTCTCAAATTGAAGAAAAAAATTACGAACTAATATTTGTGCCATATCACGTGACCATGGTATGTTTCAAGAATTTATGGTCACTTTTGGATTTATTGAAATTTAAGATCCAACATTCGAAACAATATCATAACCTGCATCATGCAATAAATTTTCAAGCCATACATTTGTCCTGTTGTATTTCTTAAGAAAGGATTTGGTCAAACATTTTGCTTAGTTAGACTTCAGACAAGTTATATATGCAGAGTAAAAGGATAATTCCTCCGTACCAGTGCATTGACTCATATATTAACTCAAGTACTAGGCACGAACAAACGGTCTCAATTCTTTGCTCATCCTGGTGTAGTAGTAGTAGTATTAGGCAATGCAATTGACGTGTGACCTTGGCGAGCGGCGACTGAGGGAATTGAACCGTGCTCGGCACGGTAGTAACGTTGTCTAGTTACTAAAGCATCCCTCCGTTGTTCATCGGTAGTCATAATGGACCGGGGACATGAGGGGAATTTCCTAGGGCTGGAATTCTGACTGCCAGATATTTCGACTCGAAATGCGGAGGCTCGACTGGTTGGGGTTGCCTAATGTGCGTACCACGCAAGCCACCAGAAGGCCACGAGCCCGGTTTTTTCAATTTTTTAGGATCAACACGAGCCAAGGTCTGGTTGGTACGCTGTTGGGTCCTACCATTCGAGAATACGAAAGGAACCTTTTAAATTGCCGAACGAATCTATGTGTATTACAATGCCCATATTTTCCTTGCAAATACTAATCTCAACGTGGTAATTGATTTATGACGAGTTGTTGAATTAGAGTGAGTTTGTGATATAGTGATCTCAACGTGGATTTCACATTTCATGGTATCCCTAGTAAGTTTTTCAATGCAAATTCAAATTTAAAAGATGAACAATATGGAGGTGAGAAAACTTTGTATGTATCAAGCATATGACCACACACACACACACACGAACACAACATTAATTCAATAAGTATAGTGCATCTATTTTTCCAAACCATGAATGTATGACACGAATTCAAAAATACTCCTTTGTTCCTAAATATTAGTATTTTAGAGATTTCAACAAGTGACTACATACAGAGCAAAATGAGTGAATCTACACTCTAAAATATGTCTATATACATCCGTATGTGCCAGTCCATTTGAAATCTCTAAAAAGACTAATATTTAGGAACAAAGGGAGTAAAATATAAGACATGCATGGTCCTCAATTCAATATTTAAAATGAACATGAAATTGAAACATGAATATTAAGTCTAGTACTACAGTACATGCAAATGTTGTGTTTAATTAGGCGGAGCTATGATTGTCGGGGGTCAACCCCTCAACCTTAGGAAAAATTGTGAAGCTCTGTTTAGGGTTGTTTAGATTATATTTGTCCCCACCCTCCCAAACACCGATTGGTTGTGCACCCCCACCCCTCCTCCCCGGGAGAATATCATGTGCCCCCATACCTTAGATGCTATATGCCGATACGAGTTGCTTGGAGCTTGTAGATCTAAGATATAGCAGCTCACATGATGTCTTAATGTTTTTACAGGAAACCTTGATGAGTTTGAGAGTTGCACACAATTTGTACAAAAACTACTCAGATGCCCTTGGATCCCATATCCAACAACCTCGAAGCTCGTATCACCGTATCATCTAAGATGAAGGAGGACATCATATTCTCCTGTATGTAAGAATATCATGTGCTACCACACCTTAGATGCTTTGGTGATACAAGCTCTTCGGAGCCGTTGGATTTGTGACCCAACACCTCCTCGTTGGTTCGAATGGTTTTTTGCAGAAAAGCCCCCAAAGGGTTCGGCCACTGCTTACAAGCACAAAGGCTACTCTGATGCCATTGGATCTTAGATCAAACGACCTTGAAGCTCGTATCACCGTAGCATCCAAGGTGCGAGAGCACCTTATGTTTTCTCGCACGGGAGAATATGAGGTGCTCCTGCACTGTAGATTCTATGGTGATACGAGTTCACGGAGATCTAAGGGCCCACAGTAGGAGGCTTGAATGTTTTTGCAATATACGGCTGAGAGAGTTTGGGAATTGCGCAGAAAGTACAAGTACTACGCATGTGCCATCTAATCACTAATCATACGACCTAGATGCTCATATCACCGTAGCGGGTAATTAAGCTACGGGGAGCACCTAATATGAGCAACGGGGAGCCGTTCGATCCAAGATGCAACGGAACACACGAGGCCTGAATGTTTTATTTGCAAAAAAACCTTTGGAGAGTTTGGAAATTGCACATAATTACAAAGACTACTCCCAAGCCATTGGATCTCACTTCCAACGGTGTAAAAACTCGTATCACCATAGCATCTAAGCTACGGGGTGGATGTGATATTCTATGCCGCTGCCATTTTTGTTCGTAAACTTGCAAAGTACGTGTAACTCGTGCCGCTACTTGTCTAACCGCGAAAAGTGTTTGTTCAAAAAAACATCCTACACTAAAATATCAGAACAACACACGGGGGTCCCACTTGTCATTAATCAAATTTGGACCTAAAACTAACAAAACTGAAAGATGAGATTCGAACTAGCAACCTAGACTACAAAGCGTAAGTCGATAGCCTGAAACAACAACGGTTGTTGGCTTTGTCCCATAACTTGATTTTATACAGTATTACGTTGAGTAGAGTAGAGGGAGTGCCTCGTCAACACATGCATGGCCGTTCACTCACTTACTAGTGGGTCCCAGGTCTGCAATCTCTCTCTTCTCTCCATTTTCTAACCTCTGCACGTGCACACACGAAGAGCAGCGCTAGCTTGCCGTGGTGTTATTACAACTAAAAAAAGCTTGGAAAATAGAAGAATCGCCTAGAACAAGAGACGCTGTGGCTAGTCGAGACGAAGCTTACCACACCTATCCTCCGTGCCACGTTAGCATGATGAAGCTGTGTGGCTAGTGTGGTGTTGTCGACTGATTGGCTGGGTCCTGAGGTCGAACCATAGGTACTACGTCTGATACAGTATATTTTTACACGCATATTTTTCCTCCGTGCCGAGACATGGCACACCCTACCGCGCGGTTTCGGGGTCCTCCGGGTGGTGCACGCATATATTCTTCGTGACGTGGGACACCCTACCGCGCATTTTCGCCGAAGCAAGCAAACGAGTCGTCACATCACGAAAGACCACCTTTCCCGTCGAGTATATCAGTGAAGCACGGTGTCTAGCTAGTTGGGCTAGTTCGACCGATTAGCTAGGCCACCGCCACATTTGTTTTTTCACACTTTTTTTATCTACTTGCCGGCAGGTAAATTTAAATATCCACCGTGGCATTGCTCTGGTGTTTGGGTGCGGCAGGATTTTTATTTTTTTGATTGGCTGGAGCAGGCGCGGCAGGATTTTTAATTTTTTGATTGACGGGAGCAGGCGCGGCAGCAATTAGTCACAATGACTCCGCCTGTAAAACCCACTGCTCCTTGATGTGAGAAGTCGTCGACTGGTGTTTTACCATGGTGAAAACCAATAGATTCCCCGCTCCTCGGCTGGCTCCCTCCGCCTTCCCATAGATTGCATTGCCTTTCAGCCGTTTCACCCCCTGCATCACCAACGTCGTGCGCCTCGAGAAGCAAAGGGACTTCGGTGGTGTTTTGGCGCCCTCTTCATGGGCATGTCCATGTCTCGGCGCAACATGACCGTTGGATCAAACTCAGACGGTGCAGATCAGTCACTGTAGCACAAAGCGTGTGGGTGTGTTTGGTTGCATTCTCATCTCAATATAGTTGTTTCCTCTTTGTATATTTGTGTTAACCTACTAGTGTGGACTCATGCACCCTTCATGCACTCTGCCAAACACCCAAAAGTGGGTCGAGAAGGGAACTTTTGCTCCCATCCCGTGCACCCTTCATACACCCTGCCTAACACTATTCGTGCTTCATATGGTTCATGTTTCGTGGAGTACTGTAGCACCATACTCTCCGTGCGCTGTATACCTAGTTCTTTTAACATTGATCTCACCGTTCATTCTCGACCGGACAGTCAAAAAAGCGGTACTATGTTACTACATTACTGTTCATATAGTTGACATGCGCACAACATCATTTGTTGTCGTCATATCTTACTACACTAGCAACAAGATTATGTAGTACTGACGTATGAACCATTGCACATGCCTAGTAGTAGGAGCACTGTATATGTTCAAGTGGCTACCGTGTTTCGCACTCCTTCGTCGTAAGAGTGGAAACGCTTGCTTTAATCATTTTTTTCTTCAGAAAAACTATGGACACGCTCTACCGTGCGGATCCTCCTCCAGCCATGCACTAAATTACTCACTTTTGCCGATGTGTGGGACAGCCAGCATCCGGGTCCACCAGCCATGCACGATAGACTACCCAGATCGAAGCGCCGTAGTAATGCCCAATGAGCCATCAAATCACAAAAACCCCTCCTTTCCAGCAGTAAGTTGGACGGATGAAGCAACCATCATTTCACTCTTCTCTCTCAGCTTCCTCTCTACCCAACTCGCTTCTCCCTCATCTTGTTCCTCATTTCTTCAAGAAAACCCCGACCTGCTTCTGCCATTGTTCTTCTCTCCCAAAGAAGGAAATGTGAGCGCATCAATGGTGTTGATTCTGGCCAAGGCCCGGTCTTGCAACCCCGAGACTGATCCTATAACTCCCTCTCTGTTCTTCTTTTGGGTTTGTGATTATGGTTTCTTTTCTTTTATTTCTATTGGAAAAAGTTCAAAACAGACCTTAAACTTGTAGGCAAAAGCTAAATCGAACCCTGAACTTGCAATCTCGGAAATCAGCACACCGAACTTCCTAATCCTGGTCTATTTTAAACCTTGACGGTATTTAGCTGGCATTTGTTGACGTGGCAAGGGCTGGCTGGACATTAGAACAAATTGAGCGAGCGTATTAGTACAGTTGCTCGCTTGCTCTATACTCTGTTGATTTTTTTCCAACAAAAATTACAAGCAGCTGCAAAAATAACAGCACAGTCGCTCGCTTACTCTACTTTGTAGTGTGTTTTTTTCAACAAAAAATATAAGCAGCCGCAAAATTCAGTTTCGCTAGGAGACTCGAACTCAGTTAAACGCACTAGCATAGATCGCACCTAGCCAATAACCCAAATGGCACCTAGTGATTATAAATAGCGTGTCGCATTAAAAAACTGTTATAAGCATTCATATATTAAAAAACTGATAGAAATGTTCCTGAAAAATTTCGAAACATTCCTGAAAAAATATGAACAATTTTAAATACCGATAATAGTTTTTTAACAAAAATATTTCAAGAAATTACAATTTTTTAAATGTGACACGGTAACATTTTGCCAAATACGTGTATTACATTTTATTAATGACATAAATATTTCAGAAAATTATAAGAAAATTTCTTGCAATTTTTTTAATTTAGGTTGGCAAATTTGTTACCATGTTTAAAAAATATATGTTTCATACGGTGTTCACTTTTTCAAAATTGGTTGTTTTTAATTAAATGTTCATATTTTTAAAAAATTATTCAAAATTTTCTAAAATTGTTCCCACTTAAGAAACGGATATTTCAAAGATTTTTCGGGCCTGCACGTATTCAATATTTGTTTGCCCTTCAAAAAATGATTTAAATCTAGGCACTGTTCTATGTGGTTTAAATGTTTGGGCCTCGCATCATTACATCGACGTAAAATGATTGTACTCCCTCCTTTCCGGTTTATAGGTCTTATCCCAAAATTTTAGTTTTTCCATTTTATAAGGCTCAATTTGATTGTTCTCCATCACATGTTCAAATTCCAAGGAATATTAAATCATTACATGCAATTATTAAGAGAAAATCGACCAATGCATTTACTTTATGCATGCATGCATTGCAATTAATGCATTGGTAAACATATTTTTTTGAGGAAAATAAGAGCATTAATTGGATGCTTTTGCAAACTACAAAAAATATTTCACCACTCACCATCTCCCTTGGTTGGTGAGATTTTTGAATTAAGCCCTATCAACCGGAAAGGAGGTAGTGGCTAGTGGGAGCAATTCAGCAACGTTAGGTTGTGAGTACGAATCCTAGTTTCTCTTTTTATGTGTTTTTTTACTCTGCTTGTTTTACAAAAAAGAAAAAAATCGCCACGTGTCTATTCGCCCAGACCAGTTGCAACCGTACCCTCTCGGTATTTTTACTTTGCATTTTACGAAAAAAATAAATCCCTCAAAAAACAAAAAGGAAACAAAATCTTGTTTCGTGTCTGTTGGGCCGGCCCAGTAACTAACGCACACAACAATGCCAGGATTCGATTGCCAATCCCTGTTTGGAAACACTCCGAAGGTTCAAAATAGATTGGGATTGAATAGTTCGATGTGCCAATTTCCGGTATTACAAGTTCAGGTTTCAATTTAGCTTTCATCTACATGTTTAAGGTTCATTTTGAACTTTTTCCATTTCTATTTGACAGTTTCTTGATGGACGCTGGAGCATCGGCCGAAGTGATGTCTATGGCTCTGGCCAAAACCGTCGAGGCTCATGGTACGGAGAAGCGCAAGCACCCCGCCAAGACTACCACATACAAGCTCAAAGCCATCGCCCCGTCCAAGCCCCCCTCTCCGGGATCCCTTATTAAGCAAGTCCAGGTAATATCTCTTCTTGACGATCTTTTTCTCGATCTTGATCGTGTTTTTTCATCTAACACGCAGTACTAGTACTAGTAGTACAACTTTCTGGGTGATCTTGCATGTGATTTTTGTGTGCCAAATGACGGTTCTAAATTCCTCTTTTGACCAAAACATGCGAGAGGTTGACATTGATTTCTTATAGATTACTTTCAAATACTCCCTCTATCCCAAATTTCTTGTCTTAGATTTGTCTAGATATGGATGTATCTAATACTAAAATGTGACTTGATACATCCGTATCTAGACAAATCTAAGACAAGAATTTTGGGACGGAGGGAGTACTTTATGAACATCAATGCTACCTTTGAAGAGGGTATATTTACCTCAGTAACTTGTGTTATGGATATTGCAAGTAATCCCTCTGCTCTCATGCCTTTGAAGACATGTTCTAGTGTCTTTGTTCACTCATTTTTGTGTGTATATGTAGTCATATATGGAGTATAATATCAAAAATCATCTTATATTTCTGAACAGAGGTAGTAATAAAATATGGTTTCTATTTGAATTAGAACCAGATCCGCGGTGGAGATGAAGTTCTCAAAGTCATGCCATGTGAACTGGAAGACCTGAGGATGATTTCTACTGCTAAACTATCTAGCTGCTGTGTCCTTGTCGCCACGTGTCTTGAACTAGTGTTTTCCTCTAGCATTGTTGTCAGGCATATTCTCGAGGCTGTACTTTACCACAACAATTTCCTGGCTGTACCTTCGATTACGAAGGGTGTGGTTCTTGTAAATCTTCCCAACAAATCTGATGTGGCATGTCTTCATCATCATGTTTATGAGTGGAAATACCACTCTGTTAGGTTCTCCAAGGTTGACGAGATGGTGATGGTGCATGTAGACATCTCTCACGAAGTCCATGGCCTAGTTAGTTATGCGGGGTTCATCTCGTAGGTCGGTGGCAAGAAATAGTCTGCAGAGTTTAATTAGTGCAACTTTGCTTACCTGTAGTAAGTACTATTGTTCAGTACTTGATTTGTGTTTGTGAACCCTGTATTGTTTATTAGTACTGCCGCTTTTGGTGTGTGGTCAGTCTTGAGAATGGTCTATGTTAATGTCTGTCCACTCAATTCAGTCTGTATATTTTGAAGTATCCAGATCATCTTTTTTGTGAGGAGGTTTATCAATTATGGTTACACTCCAATATCTATATGCATTGCAGGGTTTATCGCACCCACCAGGATTTCTAGTCCCATGGATGTTCGGTCCATACGATTTGTCACGACCTTTGGACTGTCCTGCTTGTGGGAGTAGGCAGGGCCCCTACATGCCACCCGTAGTTGGACGATCAATCTTCTGTTTAGTACTTCAACATAGTGATTTCCTGGTAAGGATTCACTCGTGTCACATCAAGTAAATCTTATTAATTTACTGTATAAATCTTATTGATTTAATGTCATGTTTTCTTTATTTTCCTGCAATTTGATGATGCAGGTTTTGCCATGTGACATTCATTACAGAATAAACCATTTGAATTGCTCTACGATGGATATTTTTGCAGGTTTCACTTCTTATGTCGTGTCAGTAACGAAGGCACTGTCCATCACTTATATTACTGGAAAAAATTGGATCAGTCTGTTGTCTGAGTACATGCTGAATCCCTATGATGAATTGCAGTTTGGTTTAACAAAAATGCCACAATTAGTCCTTCTCGCTTTTAAAAGAAATGAAGAAAAAAACTGGATCACGGTCACGAAGCCTAGTCAAGTTAAAAAGCTGATCATAGCAGACCAGACACGATTGCCGCTGTCTCGCACATCGGTACCACCTTCAGCAACGGATCAAGAACCGGTGGTTGCTCTAGCACTGACAGCGGCAACAACTCAGTCTGATCCAGCTAAGGATTGGGCACTGACCACGTCAGCGGATCAGGCTGGTCTACCGGAGGATCGGGCATCGATACCGGCACCTACTCCGACACCGGCACCAGCTCTACAAGGAGCACCATATCCGGCAGCAGCAGCAGCTTCGACACCTGCACCAACACTTGCACTTGCATCTGCTCTGGCCCATGCAGCGGCAACCGAACGAGCAGTTGCACCAGCAACAGACGGGGCCACAGTTCGCACTTCACATACCAAAGACCTTACAAAAACCCACATGTCCACCTTCTTTGTAAGCATTGGCCGCCCAAGTGCTTCGTTCTTTTTTCTTTCCATGTTGTTTCGCATGATTCACTGTGTTGATATAACTGGTTGGGTATGTCTTCTTGTTTGCAAACAGAGAATTCCTAGAGCAACGAGGGAGTCATTCAACAATCTGGACGACAGCGGCCAAGTTTCTCTTACCATGCGCAGCCTTGGTGTGAATGAACCTGCTCAATATACCGTAAGTACAAAGGATGGTCGCATGAGGATTGATGCTAAAGGATGGTCAAGGTTCAAATATAAATCATATCTTGCGGTAGGGGATGATCTCAAAATGGAACTTTCTCGGCAAGGAGAACCAACTTTGAAATTCTTCAGTAGTAGCACACAACTGCCGAACTGATCTATCCTCTGAGAGATTTTGATGTAATAATCTGGCATGGTGAAACAGGTGTCCTGTGTGTATAATTAATACGACAATATAATTTATCACATGGTATATCCTTGATAGAATTGCAACTCTCATTGATGGTTAGGAACTGTCGTTCGATTTCATTCCAATAGCTGCCGTGATTTATTCCATTTTGTGTATTCGCCTTGCGACAGCATCTAAAACCAGCGCCGTACCGATCGCTTGCAATATGAAAAGCGCTGAGGTAGAACACATGGGGCCCCAAACATGCAGGGTGGGCTTGTGGCCCAAAGTCCAGAACCGTGAGCCTATCTGAGTATTATATTCTCAGCTGAACCCCCATAATGCCTGTGCATTGCACGTAATATCAAGATGCATATGTATGAGTATTTTATCTTGTGAGAGAAAAGGATGAACGAGGGAAGGCCTTATTTGCAAATGTGGAGAGGTGTGTGGGTACCTTTTTGAAAAATTGCCATAGTTTCCTTCCTATCCATCAGATATAAATCGGACGGCCTATATTGCAGGATGGCAGGCACACCATCATCACCAACTCGTCTATACCGTGTTAAAAACAACTCTGTTTTTTATAATTATATATGTTATATATATATATATATATATTCCCCTTGATTTTTCTTATGTATAAAATTGTGATATAAAAGATTTGTATATTTCTTTACAGAGGGAGTATCTCTTTGTCAAAAATATATTTATGTGTAACTAGTTACTCCTGTCTTTCTACTTCCTTTCGCTGATATGTAGGGCATCTGGCAACGGGGTCCACGTGCCATATGCACAAATTAGAGTGCACAATTGCACGGTAGACACACCCCGATCGTAGTGCCGCAGTAATGCCCAATGAGCTATCAAATCACAACCCCCCTTTCTAGCTTTAGCAGTAAGTTGGACGGACGAAGCGGCAATATTTCACTGGGCCTGAATCCCCTTCTCCCTCGTCTGCTTGTTCAGAGAGAACCCCCTCTCGGCGATTGCATAGGGTTTTCTCATGGAGAACCAGGTACGAATTCTTCATCCATCCCCGATAAATCCAAGTCCCTTGGTCACGGGTAATCCTAGGATGGTAGCCTCCGCCGTTGATGCATTTTGCTTCCTACTGAATCTAGTGTATTTCATTTGCAGTGCCCAAAGTGCGAGGACCCTACAGGTTTCTGCGCCCTCGGCGAGACGCCACACTTGTTCCTTCTCATCCTAACAGAGGATTTTAAAATGCGCACAGTATGTTCCTAGAATCATCTTTTCTATCCGGGAGGGTGGGTTTTTTTGAACATGTTGTCGACTAATTTGGAAATTTGGATTGCTATATTTGGATAAAGGGTACTACCAGTACGATGGTCAACACTGACATGAAGGAGGAAGTTATTTCTAGATTTGGATAGGGAATACATTGTGTTCGCATATTATTTTTCCTGCAGTGCATTATTTGCTCTGCCAGAACACATGTACTGAAGATGCTCGGCCTTGCCATAACTAAATACACTAGTTTAATGGTCACAGTGAAGACAAGCCATGGATATAAGTTCCGAGTTGGGTTCATGAACCAAGAAGATTGCTGCTTTTTTTATGGCCTAACTTGGATAAACTTTCTCAAGTGTTACAGACTGAAAGTTGGCGCACGAATGCAAATGGAAATAGCAGAACCTGGTCTCATCTTCACTGCGATCTTCCACCCCGACGTCGTTCCAATTGTTCATCCATGTTAGTTTTGTACCTGGTTCTTGCTTGTTGCCTCGATTACTTCTTAATCCACCTATTCTGTCTAACTAATCACAACTTAACTTTAGAAGTAGCAACGAATCTCTCACGAAGATGCTACTTCTAACTAATATTTTCTTATAATTGGTGGCACGTGTACGTTTTTTCAGAGTTAAGCAGGCTGCTCGTTTGTTATTCTGTAACAACTCGGCTGTTACTGATGGCACTGAAGTTGACCGGGACGACATCCACAAGTTCCTACACTTTATTGATTGTGTTGAGGTCCTTGTGGGGCGTTTCAATGGTGGAAGGCGACATGGGATATGTGTGCCACTACTACACTCGTTGAATAGGTCCAACTATGTCGAGAAACTTATGGTACGAGCTATTTTCTATTATATATGTTGTTCATAAACTATTGCTTATACACAGTTTTACAGCTGTGATCTTCTTGAAACAGAAACTGCCCAGTTCTATTGTTCCTATACAGATGTCCGACCATGGTCGGGTCAGACTTGCGCTTGGTCACAACATGATGTTTATGTCGACCTACTCCATTCCCCTTGGAGGAGAAAAGATACTTATTCATGGGTGGTCTCAAATAATGAAGGCCCGTCCACCTTGGAGAATAGGACAAAAGATTATGTTCCTGCTTTTCCATGGCTCTAAAGCGAATATCCTGTTTATTGACCACATTGCGAGATGAAGCCGCTTTCAGAAGGTTGTGGATGCGCGGGGTGGCGCCTGGGCCTTGTCCTGGGGCTTGGCGGCCTCACCCTTGGTTAACTGCAGGCAAAGTAGCACTGTTCGAGGCATGCTTTGTATGGTTGAACCTGTATAAGTACTCATACTACTTTCAGCTATGGTTGTTAAGTGCCCCTGCTGGTTTCAGTTAAGGTTGTTAAGTACTCCTGCTGCTTTTACAGTTTGTCGTGTTTCTTCAGTCCTGTCTTCCTCCAGCTGCCAAAACCAAACCAGCGCCGGCGGGGCCGCCTGCTTCTGCCTCCCACGGCTAGTTGCGCCTCAGCGCATGCATCACCGCCCCACCGTCTCCTAAATCGTTAACGCCGACATCCGAGGCCTCGCCATCGTCCTCCGCACGCTTTGGTGCGCTCGTGGCGGCACCGCCCTCTCATGTTGTCAACATGGTCAACAAGCAACAGGAATCGGCAGAAGTACGTGGAGAGGATGACAGTAGGGGCCCACCATGTCAGCGTATGGAAAAATAAAATGCTTCCTCCTAGTGTTTTCCTGACATCTGGGACCCACGGCATTGTGAGCGTATATAGTCAATAGACAAGAGAACATCACAAGATCGGCTGACACCTGGGACGTAGCTGCTCGAGCAATATATTTTTGTTATTTTTGAGATGGAGCAGGGTTTGAACTGGGCTGTGGCCCGTCTAGCCCAGGCTTATATTTTATGTTCACCATGTGACCAGCCCAGCTATTTTTTCTTTGTGAAAATGAGCCCAATTTATTTTTTCTGAAGAATACCCAGTCCAGGCCTACTTATTTTTCTACGCCCTGATGGGTCGCAACTCTTTCAAGACGCTTGCAAATCTTGAAAGTAATATGAAATGGGTTGTAAATATAAAAACAGATGACAAATTGGCAATTACTTTATAATTTCTGAATTTTTTCACATTTTCAGATTCCTATTTCACTAGGCACTAACCTAATTTAAATATATCTTCAAAGTACTTTAAATCTGGCTCAACATTTCAGTATTAAAAATAGTTTGGAACCCACAGAAATATGCGAAATTAGCCCTGGCCAACCAAAAAAAACGGACTGGAATAAATTGCATAAGAAGTCGCAATGTGCTATATATAAATTATTAAAAAAAGAGGGAATGGTCTAACTTGTGGGCCTATTAAGTTGACTTGTATGCAAGATTTTTTAGTTATTATATACGTCAACAAATGATTCTAGCAGACGTAACCGTTGGATGTCAATCCAACGGCCGTCGTGTTTCTTCAATCTCCGATCTTCTTGCTCCAGCCGCCAAATCCAGCACCGGCGGGACCGCCTGTTCCTGACTCCCATGGCCGACTGTGCTGCCGGGAAGGCCTCATGGCCCCATCATATACTCGCAGCCCTGGCCTGTCTATCCCTCTACTCACCCACACCTCCAGTTATTTTCCGGCGACGGCAGCCGAACCAGTCAACCCTCGTACTCTCCACCGCGTGGGCAGCCACTGCCATGTCTTCCCAGGCTCCGTGTCCACCGCCCTGGCGCTCTCGGCGCGGTATGGTCAACATGGTCAACAAACGACATCCATCGGAAGTGGACTGTATGTGGAGAAGCTGACAGCTGGGTCCACGGCCGCACATAAGGAAATGCCTCCTTATTACGCGCAAAATAATGATTCCTCCACCTGACATCTGGTACCCGCTGGAAGGGCCTCTGTATTTCACGAAAAAACATTCCCTCCAGTGACAGGTCGGACCCACCAACTATATCTTCGCACACAAGGAAGTGCCTCCTTATTATGCACAAAAAAATGAATACCCCCTGCCAGCTGGGACCCACCATAGTGGGAGGCAGACTTGTGGGCCTACTAAGTTGACGGGGACGGAGGGCTTTGTGAACTTAGTCAATATATGAACGATTCTAGCTCCAGTGACCGTATGATGTCCATCCAACGGCTGTAGTGCTTATTCAACCTTTGGTCTTCTTGCTCCAGCCGCCCAAACCAGCGCCGGTCGTGCCGCGTGCTCCTGTCTCCCGTGGCCGACTGTGATGCCGTGGAATCGTCACCGCCCCCTACTACTCCCACCGCTGGCCAGGCCATCCCTCTACTCACCTAATACATCCATTTTGCATCATGCTTTTATATCGATATTTATTGCATTATGGGCTGTTATTACACATTATGTCACAATACTTATGCCTATTCTCTCTTATTTTACAAGGTTTACATAAAGAGGGAGAATGCCAGCAGCTCGGATTCTGGGCTGGAAAAGGAGCAAATATTAGAGACCTATTCGGCATAGCTCCAAAAGTCCTGAAACTTTACGGAAGTCATTTTCAGAATATATAAAAAATACTGAGCGCAAGAAGTTCCGGAGGGGGGCCACACCCTGGCCACGAGGGTGGGGGGCGCGCCCTACCCCCTAGGCGTGCCCCCTGCCTCGTGGGCCCCCTGGTGGCCCTCCGATGCCCATCTTCTGCTATATGGAGTCTTTCTTGAGGAAAAAAATCATAAGCAAGCTTTCGGGACAAGACTCCACAGCCAAGAGGCGGAACCTTGGCGGAACCATTCTAGGGCTCTGGCGGAGCTGGTCTGCCGGGGAAACTTCCCTCTGGGAGGGGGAAATCATCGCCATCGTCATCACCAACGATCCTCTCATTGGGAGGGGGTCAATCTCCATCAACATCTTCACCAGCACCATCTCCTCTCAAACCCTAGTTCATCTCTTGTATCCAATTCTTGTCTCCAAGTCTGGGATTGGTACCTATGGGTTGCTAGTAGTGTTAATTACTCCTTGTAGTTGATGCTAGTTGGTTTATTTGGTGGAAGATCATATGTTCAGATCCTATATGCATATTAATACCCCTCTGATTATGAACATGAATATGCTTTGTGAGTAGTTACGTTTGTTCCTGAGGACATGGGAGAAATCTTGCTATTAGTAGTCATGTGAATTTGGTATTCGTTCGATATTTTGATGAGATGTATGTTGTCTCTCCTCTAGTGGTGTTATGTGAACGTCGACTACATGACACTTCACCATTATTTGGGCCTAGAGGAAGGCATTGGGAAGTAATAAGTAGATGATGGGTTGCTAGAGTGACGGAAGCTTAAACCCTAGTTTATGCGTTGCTTCGTAAGGGGCTGATTTGGATCCATATGTTTCATGCTATGGTTAGGTTTACCTTAATACTTTTGTTGTAGTTGCGTATGCTTGCAATAGAGGTTAATCATAAGTGGGATGCTTGTCCAAGTAAGGACATCATCCAAGCACCGTTCCACCCACATATCAGATTATCAAAGTACCGAACGCGAATCATATGATCGTGATGAAACCTAGCTTGACGATAATTCCCATGTGTCCTCGGGAGCGCTTTTCTCTATATAAGAATTTGTCGAGGCTTGTCCTTTGCTACAAAAAGGATTCGGCCACCTTGCTGCACTTTATTTACTTCTGTTACTTGTTGCTCGTTACAAATTATCTTATCACAAAACTATATGTTACCTATAATTTCAGTGCTTGTAGAGAATACCTTGCTGAAAACCGCTTATCATTTCCTTCTGCTCCTCATTGGGTTCGACACTCTTACTTATCGAAAGGACTACGATAGATCCCCTATACTTGTGGATCATCAAGACTCTTTTCTGGTGCTGTTGCCGGGGAGTGAAGCGCCTTTGGTAGGTGGAATTTGGTAAGGAAAAATTTATATAGTGTGCTGAAATTTACTGTCACTTGTTATATGGAAAGTAATCCTTTGAGGGGCTTGTTCGGGGTATCTTCACCCTGACTAGTAGAGCAAAGAGTTTCTCCTCAACCTACTGAACCTACTGAAAATGAAAATGTCTTCTTTAAAATTCCTTCGTGTATGATAGAAAAACTGCTAGCTAATCCTTTTGCAGGAGATGGGACATTACATGATGATGAGCACCTAATATCTTTGGAGGGAGACACATTGACATGGTATAGGCTATGTGATGATATGGGATCATGGAACTACAAACGATTGAAATTGGAATTTCATCAGAAGTTTTATCCTATGCATCTTGTTCATCGTGATCGTAATTATATATATAATTTTTGGCCTCGCGAAGGAGAAAGCATCGCTCAAGCTTGGGGGAGGCTTAAGTCAATGTTATATTCATGCCCAATCATGAGCTTTCAAGAGAAATGATTACTCAAAATTTTTATGCTTAGCTTTCTAATAACAACCACACCATGCTCGATACTTCTTGTGCCGGCTCTTTTATGATGAAGACTATTGAATTCAAATGGGATTTATTGGAAAGAATTAAACACAACTCTGAAGATTGGGATCTCGACGAAGGTAAGGAGTCAGGTATGACACCTAAGTTTGATTGTGTTAAATCTTATATTGATGCCAATGTTTTCCGTAAATTTAGCACTAAATATGGACTTGACTCTGAAATAGTAGCTTCTTTCTGTGAATCGTTTGCTACTCATATTGATCTCCCTAAAGAGAAGTGGTTTAAATATCATCCTCCCGTAGAAGTAAAAGTACCTGCACCTATTAAAGTTGAAGAAAAGACTATCACTTATAATGATCCTATTGTTCCTACTGCTTATGTTGAGAAACCACCTTTTCCTGTTAGGATAAAAGATCATGCTAAAGCTTCAACTGTGGTTCGCGAAAGCAATATTAGAACCTATACACCTCCCGAGCAAGTTGAAGTTGAACCTAATATTGCTATTGTAAAGGATCTCTTGGCTGATAATATTGATGGGCATGTTATTTATTTCTGTGTTGAAACTGCTAGAATTGCTAAACCTTGTGCTAAAGATAAACATAGACCTATGGTAGGCATGCCTGTTATTTCTGTTAAAATAGGAGATCGTTGTTATCATGGCTTGTGTGATATGGGTGCTAGTGCTAGTGCAATACCTATTGAGTTGTACAACGAGATTATGCATGATATTGCACATGCTGAGTTAGAAGATATTGATGTCACAATTAAAGTTGCCAATAGAGATACTATTTCACCAATTGGGATTGTTAGAGATGTTGAAGACTTGTGTGGGAAAACTAAATATCCTGCTGATTTTCTTGTTCTTGGTTCCCCAAAAGATAGCTTTTGCCCCATTATATTTGGTAGACCCTTCTTAAACATTGTTAATGCTAGGATAGACTGCAAAAAGGATGTTATTACTATTGGTTTAGGTGATATGTCTCATGAGTTCAACTTTTCTAAATTTCGTAGACAACACCGGGAAGAGGAATTGCCTAGTAAAGATGAAATTATTGGTCTTACTTCTATTGTCGAACCTCCTAGTGATCCTTTAGAACAATATTTGCTAGACCATGAAAATGATATGTTTATGAATGAAAGAAGGGAAATAGATGAGGTGTTCTTTAAACATGGACCTATTCTGAAACACAACTTGCCTGTTGAAATCTTAGGGGATCCTCCTCCACCCAAGGGTGATCCCGTGTTTGAGCTTAAACCATTGCCCGATACTCTTAAATATGCTTATCTTGATGAAAAGAAGATATATCCTATTATTATTAGTGCTAACCTTTCAAAGAAGGAGGAAGAAAGATTATTGAAAACTCTGAAGAAGCACCGTGCTGCTATTGGATATACTCTTGATGATCTTAAGGGCATTAGTCCCACTCTATGTCAACACAAAATAAATTTGGAAAATATGCCAAACCAGTTATTGATCACCAACGATGACTGAATCCTATGATGAAAGAAGTGGTAAGAAAAGAAATACTAAAGCTCCTTGAGGCAGGTATAATTTATCCCGTTGCTGATAGTCAGTGGGTAAGTTCTGTCCATTGTGTCCCTAAGAAGGGAGATATTACTGTCGTTCCTAATGATAAAGATGAATTGATTCCGCAAAGAATTATTACAGGTTATAGGATGGTAATTGATTTCCACAAATTAAATAAGGCTACTAAAAAATATCATTACCCCTTACCTTTTATTTATCAAATGCTACAAACATTATCCAAACATACACATTTTTGCTTTCTAGATGGTTATTCTGGCTTCTCTCAAATACCTGTGTCAGCTGATGATCAATCTAAGACCACTTTTACTTGCCCTTTCAGTACTTTTTCTTATAGACGTATGCCTTTTGGTTTATGTAATGCACCTGTTACCTATCAAAGATGCATGATGGCTATATTTTCTGATTTTTGTGAAAAGGTATGTGAGGTATTCATGGGTGATTTCTCCGTTTATGGATCCTCTTTTGATGATTGCTTAAGCAACCTTGATCGAGTTTTGGAGAGATGTGAAGAAACTAACCTTGTCTTGAATTGGGAGAAATGTCACTTTATGGTTAATGAAGGTATTGTCTTGGGGCACAAAATTTCTGAAAGGGGCATTGAAGTTGATAAAGCTAAAGTTGATGCTATTGAAAAGATGCCGTGTCCCAAGGACATCAAAGGTATAAGAAGTTTCCTTGGTCATGCCAGTTTTTATAGGAGGTTCATTAAGGACTTCTCAAAAATTTCTCGGCCTCTGACTAATTTATTACAAAAAGATATACCATTCGTCTTTTGAGGGAGTCCTGGATTAGGGGGTCTTAGGATAGCCGAACTATACCTTCAAGCCGGACTCCTGGACTATGAAGATACAAGATTGAAGACTCCGTCCCGTGTCCGGAAGGGACTTTCCTTGGCATGGAAGGCAAGCTTGGCGATACGGATGTTTAGATCTCCTACCATTGTAACCGACTCTATGTAACCCTAACCCTCTCCGGTGTCTATATAAACCGGGGGGTTTTTGTCCGTAGGACAACATACACATCAACAATCATACCATAGGCTAGCTTCTAGGGTTTAGCCTCTCTGATCTCGTGGTAGATCTACTCTTGTACTACCCATATCATCAATATTAATCAAGCAGGATGTAGGGTTTTACCTCCATCAAGAGGGCCCGAACCTGGGTAAAACTTCGTGTCCCTTGCCTCCTGTTACCATCCGGCCTAGACGCACAGTTCGGGACCCCCTACCCGAGATCCGCCGGTTTTGACACCGACATTGGTGCTTTCATTGAGAGTTCCTCTGTGTCGTCGCCATCAGGAAGGATGCCTCGCCCCGTCTTTAAAGACGGCACCGTTGCTAAGGGAGCTTTGGCTGTCGGCCAAACCCTCCGGCTAGGTGGTTTTCTTATGATCACCTGTTCGTCTTCTGCGCCGATGATGACCTCTCGAGCCATCGAAAACAATCTTCATGTCAACTCGGAACTTGCCGAGCAGTTAGATCGAATAGAGATTTCCACCATAAACGAGCTCTTGGATCGCTTCGCCGCCCTGGGAGTCGCTACAGATTACGACCAGATTGGGCCTAAAACCGATCTGAGAGAGATTAACTCTCCCCAAGCCACCCATCACGTCGCCGTGGTAGAGGGACAGTGCGGCGACCCTTCATCTATCTTAAGGACTCGCTACATCCGGATTCCCGATCCCACCAAGTCGGATGTCCGCGGAGGGGAGGATATCATGCAAGACCTGAACTTAGAATCAGGCGACGGACTGGATTCATTGGATGACATCCAGGAATCCAAATTTTCGAGTTCGGAAATTCCTCGGCCTCTGAGCCTCAGAAGGGGCAAGGCTTCGGATTTAATTCCACCCACCCACCCGAACATTAGCGATATATCCCAAATCAGGCAAGAGCCCAAAGAAACAGTACATCATTACTGGGCCAGATTCCTCCTGGTTATGAATAGGATAAAGGGCTGCCGCGAGGAAGACGCAATTTCATTCTTCTGCAATCATTGCACGGACAAGGGAATACTCAACGCCATAAGTCGCCGTGATATTACACGCTTCGCTGACTTAGCGTCCATAGTACGAAAGTACTGTGTGATGGAAAGCGCCCGGAAAACCGAAACAAAATTTTGGGACAATCCGGCCCTTAAGGCAAGCCCAGTCCGAAATAAAAGGGTGCATCATCGCCAGACACCCGGGTCAAACACCAAAAGGCAAAAACCCTCTACAGGGCATGGAACCGTACAGGAAGGATGGCTTAATGGACCCTGTAAAATTCATAGTACAGAGGACGCCACACCAACTCACAGCCTTAGAGCATGTTGGATACTCTGGCAGGTGGCCAAAATTGGTGAAAACCTCCTAATTCTGGAGGCCACAGAAAGCCACCCTAGAGACACCAATACGGTATTAACAGTCTTCGAGACCTTCGCATCAAATAATATGCGAAAAAGGACACTCCGCAGCCTTGCCGAAGTCTACCAAGTAGCAACAATAAACCCATGGAGTGACACGGCCATCACCTTTAACGCCAGTGATGAACCTAAATTCTGAACAGCCCGAGCACTAGCTGCATTGGTCCTTAGTCCAATAGTGGACGACTTTTGTCTTACCAAGGTACTCATGGACGGCGGCAGCGGATTGAACCTCATTTATGAGGAAACTCTTCAAAAAATGGATATAGACTGGAACCGCATCATGCGAAGCAGCACAACCTTTAGAGGAATAATCCCCAGTCGGGAAGCGCGCTGTATAGGAAAAATCACACTAGATGTGGTGTTCGGCATGTCGGACAATTACAGGTCTGAAGAGGTCACATTCCATGTGGCCCCGTTCAGCAGCGGTTATCACGCTTTGCTAGGGCGGGAAGCATTCACAATCTTCCAAGCAATACCCCATTACGGGTACATGAAGCTCAAGATGCCCGGGCCTAACGGGATCATCACTCTCGCTAGTGATCCGGACATAGCACTCCGCGCCGAAAACAAGACAGCCGCACTGGCCCTCGAGGCACTATCCGAAGCCCTAGCGGCCGAGGAGCTGACTGCACTGCGCTCTACGGTGAATAGGGATGATGTGGTACTCGACAAAAGATCCAAATCCACCTCCTTTAAACCAGCGGACGAAATAGTCAAATTCCAAGTCCATCCAACGGACCCCAATAAAACAGCTTCCATCGGGGCACAGTTAAACCCTGATGTCGACGCCGCATTGCGAGAGTTCCTACGAGAGAACTGGGACATTTTCGCCTGGCACCCTTCAGACATGCCAGGAATCCCACGCAGGCTGCCCGAGCACAGCTTAAATATCCAAACAGGATTCAAACCTGTCAAACAGGCTCTCTGGCATTTTTCCGAACCTAAGAGACAGGCTATGGGAGAGGAGCTAGCAAAGCTATTAGAGGCCGGATTCATCAGAGATATAAAATATCCGGACTGGCTAGCAAACCTGGTGATGGTACCAAAGAAGGACAAATCCTGGCGCCTATGTGTTGATTTTAAAGACCTTAACAAGGCTTGCCCAAAGGATCCCTTCCCCCTCCCCCGCATCGATCAAATTATCGATGCGACCGCAGGACACAATTCGTTGTGTTTCCTCGACGCATATTCTAGCTACCATCAAATCAAGATGGCAGAACCAGACCAAGCCGCAACGGCATTTATCACACCATACGAGCCATTCTTCTTCAACACGATGCCCTTCGGGCTCAAAAACACCGGCGCAACATATCAGCGCATGATTCAGACATGTTTGGCAAGCCAGATCGGTAAAATAGTGGAGGCATACGTAGATGATGTGGTCGTCAAAACAAGACATGTTGAATCTCTAGTAGACGACTTGAGGCTCACATTTGATAATCTCCGAACATATGACATCAAGCTCAACCCGGAAAAATGCGTTTTCGGCGTTCCAGCCGGAAAGCTCTTGGGCTTCATTGTATCCAGCAGAGGAATTGAAGCAAATCCAGCCAAGATCTGAGCTCTGTCACAACTGGATATCCCAAAGGACCTCAAACAAATACAAAAGTTAACCGAATGTGTGGCGGCTCTAAGCCGCTTTATCTCCCGCTTGGGAGAAAAGGCCCTTCCCCTTTACCGCCTCCTTCAGCGCACCGAACACTTCAAATGGACGGACGCAGCCACGACCGGACTAGACGAAATAAAAGCCATACTGGCAACAAACCCAGTCCTGGCCGCGCCAAACACCGGCGAACCAATGCTACTGTACATCGCAGCAACACATCAGGTTGTAAGCACAGTGCTCGTCGTCGAACGAGAAGCGGACAGACACAAATCCCACCTTCAAAGGCCGGTCTATTATGTGTCCACTGTCCTCACTCCCTGCAAATCATGGTACCCGCATTATCAAAATATTGCATACGCGGTATTCATGGCATCCCGGAAGCTACGACACTACTTTCAAGAGTGTTCAATAATAGTAGCCTCGGAAGTACCACTTAACGACATTATAAACAACCGTGACGCAACGGGCCGGATTGTGAAATGGGCCATCAAGCTCCTCCCGTTTGACATAACTTATAAGCCACGACGAGCCATCAAGTCACAAGTTTTGGCCGACTTCGTCGCAGAATGGACGGAGGCCGAACTCCCTAGAGAGTACTGCACATATTCAAATTGGATCATGCATTTCGACGGCTCCAAAATGTTGGTTGGACTGGGGGCTGGCGTCGTTTTGACGTCCCCCACAGGAGACACAGTTCAATACGTACTACAGATTCTGTACACGGACTCCAACAATGCAGTTGAATATGAGGCCCTTCTACATGGTCTCCGGATGGCAGTATCCATGGGAATCCAACGCCTAGAGGTGCGCGGGGACTCGAACCTCGCAATCTCCCAAATAAATGGAGACTTCGATGCCAAGGATCCGAAAATGGCAGCTTACTGCAATGCCGTCCTAAAAATGTCAGCTCGGTTCGAGGGACTTGAATTTCACCATATAGCCCGGGAAAATAATCAAGCGACAGATGTCCTGGCACGCATCGGCGCAAAACGCGATGTGGTCCCCCCCAACATCTTCTTGGAAAGGCTTTTCAAGCCATCCGTGGCATGGGAAGGGGAGCCGAACAATAACAGCCCGGACCCAACCGCACTGCCCGACACCGAACATTCTGACACAATCGGAGGCTCTGCCATTGAAATAACACCTTCAGCCCATGTAATAATGGCCGTCATCGCCCCGTGGACAGAACCATTCCTCGCCTACCTTACTAGGCAGGAACTCCCCGAGGTCCAAAATGAGGCACACTGCATAGTGCGGCGATCCAAAGCCTACAGAGTCCACGAGGGAGAGCTTTATAAGAAAAGCACTACCGAAGTCCTTCAAAGGTGCATCTCCGAAGAGGAGGGGCGGAATCTCCTGGCTGAAATCCATGCCGGACTCGACGGTCATCACGCTGCAACCCGGTCCCTGGTAAGCAAGGCCTTCCGTACAGGCTTTTATTGGCCGACGGCCCGGGCAGACGCTCATGACTTAGTCCAACGATGCACCGGCTGCGAGCTCTTTGCAAACCAAAGCCATATGCCACCCACTGCCCTCCAAACTATCCCCATCACTTGGCCCTTTGCGGTCTGGGGGCTTGATATGGTTGGACCCCTTAAAGGCGGAACGCACAAGCACAAATACTTACTGGTCTGGTGGATAAGTTCACCAAATGGATAGAAGCCAAGCGTGTTAAGATGGCCAAATCCGGACCTGTGATAGACTTCATATCCGGGGTTGTACACCATTACGGCGTCCCCCACAGCATCATCACTGAGAATGGCACGAACTTTACGGCCGACGAGGTAAAACTCTGGTGCAAAAACATGGGCATAAAGCTCGATTATGCTTCCGTCTATCACCCACAAACTAACGGCCAGGTCGAACGTGCAAATGGTCTTATCATGAGCAGCATCAAAACCAAACTAGTGCGGTCCCTCAGGGAATCTAACATGCACTGGGTAGAGGAGCTCGACTCCGTACTCCGGGGCTGCGGACCACGCCGAATCGCACCACCGGATACACACCATTCTTCATGGTGTACGGTGCGGAGGCAGTTCTGCCTTGCGACATAATTCATGACTCACCTCGAGTGTGCATGTACGAGGAAAGAGAAGCTGAGCTCGACCGGCAAGACAGTTTGGACGCATTAGAGGAGGAGCGTGATGTGGCGAAAGCCCGTCCCCATTCTATCAACAGCAAGCTCAAAGATACCAAAGCAGAGAAGTACGGGCCAAAAATTACAACGTTGATGAATTAGTTCTACGCCTGCCGGACAAGAAAAAGGACAAACTCAAGCCCAAGTGGGAAGGTCCCTTCATAATTGACCAAGTCCTGACTGGTGGAGCGTACCGCCTGCAAAACGCATCGGATAACCGACTCGAGCCGAACCCATGGAACGCAGCCCGTCTCCGAAGATTCTATGCCTAGCGCCGGATCCTGTGTTCGTCTCCTTACTCTGTCCATTTTTTATATACTGTCCGTCTTACATTTCTCTCCTTCTCCCTTTTTCTCTCTCTCTTATAACCTTTAAAGGCTCACAAATTGACGCGCTATCCGCGCTCAGTAAACCTGGGGGCTTCTTTAAACAGAAGCTTATTTATACGGGCTTCATGCCTAACACATGTGTCAAACTTCCGCATGTACCTTTTATTCACCATTATATGCATCGATACGACTTAAGTTTTGGCCAAGCTGGGTTGCCTGGCTCCTGTGCTTACCCCTACGTTCCCGATTATTCGGCTAGGTGGTAAAGGGAGCACCTCTGCGATTGTTACTGCTGGATCAGCCGGACATGTACCTCAGACTGGGTGAAGCCGAAAGCTAGCGTTCTTAAGAGAATATTCGGTCGGTGAACTAAAGATGATCTTTTTCTTTATCTATGTGCCGCCAGGCATTTTTCCTGCGTTTCTTTTTGCAGCATGGACATGCACTTTAGGGCATGCCCCCCAGGGAAAGGAACCCTAACGGAACTATTCTCCCTGGAAGATGTTTCTTACTAACCATGTAATATAACATAACTAGTCGGGCACTTGTCTGTTCACGCACTAATGACCCCTACGCCTGGTCTCCACGCATTCCCCGGTTCCTATATAACCACATGGGAATTCGGACACACTTCGGACCGTCAGGCCCCGAGGTTGAAGCGAAAAGGTCGGCCATGACAAATGATCTACAATCCGGCTAGAAGGCATTATAAATGTCAATTCGATTACATAGTCATTTTGACTGATTGTATTCCTCTTCAATACCATCTAACAGGCTATCTAATTTACAGTCCTGCTGGGAGTACTTTGCGGCCAACTCTACTTGGCCGGACACTAAGCTTACATGGATCTCCTTCCCATCGGGCCCTATAGGACCGACCTCGGCCATGTGGTTGGGGTCAGCCTTTGAGTACCGCATCTTCACCATGGCCCAGGCCTCCCTAGTGCCTTGATGGCAGGCTGATATCTTCCATAATTGGAGGCGCCGCCGTGCTCCCTTTAGCTTCTCCGCAAGCTCTCCAATACCTTGGGGCATGGAGACGGATGGCCACAGGGCCTAGGCGACGCCTCGCATCGCCTTCTGAACTCGATCGAGCAGTTGCGAGAGCTCGGGAAGAAGGTCACCCATAGAACCAGGCATCTCCTCCATCGGACGACCTGTTAACACACCTACAGACATTGCTCTGTCAGTCGACTTCCCCGCTGAACTTTCTTTCAAATAGTTCGTTCAAGCACTTACTAAATATGCCGCGCCAAAGCCGCTGATTCTCCTTCACGGAGTCTGATAGCTGGGCACAAACATCTTTCAGCTTGACGCCCAGCCGGGTGTTGGCATCTTGGAGAACGTTCTTCTCCCCTATCACCTTTAATAGCACCCTCTCACCAGCCTTTAGCTGGTGTAGGAGATGTTGCTTTTCCGGATTCAATCCGGCGCCATCTACAATTTTATTTGTCAGATTTGCACCAAAGCCGTGCTTCGCAAAATACTTATCTTTAGAAATGTATATTACCAGAGGGGGCCTCCTTAGGCTCCCCTGCCGCGGCTAGTGCGGCCTCCAGTTGGGCTTTGCACTCTTCCAGCTCCTGGGACAGTAGGGAATTCTTTTCTGTAAGAACCTGCATAACAAATGATCCTTAAACCAGTTATTCTAACTGTTTCAAGTCTCGGGGGCTACTGCTACATATATATATTTACCAAAATTTTCTTACCCGTATGTCTTTTACATATTGCTCCGTGGCTTTGGCTAGACCATTTTGAGCGGCACGGAGGTGCGCATCTCCCGAATTGAAGGCATCTAACGCCTCTTGGGAGAAGCAAGCGCCGCGAAGAATTGTCCGGCGACGCCTGTGGTTCATGGCACTTTCCACCTCAGAGTTGCTGGAAGACAACCCGTCCGCATCCTCCGTCGGAGGAACGTCCGGCACGCGCCTTGCATTCGCCTTCGCCCCCGGACCATGCTTTGTAGCCTGGCTGGTGGAGGCGCGATTGGCAGTCTCTCCGGATATAGTCCGGCGAGGTCTCTTTGTCCTGAAGAGGGCGCGAGTGTCAAATGTGCCTCGAAGGTATAACAACTGGGATAGAGGGGCGCGCCATACCTTTGCGCTGATGCCTCGGTCCGGACTGCACCTCTTTTCTGCCCACGGGGCCCTGCGGCCCCTCGTTGTCTTGTCGCCGCAGGTTCGGCCTTCTGCCTCAACAACCTCCCCTGCAAAGTTCGCTTGCAATTAGGAAATTGAACACGCATGGACGGACCCCTATCCGGGGTACTCGGACTTCGATCTCAGGTACCTGGGGCGTCGGGATTAGCCCTGGGTAATCGGCCGTAATGGCCACCAAGGTGTTGTCCTCGCTCAATTGATGGAACACTCCATCAATCAGCTCTTCAGATATGTCCGGATCCTCTTGAGAGGCCGGGTCGAGAGACCATCCTGGGTCCTCGGGTTGTGGAGGCGGGCTGCTTATTTCCTTAACAGCCCGGTGCAGTTCCTGTGTTGAGGTCATCAGACTAAGTATTTAACAATGGGAACACTAAACGGATGAGCAAGTAGATGCGACCACTTACCCATCTTGGGGGATTGTGCATAGATAATCCACCCTATGGGTTGACGCAGAGAAATTCCTCCTCTTCTCCCTTGTACAAAGTGGACAAGATCTTTAATAGAGCAGTAACTGAATCTGGCCCTTTACGGCCGTAGCGGGTGGCGTCGTCCTCCCCGTTGAAATCCCACATGGGGTGGCTTCTATACTAAAGTGGCTGCACCCCCCGCATGATGCATTCAGCCATAACTCCGATCATGGTTAGTCCGGAATGGGCCAACAATCTTATTCATCCCATCAGGTAAACGATGTTCCTGTCACTTTCCCTTTGAGGGCTCCGTGGACGCCAGCTTAGGCGCTTCTTTAAGGGAGCACTATCGAATTATGGGAGGCCGATCCAGACAGGATCCGGCAGTGGGACGTCTTCTATATAGAACCGTTCTGAGGGCCAATCTTCAGACGCCTTCTTTGGAGTTCCGGACAGATATCCGGTCCCGGCGATGCGCCATATTTCGGCTCCGCCCACTTGATATAGTGACCCTTTCTTGGAACGAGGCACGAGGCAAAATAGCTCCTTCCATAGTCCGAAATGAGCTTCAATACCCAATAACAGCTCGCAAAGGGCTACAAAGCCCGCGATATGCAATACTGAGGTAGGCGTGAGATGATGTAGCTGGAGGCCATAGAACTCCAGCAGCCCCCGGAGAAATGGGTGGATGGGAAATCCGAGCCCCCTTATTAAGTAAGGGACAAGGCACACCCGCTCTCCTTTGGATGGATTAGGGGCATTCTCTGCTTGCTCTCTGCTGTTGTAAACGGCAAGACCGGCTCGAACCGGGACCATATAGGCCGGGGGGAGAAATCCCTTGGTCTGGAGCGTCACTAGCTCGCTATGCGGAGTGGAACATCTCTCCCAATATCCAGGCTTAGGGCTGGAAGGGCGAGTAGAGGAGTTGCGGCGGCTGGCCACGGTAGAATGGACCTTTGTCGGATGCGCTCTGATGAACACTCGTGGAGGGGAGAAGGTGTGGATTGGATCTAAATCCTCGTCCCCTTAAATAGGGCAGCTCATTTACGTGGCTAGGGGTGTGAACGAAAAAACACTCAGACTTTTCATATTCGTTTGACATGTGGGAAACGACCATTATTGGGCGTAGAAGCTAAGGAGCGCAACATCTACAAGAAACCGGACTTTATTCAAACAGGTACACGGAATTTGGAGGAGAACCCGCCTTGCAATGCCGAAGACAATCTGCGTGCCGGACTTATCGTCATTGAAGCCTGGTTCGGGGGCTACTGAGGGGGTCCTGGATTAGGGGGTGTTCGGATAGCCGAACTATACCTTCAAGCCGGACTCCTGGACTATGAAGATACAAGATTGAAGACTCCGTCCCGTGTCCGGAAGGGACTTTCCTTGGCATGGAAGGCAAGCTTGGCGATACGGATGTTCAGATCTCCTACCATTGTAACCGACTCTATGTAACCCTAACCCTCTCCGGTGTCTATATAAACCGAAAAGTTTTAGTCCATAGGATGACATACACATCAACAATCACACCATAGGCTAGCTTCAAGGGTTTAGCCTCTCTGATCTCGTGGTAGATCTACTCTTGTACTACCCCTATCATCAATATTAATCAAGCAGGACATAGGGTTTTACCTCCATCGAGAGGGCCCGAACCTGGGTAAAACTTCGTGTCCCTTGCCTCCTGTTACCATCCGGCCTAGACGCACAGTTCGGGACCCCCTACCCGAGATCCGCCGGTTTTGACACCGACATCTTTCATGATGATTGTGTAGAAGCATTTGAAATACTTAAGAAAGCATTAATCTCTGCACCTATTGTTCAGCCACCTGATTGGAATTTACCTTTTGAAATTATGTGTGATGCTAGTGATTATGCTTTAGGTGATGTTCTAGGGCAAAGAGTTGATAAGAAAGTAAATGTTATTCAATATGCTAGTAAAACTCTAGACAATGCCCAGAGAAATTATGCTACTACTAAAAAAGAATTTTTAGCTGTTGTATTTGCTTGTGATAAGTTCAGACCTTATATTGTTGATTCTAAAGTAACTATTCTGTCGGGGGCGATGCTGATTCCTCCAACACCTATGGGGACAGGGCCCCTTTCGGTTCGGTGGGGGGCGGAGAGCGCACAAAGAGCGGATCGAGGCAGAGCACGCGGGGTAATTTTACCCAGCTTCGGGCCGCACGGATGCGTAAAACCCTACTGCTGCTTGTTTGTGTATATTGGATTCTTGCTCAGGAGCGATGGACGCTGCCAAACTGAGCGTGAGAGTGTTCCTGGTGTTGAACGAGCCGAACTGGCCGAGCCTCTGAACTTCCGAACCTATGGAACCCCTTCTACATTGCGCTTGGGCCTCCTTTTATACTTTCAAGGGGTCACCGACAGGGGGCAACATAGACAAAAAGGGTAAAAATGGAAAAGGATGCGGTAGGTACAGCTACCGCTACTGTGGATACAGTGCACCCTACCTAACTCTGACGGCAGGGGACAAGGGCATTAAATGCCTGTCTGAGTCTCCTAAACAGTGCAAAAGGTGACCGTTAGGAGTGCCACCGTTTGCCACGATGGGCTTCTCTTCATCTCCGCTTGCCACCACGTACCCCTAGCTGCACGGCCTCCCGCCACGTGTGCTTGGGAGAGTCCCAGAGCGACACGTTAGCAGGTAAGCTGGAGCACGGGCACGAAGTGGGGGTTTCCCGCGGCAAGCTCCTTGCCGCGGCCGTCATCTTGTCGCGTCCGGAAGCTTGTCGCTCGCCGGATCTTGCCGGGACGCAGGGCGCGTCGCGGCAAGCTTTCTTGGTATGCCTTGAGTGGCCTTCCCGGCAAGCTCCTCTTGCCGGGGTCTTGTCTCTTCCCGGCAAGCTCCTCTTGCCGGGGCCTGGGTTGGCCTTTCCCGGCAAGCTCCTCTTGCCGGGGCCTTGGTTTGAGTACTTTGTTCTTGAATGGTCTTCAAGGGAACCACGGAGGGTCCTGGCGGTCACCCGGCAAGCCTTGCCGCGGGGCGCTGCAACTGTCCGTGCACGAGTTCGGGGTAATAGGGTACCCCTACTCTAGTACACCGACAGGAGCCCCCGGGCCTGGGCCATACACGGTGCCGAGCACTGTTGGGCCAGGCCCAAAACATTGCATGGGCACGCGCGGCCTAGGTCACGCCGAATCTAATTCCGCTCCCACCGCGCACGCCCAGAACAGCACGCGTCAAACGCGGCGTCGTGGGAGAGATCGTGGGAGGTTGTTTATTTGGAAAGCCAAAACGTCCGCCCCGTTCCTCTGTATAAGCAGGGGAAACAGGGGCATTTCCTCCATCTTCGTCAACTGCTCTTGCAATCTCAGAAACCTCCGCCGCCCTCTTCCGCTTTCAAAGTCGAAAGAGAGCAGCGCTCCGCTCCCGTCGCCGCCGCCACCACCAGCGCCGTCGATCTCCCCCACCGCCTCCGCCATGCCTCCGAAGCTCGGGAAGGGGAAGGCCACGAAGGCCGCGACCGCGAAAGCTGTGAAGTCGACCGAAGCGCAGTGGCTTGAGGCGCTGCGGAAGGAGCGGGCCACTTCCCCCCCGAGCTCTCCGCGGAGGAGCTGAGGGAGTGGTACTATCTCTTCTGGTCGACGGAGACGCGGGCGCTTCCACGCACAAAGGTACTCTCCGCCGTCACCTCGCAAGCAGCCCCAGTTGGCGGATATCCTTTCTTCGCCGTGTTCTTCTACTGCGGGCTCTGCCCGCCATTCTCTGATTTCTTCTGTGATATCATGAACACCTACGGACTCCACCTCCTTGACTTCACCCCCAACGCTGTTCTGACCATGGCAGTTTTCGCCCATCTATGCGAAAACTTTGTCGGAGTCCACCCCAACGTAGCTCTCTTCCGCCATTTCTTTATGCCTCGTGTCGAGAGAGGGGAACCTCTTGCCGGCGGGATCGCCTGGATCTCGCGGGCCGGCAAGAAGGAGACCTATCTGGAGGGGGAGCTCCGCAGCAAGTGGGACGAGTGGAGAGCAGATTGGTGCTGGGTTGTAGAAGAGAGCCCGCAGCCGTTCACCACCCTGCGCCAAGCCCCAGCAGTGCGCGGCAATGACTGGAGCGCTCTGTCCGCGGACGACGACAAGCTGACGATCGCCACCACTCGGATCTTGCGTCTCAGGCTTGCCGGGCTGACTGTAGGAGCTGTCGGCGCAGATTTCCTTCGCCGGCGCATCGCCCCTCTGCAGGCGAGGGGGAGACCTGCCTGGGAATTTGGAGGCCCGACAGATATAATGAGGTTGCGTCCAGGCCTCAACTTCAATTTCACCGTCATAGAGTTGGACGGGATGCTTAAGGAGATATTCAAGCATGACCCACAGCATCCCGAGTGGTTCAGGTTGCCGGCATGCGTCGTTCCTCTGTGCAACAACTCCTCACGCGACCGCATCTGCGCAATGATGCCGTTGTGTGACTTGCACGGGATCGCTCCAACTTGGCAAGAGCCCGCCGGCGACGTCGTGCAGCAGTTCTTTGACAGCCTAGTGGAGGTGGCGGTCAATGCTGACGAGAAGAAACTCCTTACCCGCGACACCACTAAGCAAGAGATGGAGCGCATCGCCACCAGGGCGGAAGAGGCAGCGGCAGCCGCGGCCGCGGGTGAATTCGGGTTCACCGTGGAGGAAGCGGACGCGGCGTTGGCGATGAGCATTGCCGAATGGGAGCAGCCCGAAGAGGAAGAAGAGCTCGCCGCGCCCGACGCCGAGTCGAACGAGCCCGCCGAGGGTACGAGCGGCCCGCCACCTCCGGGGAGCTTGCCGGGAGCAGGACCCGGAATGCAGCCCCCAGTGCAGCAAGAAGGCGCCTCAGCAGGATCGGGGATGCAGCAGGGCGGCAAGCTGATCAACAGCCGCAGCGCCGCACGACGCACTCCATCGCGGCAAGTACGGTCGCCACGGGGGCGCCTCCCGCCGTAGTGGCAACTAGGGCGGGGTCGTCTTGGGCTGGCGCCGCAGTCCCCGCCAAGCGGCCAAGGGATCCCACCCCTCCACCTCGTCGCGCCGGAGGTGGGCCGAACTTCGACCTCTCCGCGCTCAGCTCCGATGAGGAAGAGGAAGAAGAGTAAGATTCCCTTGCTTGTTCTTGTAGTTCTTCAACTTGCTGATCTTGTCTTGCATCGGATCTGATTCACCCTGGGCTCTCTTTTTCAGGACTCTGGCCCAGAGGGCGGCGAAGAGGGCCAAGGCTCAGGTGGTGGTCATCGAGGACGAGCCCACTGCAATGGCAGGAGGCGCGCCCGAGACTACCTTGCCGGACCTGGCCATCACTTCGCAGAGCAGCCCCCAGCGCAGCCCCCAGCGTAAGCATATGGTTTACTTTCTGCTTCTGGATGCGCGTGGTTTCTCTTTTCCTTTGTTGACATCCGATCTCTGTTTTGTTTGAGCAGGAGCAGAACAGCTTGATCAGGAGGGCGTGGTGATCTCCTCCGACTCGTCGTCTGCTTCGACTACGCCGCCAAGGGCGGACTCCCCGGCAAGGGAGCGTCCTCCGGTAAGGGAGGAGCCTCCGGCAAGGGAGGAGTCTCCGGCAAGGGACAGCGCTAACAATCTGCCGGTGGTGGAGGCCACCACGGCAGATCCTAGCACAGGTAGTCCTTCTTCCCTGAAACTTTCCTTGTAGTCTTCTGCTGATTTTTCTTCTCGGATACTTGTTTGATTTCTCCTTCTTCTCCGGTCGTCAGACCCACCCTCCGCGGATCCGATGGAGGCTGAAACGGGCGGCGAGGAGGACGCGCGCGGCAATACGGATGATGCCGCGGCCACCGAAGAAAGGGCCGGCGCTGACGTGCCCGCCGGCGAAGAGGCCGCCAAGGCTGCCGACGAGGAAGCTGGCGGGGGATCTGGCGATCGCACTGACGGCCCTGAGGCCGCAGGAGCATCAGGCGCTGCATCGACCGCTGATCCCCCAGCCGCTGCCGCAGCGCCAGGCTCCGAGGAGCCCCAGCCCGGCGCTTATTTGAAGGCTGGCGAGGGCATCTTCATCAAGCTCCCCTGGGCGTCGAGCTCCATGGCACCAGTGGAAGGAGAAGCTCTGGATGGGGAGGTGCTTGCCTCCGCCGGGTTGTCGATCGTCGATGCGCCGGGAAGCAGCAGTGAAGAGCCCGAGGAGGAGCGGCTGCTGCGGAGGCTGCTGGCGCTCTACCGCGCCCGCCAAGTCAAGTTGGAGTCCCGGGAAGCGCTTGCCGCGAGGGCGAGCATGGACATAGAGAAGCGTGCGGAGGAGCTCCGGGGTCTTCGTCAAGAAACTCTCTGGGCCTTGGCGGAGGAGCGGGAGCAGCTTGCCGAGGAACGGAAGGCCTTCCTCCTCGAGAAGGCGAAGCTGAAGAGCAGCAGCGGCTCACCGGTGAGAAGCTGTACGCGCGAGAAGGCGAGCTGACTCAGCGGAAAGTGAACCTCGACAGCCATGAAGTGGAGCTTGCCGCGCGCGAACGGGCACTTGGCGGGACGCTCCAAGAGGCAAAGGATACGGCTGCGGCTGCCGAGGCCGCCAAGAAAGAATTGGAGGCAAAGGTGGCGCAGCTGGAAACTGATCTGAAGGTTGGTGGCGAAGAGCTTGCCGCCCTCAAGCTAGAGCGCGAGAAGGACGCCCTTGCCCACGGCGAGCTGCAGGGCCGACTCGCCGAGAGGGGCAAGGAATTGAGCGCCGCCAAGGATTCCAACGCCGATCTGACGCTGAAGCTGGCCACCTTGACGGAGACGTTGGACAGCACCAGGAAACGGGAGGCAGACCTGAAGAAGGACATCGAGGCCAACGAGGCGCTGCTGGCGAGGGCCGCCGAAACCCAGAATCTTCTCAGAGATACTGTGGAGCTCTGGACGGAGGGCCTCGTGGACATTGCTGCAGCCATCGAAGAGGAGCTGGTGCAATTGGGGGTGGAAGGCTTCGGGTACTCCTCCGACGAGAACCTCCAACCCAGCGCCAAGCTCACTCTGTTCTTCAAAGGCGTGGCGGCAGCGCTCCAGCAACTCCGGGAACGGATCCCAAAGCAGTTGGCCGACGAGTCACGCTCGATTTGTGCCGGAGTTCTAGAGAAGGTGCTGGTGAAGGTGGCCTTCCGCAATCCGGGCCTCAACCTCACCAACATCCTCAAGAAGCTGCCGGCGGACGCTGATCTTGACGCACTTAAGGCCCTCGTCGCACCCATTATGGACAGGGTGAACGAGGTCAAAAGGGTTGACGGCGGTCGCGTAGATTAGGCCGTCCATTTTCTTCTTTTCTTGTCGCTGCCAGTCATGCCATGGGGACACTTTATTAGAGGCGCAACAAGTTATTTTTGTAATATAACTCTATCTTAGGCAACAAATAGCTGTGTTACTTCCTTTACTCGACTCTTGGCTTTGTATGGTCCTGCCCTACGCTTTCTAGGGAAACTTGCCGGTGCAGGCACCCTTGCCGCGAGCGCCGAGTGCGGAACTTCAGCAGCCTGCTGGCGGGGTCGCTACTGACAAGCAACCTTGTCGCAACTAGTTGCAGCTCACTTAAGTTGTTGAGCGGACTCGAAACAAAGTAAGGGCGCTAGCGGCTCACTTAAGTTGCTGAGCGGACTCGAAGCAAAGTAAGGGCGCTAGCAGCTCACTTAAGTTGTTGAGCGGACTCAAAACAAAGTAAAGGCGCAGCTAGCTGTGAATTGGTTCCTCCGCGCACAGGTTTTCCATACAAAGCACGGTCGTTCAAGGAAAATAACTCAAAAACTTAAAAAACTGATTGCTCAAGCTTTAGCAACTTAGCTTTTCTGTCGTCTGCTTCCCGACAAGGAGAAACTTTTTTTTTGAACGGCCTGGTCCACACCATTATCTTCTCCTTCCCCCCTGGTAAACCTTGTGGGCGAGGGAACCTTCCTTCTTTTGAGAAAGAGACAGAGAAATGAAGCAATGATATGGAGCCTTGGGCTCGTTATCGCTTACCGGGGTCTGGTGCTGCACAAAGTGTCAGATAATATATGCGAAAAAGGATCATAGCATAAGGAAACTGACAAGGTGTGCGGGGCACATGAACTTTACTAGTGCACGGGGTCTGCGCCCGGCTCTGTACAAAGGATTATATGCAACAGCGGCAAGACTTGTACAGAAAGGTGGTTGCCGGACAGGGTCCGACAACCGCGCCTTACGGGTAAAACTTACGAAGATGCTCGATGTTCCAGGAGTTGCTCACCGGAATGCCATCTTCGGTCTCAAGGCGGACAACGCCGGGCCTAGTGACTCGTTTCACCCGATAAGGGCCTTCCCACTTCAGCGTCAACTTGTTGGAATTCTTGGCCGACTGAACGCGCCGAAGAACAAGGTCGCCTTCCTCGAGACTCCTGGCGTTGACTCTGCGGCTATGGTAGCGGCGCAGAGCTTGCTGGTAGCGAGCGGCTCGCACAGCGGCCTGGAGACGGTCTTCCTCAAGGAGCAGCGCGTCATCTTGCCGCAACTGCTCTTGCTCGAGCTCATCATAAGCGAGCACTCGAGGTGACCCGTATACGAGTTCCGTGGGGAGAACTGCCTCCGCTCCATAGACTAAAGCGAAGGGTGTCTGGCCAGTGGCTCAATTTGGCGTCGTCCTGATCGACCAAAGAACCACCGGCAGCTCCTCGATCCAGTTTCTTCCGCACTTGTGCAGCCTGTCGAAAGTTCTGGTCTTGAGGCCTCGCAGCACTTCAGCGTTTACCCTCTCCGCTTGACCGTTGCTTCTCGGATGAGCAACAGAAGCGAAGCAGACCTTGGCGCCAAGATCTTGGACGTACTGCATGAAGGTGCGGCTTGTAAATTGCGTGCCGTTGTCGGTGATGATCCTGTTCGGGATCCCGAAACGGCAAACAATCGACCTGAAGAACTTGATTGCTGACTGTGCTGTCACCTTCCTCACTGGTTCCACTTCCGGCCACTTTGTGAACTTGTCGATTGCAACATACATGAACTCAAAGCCCCCGACAGCTCGGGGGAAGGGGCCGAGGATGTCGAGCCCCCAGACCGAAAATGGCCAGGATAAAGGGATCGTCTGGAGAGCTTGAGCTGGCTGGTGTATCTGTTTGGAATGGAACTGGCACGCTTCACACTTGGTTACTTGTGCAGTTGCATCCTGGAGGGCTGTCGGCCAGAAGAAGCCTTGTCGGAATGCTTTGCCGACAAGTGCTCTTGCGCCAATGTGGTGACCACATATGCCTCCATGTATCTCTGCCAACAGCTGTTGTCCATCTTCCCGGCGAATGCACTTCAATTTCACACCGTTGAGTCTTATTCTGTACAGTGTGCTGTCGACAAACTTGTACATACTTGACTGCCGGGCTACTTTTTCAGCTTCTTCTTGCTCTTCGGGAAGCTCTCCTGTCTGAAGGAAACGGATAATCTGCTGCGCCCATGCTGGAGCTTGCGGCTCGACAACAAGGACTAAAGGCATATCTGTTGCTGCGGGAACATCCGCTTCTACGGCAAGAACCTGCGGTTCTGCCGGAGTGTGATATTCCCCGGCAAGCTTGCTGGAGCAGAACTTGCCGGGAGCATTTGCTTCGACGGAACAAACCATAAGGTTTGCCGGAGCAGACTGCCCCTCAGCATCCTTGGTGTTGATCTTGGGGACTTTCTTGGCGGCGGCTTCGGGAAGCTCTGCCGGAAAGTAGTCACCAGAAACCAACTTCCTCTTCTTATTCTGTTCAGTTGATGGTGCCACGGATGGTTGAGTCAGCTTGAGCACAAAGATCCCTGGTTCCACAGGCAACTTTAGTGCAGCGCATTTTGACAGGCCATCAGCAATGTCATTCTGAGCTCTTGGGATATGCTCCATTTGTAGGCCGTCAAAGCGCTCTTCTAGTTTCCTCACTTCCTCAACATATGCTTCCATCAACGGGCTCTGATAGTTCTTGTTCACTTGGCGGACGACAAGCTGCGAGTCACCCTTGATAATGAGCTTCTTGATCCCAAGGTCGGCTGCTATTCTGAGACCGGCAAGCAATCCTTCATACTCTGCAGTATTGTTGGTTGCTTGCTCTTTGGGAAAGTGCATCTGGACTACGTACTTGAGGTGCTCTCCGGTGGGTGCGATAAGCAGCACGCCAGCACCGGCGCCTTGCAGCGAGAAGGCACCATCAAAGTATATCAGCCACTCTTTGCTTGTCTCCTTGACGGGGATGCTCGTCTCTGGAATTTCTTCATCTGGAGTTGGCGTCCACTCTGCTATGAACTCTGCCAATGCCCTGCTTTGGATAGTTGAAGTGCTCTCAAACTTGAGGCCAAAGCTTGATAGTTCCAATGCCCACTCGACAATCCTGCCTGTTGCTTCTGGATTTTGCAGTATCCTCTTCAGCGGAAAACGAGTGACAACTGTGATCTCGTGTGCCTGGAAGTAATGGCGCAGCTTTCTCGAGGCCATGAGAAGGCCGAAAAGCAACTTTTGCACACCAGAGTACCTCGACCTAGCCCCCTGGAGAAGGGAGCTGACAAAGTAAACTGGGCGCTGCACCATCTTCTTCTGCACGTCCTTGCATATCTGCGCAGATCCATCTTTGTCGGGACCAGAGCTTGCCGGACCAGAGCTTGTCGGAGAAGCCCCCTGCTTGTCACTGGATTCACTTGCCGCGGTTGCTGGCTCATCGTCCGCCTCCCTCTCCGCTACTAACGCAGCACTAACCACTTGATTGGTTGCTGCTAGGTATAGCAGCAACTTCTCTTGTGGCCTAGGTGCGACAAGTATTGGAGTGGAGGATTGGTACCTCTTCAAGTCCTGCAGCGCAGCCTCCGCTTCCGGAGTCCATTTTATTGGACCTGCCTTTTTCAATATTTTGAAAAACGGCAAGGCGCGCTCAGCAGACTTAGAGATAAACCTGCTGAGAGCAGCCACGCAACCAGCAAGCCTTCGCACATCCTTGACGCGCTTCAGTGCTTCAATCTGCTCGATGGCCTTAATCTTGTCGGGGTTGGCTTCAATTCCCCGCTGAGACACAAAGAACCCGAGAAGCTTGCCGGAAGGGACTCCAAACACGCACTTCTCGGGGTTGAGCTTAAGGTTGATCTTGCGCAGATTTGCAAAAGTTTCTTCTAAATCTTGGATCAGGGTAGCCTTGTCCTTGCTCTTGACCACTATATCATCCATGTAGGCTTCCACATTTCTGTGTATCTGTGGCTCAAAAGCGACATGGACTACTCTTGCAAATGTTGAACCAGCATTCTTCAACCCAAAGGGCATCCGTACAAAACAGTATGTGCCACAAGGGGTGGTAAATGCGGTTTTCTCCTCATCCTCTTCTGCCATGAAGATTTGATGGTATCCTGAATACGCATCAAGAAATGAAAGCAAATCACATCCAGCTGTGGAGTCAACAATCTGGTCAATGCGCGGCAAGGGAAATGGATCTTTGGGACAAGCTTTATTGACATCAGTGAAGTCTATACAAAGCCTCCATTTCCCGTTCGCCTTGCGCACGACTACAGGATTGGCCAACCACGTGGGATGGAGCACTCCTCTAACAATGCCTGCTGCTTCCAATTTCCTGATTTCTTCTGCAATGAAATCTTGGCGCTCCACCGCTTGCTTCCTGACTCTCTGCTTGACGGGCCGCGCATGAGGACAAACGGCAAGGTGGTGCTCGATTACTTTCCTGGGAACACCGAGGATATCAGACGGTTGCCATGCAAACACGTCGACATTCGCCCGCAGGAAAGCAACAAGCACGCTTTCCTATTTGGGGTCAAGCGTGGCACTGATGGTGAAGGTACCACCAGTGCCGTCCTTCTTGGCGGGCACCTTCTTGGTCTCGGGTGGAGCTGCCATCATCTTCTTGCACTTGCCGATGGAGTTCGATGGTGCATCCTCGACGGCAGCGCAGCACTCCGAAGAGGTGCGCTTGCCGGAGTGGGCACCAGAGCTCTTGCCGGACTTTGTCTTCTTCTTCCCCCCGGGAGCTTCAGCGGCAAGTATGTTGTGATCAGCTGCGGCTGCTGCTTCCCGGTAGACCTTGTCGGCGCAGATAAGGGCATCCTTCTTGTCGCCGGGGACAGAGATGACGCTTATCGGGCCTGGCATTTTGAGCACGTTGTATGCATAGTGAGAGGCTGCCATAAACTTGGCGAGCGCTGGACGGCCAAGGATCCCGTTGTGGGGCAATGGAAAATCGGCAATGTCAAATGTGACCCTCTCAGTTCTGAAACTCAGCTCACTGCCAAATGTGACCGGCAGCGTGATCTTCCCTTTCGGCTTGCTCCTTCCCGGGTTGATCCCTTGGAATGTGCCAGTCTCTTCGAGCTCGCTGTCAGGGATCTGAAGTTTGTGAAGGACCGCGGAGGAGATGAGATTCAAGCCGGCCCCGCCGTCAACTAGCATCTTTGTGACCTTGAGGTTGCGGATAGTTGGTGAGACCAACATCGGCAAGCACCCGACCGCAGTTACGCGATCAGGGTGATCCCCAATGTCGAAGATGATAGGCGTGCTGGACCATTTCAGGGGCTTGCGTGACTCTATGGATGGCTCTGCTGCATTCACTTCCCGCATCCACTGTTTGAGCTGGCGGTGTGAAGTATGCAGAGAGGCGCCACCGTCAACGCACAGGACCTCTGTGGCTTTCTGAAATTCCTGCTCATCGGCCTCATCATCATCCACGTCTTCGTCATCGTCGTCATCTTCATCCTTGTCGCGGCCGCGGGGAGGTCTGTCTCCTTGCCGCTGCTTGGCCTTGCCGCGGCATCCTCCCTGGCCGGGGCGTTTCTTGCCGGATTCACCAGTTCTTTCCTGGGCCTTCTCTTTGTCGCGTCGCTCGTATTCAGCCTTCTGCTGCTCAGCAAGTTGTTCGACCTTTTTGCAGTTCTGGAGATCGTGACCCTTGGTGCGGTGAATCTTGCAATACTGCCTGCCGGAGCTGTCCTGCCTGTCGGCGGCCGCCACAGGATGGGCCTCCTTGTCGGAGCCGCCAGCCTTAGCTTCCTTGGCGCCACCTTCGTTGCCGGTCTGCTCGACAGCTAGCACTTCCTTACCCTTATTCCTTCTGTAGTTCCGCCGCCGGCCTTTCCTCGCCGGGGCGGCATCCTCACTGTCAGATCCTCCTGCTCCTGTACTCTCTCCGGGGAGCCTCCTCCCCTCTTCAGCGCGTGCACACTTGTCAGCCAGGGCGTAAAGCTCGCTGACGTCTCTGATCTTACACATCGCCATCTCCTCCCTCATCCTTCGATTTCGCATGTTCTGATGGAACGCGCTAATGATCGCGGCGGGGTGGACGTCTGGGATGTTGTGCTGTACACGGCTGAATCTTTGAATGTACTTACGCAGCGGCTCTCCTTCCTTCTGGGCGAGCGGATGAAGATCGCTTTCTTGGCCATGTGGCTTGTGGCCGCCTGTAAAGGCGCCGACAAACTGATGGCACAAATCAGCCCAGGTGGATATGGAGTTGTCCGGCAAGTGCATGAGCCAGGATCTGACATTGGGCTTGAGCACCAGCGGGAAGTAGTTGGCAAGGATCTTGTCGTCTCGTCCCCCGGCAGCCTGCACTGCAATGGTGTAGATGCTGAGGAACTCCGACGGATGCGTCTTGCCATCGTACTTCTCCGGCACGTCTGGCTTGAAATTCTTTGTGCTGGGCCACCGGACTTGCCGCAGCTCACGGGTGAACGCGGGACAACCTACCGCGTACGGCAGATCGCCTGGTTCCCCTGGCGCATGCATGTCAACAGAGAGCCCAGCGCGCTTGTCGGATTGACGCCGCGCTTCTCTTCGGGGCTCGATGCGGGTTCGAGCGTCTTCTTGTTGTCGTTCATGGAGAACTTGGCGCTGGTCGCGACGAGCTCGTGGGTCCGACGACACGGTGGAGCCGCTGTTGGGGTGGACCCGGCGAGTCGGCGATTTTGGCCTTCGTAGTGGAGAGTGCATGGAAGTCGCACCTCCCTCAGTCTTGTTGCCATTGGCTCGCGTCTGGCTATCCTGCCGCGGCAACGAGGTGCTTGGTCGCCGCGTAGTGTCGCCGTTGGAGAAGCTGATGAGGCTCTGGATAGTGGCCCTCCATTCGTCGGTCTTGTCCGCTGTCGGAGGATAATCCAGGAGCAGCTGGGCCCGCGCCAAGGCTTCTGCTAGGGTGGTGGGCGGCAGAGGTGAACGGTGCGAGGAGAGGGGCGTGCTCGGACTCCTAACCAAGTTAGAAGGAGCAGCGTCCTGTCCCAGCGACCGCACCTCGCTGGGGCCAGCATGCTGGCGTGCATGCTGGTCTTGAACGCCATGCAAACCACCAGCTTGATCTTGGGTCAGCGGACGTATGGCGCTGCGAACGCTATGACGCTGCTGGCCCCGCGCCTCCTGAGAGGGACGCGGTGCGCGCATGGATGCCAAGGTCTGTGCCGCCTTGTCCTTGGACTTGGCAGCGCTGTGGGCACCCTCGTCGACGCCCATTCCTCCGCCGGCGTCCACTCCACCACCCGTTTGCTCCGGAGGCGGTGGGAGCGACGCAGACGGAACAGCTACCTCCGAATCCTTCTTCTTCGGAGGCATGTCGATGAAGACGATGAAGATTTAGCTTGCGTGCACGCCGGATCGGGTTCACACAATCTCGACGCCCCCTACCTGGCGGGGCGATGCTGATTCCTCCAACACCTATGGGGACAGGACCCCTTTCGGTTTGGTGGGGGCGGAGAGCGCACAAAGAGCGGATCGAGGCAGAGCACGCGGGGCGATTTTACCCAGCTTCGGGCCGCACGGATGCGTAAAACCCTACTGCTACTTGTTTGTGTATGTTGGATTCTTGCTCAGGAGCGATGGACGCTGCCAAACTGAGCGTGAGAGTGTTCCTGGTGTTGAACGAGCCGAACTGGCCGAGCCTCTGAACTTCCGAACCTCTGGAACCCCTTCTACGTTGCGCTTGGGCCTCCTTTTATACTTTCAAGGGGTCACCGACAGGGGGCAACGTAGACAAAAAGGGTAAAAATGGAAAAGGATGCGGTAGGTACAGCTACCGCTACTGTGGATACAGTGCACCCTACCTAACTCTGACGGCAGGGGACAAGGGCATTAAATGCCCGTCTGAGTCTCCTAAACAGTGCAAAAGGTGACCGTTAGGAGTGCCACCATTTGCCACGATGGGTTTCTCTTCATCTCCGCTTGCCACCACGTACCCCTAGCTGCACGGCCTCCCGCCACGTGTGCTTGGGAGAGTCCCAGAGCGACACGTTAGCAGGTAAGCTGGAGCGCGGGCACGAAGTGGGGGTTTCCCGCGGCAAGCTCCTTGCCGCGGCCGTCGTCTTGTCGCTCGCCGGATCTTGCCGGGACGCAGGGCGCGTCGCGGCAAGCTTTCTTGGTATGCCTTGTGTGGCCTTCCCGGCAAGCTCCTCTTGCCGGGGTCTTGTCTCTTCCCGGCAAGCTCCTCTTGCCGGGGCCTGGGTTGGCCTTTCCCGGCAAGCTCCTCTTGCCGGGGCCTTGGATTGAGTACTTTGTTCTTGAATGGTCTTCAAGGGAACCACGGAGGGTCCTGGCGGTCACCCGGCAAGCCTTGCCGCGGGGCGCTGCAACTGTCCGTGCACAAGTTCGGGGTAATAGGGTACCCCTACTCTAGTACACCGACATATTCACACGGATCATGCTGCTATTAAATATCTTATGGAAAATAAAGATGCTAAACCTAGACTTATTAGATGGGTTCTCTTGCTACAAGAATTTGATTTGCATATTATTGATAAAAAGGGAGCTGTGAACCCCGTTGCGGACAACTTGTCTAGCTTAGAAAATGTTCTTGGTGACCCACTACCTATTGATGATAGCTTTCCTGATGAACAATTAAATATCATAAATGCTTCTCACACTGCTCCATGGTATGCTGATTATGCTAATTACATTGTTGCTAAGTTTATACCACCTAGTTTCACATACCAGCAAAAGAAAAAGTTTTTCTATGATTTAAGACATTATTTATGGGATGATCCACATCTTTATAAAGAAGGAGTAGATGGTGTTATTAGACGTTGTGTACCTGAGCATTAACAGGAACATGTCCTACGCAAGTGTCACTCCGAAGGTTATGGAGGACACCACACTAGAGATAGAACTGCACATAAGGTATTGCAATCCGGTTTTTATTGGCCTACTCTCTTCAAGGATGCCCGTAAGTTTGTATTATCTTGTGATGAATGTCAAAGAAATGGTAATATTAGTAGACGTCAAGAAATGACTATGAATTTTTCACTTGTTATTGAACCATTTGATGTTTGGGGCTTTGATTATATGGGACCTTTTCCTGCCTCTAATGGATATACACATATTTTAGTTGCTGTTGATTACGTTACTAAGTGGGTAGAAGCTATTCCAACTAGTAGTGCTGATCATAACACCTCTATTAAGATGCTTAAAGAAGTTATTTTTCCAAGCTTTGGAGTCCCTAGATATCTAATGACTGATGGTGGTTAACATTTTATTCATGGTGCTTTCCGTAAAATGCTTGCTAAGTATGATGTTAATCATAGAATTGCATCTCCTTATCACCCACAGTCTAGTGGTCAAGTAGAATTGAGCAACAGAGAGCTTAAATTAATTTTGCAAAAGACAGTTAATAGATCTAGAAAGAATTGGTCCAAGAAACTTGATGATGCATTATGGGCCTATAGAACTGCATATAAAAATCCTATGGGTATGTCTCCGTATAAAATGGTTTATGGAAAAGCATGTCACTTACTTCTCGAACTAGAAGATAAGGCATATTGGGCTATTAAAGAGCTCAATTATGATTTCAAACTTGCCGGTGAGAAGAGGTTATTTGACATTAGCTCACTTGATGAATGGAGAACCCAAGCCTATGAGAATGCCAAATTGTTTAAAGAAAAGGTTAAAAGATGGCATGACAAAATGATACAAAAGCGTGAGTTTAATGTAGGTGATTATGTATTGCTATACAACTCTCGTTTAAGATTTTTTGCAGGAAAACTTCTCTCTAAATTGGAAGGTCCTTACGTTATCGAGGAGGTCTATCGTTCCGGTGCCATAAAAATCAACAACTTCGAAGGCACAAACCCGAAGGTGGTGAACGGTCAAAGAATCAAACATTATATCTCAGGTAATCCTATAAATGTTGAAAGCAATGTTATTGAAACCGTAACCCCGGAGGAATACATAAGGGACACTTTCCGGAACATTTCAGACTCCGAAAAGGAATAGGTATGTGGTACAGTAAGTAATATGTGGTACAGTAAGTAAACCGACTCCAAAACAGTTCTAATGGCATTTTTTCTCCGTTTTGGAATATTTAGAAAAATAGAAAAATAAGAAGCAGTCCGGGAACGACACGAGGGCTCCACGAGGGTGGAGGGCGCGCCCTACCCCCCTGGGCGCGCCCCCCTGCCTCGTGGGCACCTTGTGCGCCTCCGGACTCTGTTTTCTTGCATGATACGTATTTTGGTCGATAAAAATTCATTATATAATCTCCCGAAGGTTTTGACCACCGTATCACACAAATATCTCCTGTCTTTGTTTTGAGCTGTCTTGCTGCAGATTAGAGCAACATGGCATCCCAGGATTCGGAAGGAGAAAGCTATGTGGCTGATTACCTTGCAAATCCTAAGGTCTATGGGGATGTGGAGCATTGTGGTTGGACTATGGAATAAGAAGAGGACTATGAACCCAAGGGAAGGGTGGAGACGAGCTCAGAAGAAGATGAAGTCCCATTACCTCAACCTGGGGACATGCATGTGGAGTACAAAAAGTCAAGCCTCCCGGATAGAGTAAATAAACCTAAGATCGAGTTTATCCCTTTTCGCCTCTTGCAAGAAAACAAGCAGGAACTATGCAAAAAGACACTGAGCCTGGAGCAGGAGATCGATGACCTATGGGACCAAAATTCTGTCCTCAAGCGCAGATTAAGGAAGAAGCCAACATCATCAACAACTCCACCCTCTCCACCAACAAAGAAGAACTGAGTATTTGGTATGGGCACTCCCCTTGTCAACTGCCAAGCTTGGGGGAGTGCCTCTGTATCATATCACCATCACTTCTATCTTTACCGTTTTTCTTAGTTTGATCCTTTTGGTAATATCTTGATCTAGTAGCATAAAGTTTTAGTATGATATAGCTGTGAGTTTTGCTTTATGATCCTTCTATGTAATCGAGTCCGTGAGCTATATATAATAAAGACTAGTGTTGAGTCAAGGGCTTGATTATTTTGCCATGATCTTGAGTGAATAAAAGAAAAGAGAAAAGAATAAAAAGAATAAAAGAGATCATATGGATCTTATGGAGAGTAATGAGCTCACATATAAAGAGTATTATGAATAAAAGTTGTTGAGAGTTGACAAACATAGTTTTGATCATCGTTGCAATTAATAGGAAGTAATAAAGAAAGAGAGGTCTTCACATATAAATACACTATCTTGGACATCTTTTATGACTGTGAGCACTCATTAAAATATTACATGCTAAATAGTTGACATTGGACAAGGAAGACAATGTAATGGGTTATTTTTTCTTACATCTGAGATAAATTATATTGTCATGGATCATCCAACATGATTGAGCTTGCCTTTCCCCCTCATGCTAGACAAATTCTTTGCACCAAGTAGAGATAGTACTTGTGCTTCCAAACACCCTTAAACCAGTTTTGCCATGAGAGTCCACCATACCTCCCTATGGATTGAGTAAGATCCCTCAAGTAAGTTGTCATCGGTGCAAGCAATAAAAATTGCCCTCTAAATATGTATGACTTATTAGTGTGGGAGAAAAATAAGCTTTATACGATCGTGTGATATGGAAGAAATAAAAGCGACGGACTGCATAATAAAGGTCCATATCACAAGTGGCAATATAAAGTGACATTCTTTCGCATTAAGATTTTGTGCATCCAACCATAAAAGCGCATGACAACCTCTTCTTCCCTCTGCGAAGGGCCTATCTTTTACTTTTATCTCCTACCTTGCATGAGAGTCATGGTGATCTTCACCCTTCCTTTTTACATTTTATCTTTTGGCAAGCACAACATGTTGGAAAGATGCTGGTATATATGGCTAATTGGATGTGAGTTTTCATGCACTATTATTGTTGACATTACCCTTGAGGTAATACGTTGGGAGGCAAAACTATAAGCCCCTATCTTTCTCTGTGTCCGATTAAAACTCCATACCCATAAGTATTGCGTGAGTGTTAGCAATTATGGAAGACTATATGATAGTTGAGTATGTGGACTTGCTAAAAAGCTCTTATATGGACTCTTTCCTATGTTATGATAAATTGCAATTGCTCCAATGACTAAGATTATAGTTTGTTAGTTTTCAAAGAAATTTATGATTCATACTTGAAATTGTGATTGAATTGTTACTCTAGCATAAGAGATCATATGACAAGAATTATATAAGTTGTTGTTTTAAGAATGATCATGATGCCCTCATGTCCGTATTTTATTTTTATCGACACCTCTATCTCTAAACATGTGGACATATTTTTCGATTTCGGCTTTCGCTTGAGGACAAGCGAGGTCTATGCTTGGGGGAGTTGATACGTCCATTTTGCATCATGCTTTTATATCGATATTTATTGCATTATGGGTTGTTATTACACATTATGTCACAATACTTATGCCTATTCTCTCTTATTTCACAAGGTTTACATAAAGAGGGAGAATGCCGGCAGCTGGGATTCTGGGCTGGAAAAGGAGCAAATATTAGAGACCTATTCTGCACAGCTCCAAAAGTCCTGAAACTTTACAGAAGTCATTTTCAGAATATATAAAAAATACTGAGTGCAAGAAGTTTCAGAGGGGGGCCACACCCTGGCCACGAGGGTGGGGGCGCGCCCTACCCCCTGGGCGTGCCCCCTGCCTTGTGGGCCCCCTGGTGGCCCTCCGATGCCCATCTTCTAATATATGGAGTCTTTCGTTGAGGAAAAAATCATAAGCAAGCTTTCGGGACGAGACTCCGCCGCCACGAGGTTGAACCAATCTAGGGCTGTGGCAGAGTTGTTCTACCAGGGAAACTTCCCTCCAGGAGGGGGAAATCATGTCAGGACCCCGACTCAATGCCACATCGATCTAGCATGTAACACCTCATATCACTTTGCGGCCTCACGCACGGTATCCCCACGGGTGTCGCCTTACCTTTGCCCGGGACCGTTTGCGTCTTTTGGCACACGTATATGACAGTGTCGCTAGCATCCATATGACAAGGAGCCCGGGCTGACATGGCTAGTCGTAAACCCAAAGTGGCACTAACTTACAGGGACAGGCATCCATGACCCAGCATCGAACGTGTCGGTCATCAGCGAGTGAATCCAGGCTGTAGCACTGGGCTAACAGGACTCCGGTGAACCGGGCTGTAGCGGGCTAACAGGACTCCGGTATTCATCGCGTGACATTTCCCCGAAGGGACAGACACAGGAACGAAGAAGGACACATGCTGGCCAGCCTAAGTGTTCCGGAGCAGTAGCAAGCTACCAGGGCTCAGTGGAAGCACTAGGAGACATTTCCCGGTAAGAGAGACTACTAAGGATAAATAACTAGATAGTCAGATCCCACACATAGCAATACACATTACACGTACGCATAACATGCAAGTATGTGCTGTACAACATGGCATCACAGCATAACTCAACAATTCATATAGATAAAGGCTCAGAAGAGCCATCATAGCATTTATTACAAACAGGGGTCACATGACCCAACATTCAGAGCAATCAAGCAACAAACGGAAGCATTACATGTCTGAGTACAGACATTTATAAATGAAAAAGGCTGAAAGCCTGACTATCTACAACATCCGATCAAGATCGTAGCTGAGGTACTAGCTACTAGTCGAAGTCCAAGAGAACACTAGTAAGACCGAGGTCTCTGCTGCAAAAACATAAATAAAGCAACATGAGTACAAGGGTACTCAGCAAGACTTACATCAGATCCTATCATACATGCATTTGTATCAAGAGGGTAATGTGGGGTTTAGTTGCAGCAAGCCAGCTTTGACTCTATGGCTATCCTGTTCTACGACTACCAGAACTTCTCTGAGGTGATATGGCGCACACGAGTCCACTAAACACCACACAATACACTACTATGGATTCATCCCCATCTCCCTACGAGAAGGCCATCCATAGCACTCACACTTGTCTTGAGCATTTTAGAGTATCCACTTCAAGTTGTCTATGTACCATGTAAGTATCCAAGAAGTCCATAACCGCTGACCCGGCTATTCGAATAGATCATATTAACCCTGCAGGGGTGTACTTCTTCACACACGCTCTCGCCACTTACCACCATGTACACGTCATGTATCTCGGCAACCTTCAAGCGGAAGCCTGGCGAGGGTGTCGGCCACGACCTGACTAACCACACAAGACTCTAGTCCAGGTTTATCGCCTATTCAGGTTCCATCCGCAAGGAGATCCGGCCGGGGTTTCACTCACGGCCCCAAATGATGTGTGCAGGGTTCCCAAGCCCACCTCGCCAGATGGATCTACGCTTGGTACACCGTGCCACTTGTGCCTAGTCTGTCCCAAGCCCACCTGGCCGGGTGCCACTTGGTAGACTACTAACACTGCCTACAAACACCAGAAACTAGTTGCGACTCCTGGACAGAGATCAAGTTGGTTAATAAGTCGAGAGGGCTTGGAGCGCCCGGAGCCTAGTGTGTGGTAGTATCGAGTCATTGGACAACATACATAGAACTCAGTGCTTAAGGACGGTTCCAGTGAGACAACCCACCATGTACTCCTACATGGCCTCTCACCGCTACCTTTACCAATTCGTGTTCACACACTTAACTCTCAGCACCAGAACATATCGTAACACTCCAATTCATTCCCAATGAATCAGACCTGACACGACTCTAAGCAATAGCAGGCATAGCATGGTAGGAACACAACATGGCTCAATCAACTCCTACACATGCTAGTGGGTTTCAACTATTTACTGTGGTAATGACAGGTCATGCAGAGGAATGGGTTCAACTACCGCAGCACAAAGTAGCAGATGAATTGTTGTTGTCCTAATGCAATAACTGAGAGTAGGAGCGAGAGAGTAGGATTATATCGGAATGAACAAGGGGGTTTGCTTGCCTGGTAGATCAACAGGGGGGCACTGCTCCTCAGACAGGTACTCTGGAACGGTCTCCGGAGCAGGACCTATCGAGAAAGAACGGTGTCGGCAATCAATACACAAACATATGCAACAATATGATGCATGAGCATGGCATGTAGATGTGATGCTGTTTGAGCTAATGCAACTAGTATTCAAATTGAATGAAGTCCATTTGAGTCAAGGGTTCAAATGCAACTCCAAATAAGCTCTTTATATAAGCCATTTTAGTGTTTCACTTATTCAGCATGTATAAGTTGGTTTGTCATGCATGAAACTAGTACAGATGGATAGATTACATTTTTCTGATAATTTTTCATATATGAATTATTTCAATCTGAGCTACGGTTGAATTTCTATGAATTTTTGAAGTTTAAATCATTTTCTGGAATTTCCTGTTTTAATTTAAATCCAGAAATCATATTATTGCGCCAGCATGACGTCAGCATGACGTCAGCAGGTCAACCGGGGCTGACCAGGGTCAAACCTGACGTGCGGGGGCCACACGTCAGTGACACTGGGGTTAACCCCGAGTCAAACCTGGGCTGATTAGCTTTGACTAAGCCCTGGGGCCCACTGGTCAGTGTCAGGGGGGTTAAATAAGCGGTGATTAGCACTAAGCTAATCACGCGCCACGTCAGTCGCCGGAGTTTCGCCGGCGACGACCTCGAGCCACGGCGGAAGTTCGCCGGAACGAGCTGGAGGCCACGGTTTGGCACACGGAGGCCACCGGCGGGTAGCCCGTGCACGGGCGCATCCAGCCGCGCTCAGGGAAGGCCGTGGGAACGGCGGAGCTCACCGGAGCAGAGCTCACGGCGGCGGCCGGAGCTCGGTTGATGCGGGTTAGGCGACGCAGGGCACTAGGGAGGCTGCGAGCGGGTCCGCGCGACTCGCCAGAGTGCACTGAGTGCAACGGCGAGCTCGGCTGCGGCCTGCGGCGGCTGTGGCCACGACGGCGAGGAGCTGCGGCGGCGATGGCTTCGGCCATGGTGGGGAACAGAGCTACGGCGCGGGAACGAGGGGGAGAAGAGAGGGGAAACGGGGAGATGCTCACGGTGGATCCAGCGAAGGCGTCAGCGGGCTCGGGGAAGTACTGGTGCGGCCGGAGCGTCGTCGGCGATCTCGGGCAGCCGGCGATGAAGACGACGAGGGTGGCGACGATGGAGGCCGTACGGAGGTGCGTGGCTCGACGAGGAGGTGGAGGGGGTCGTGGCGGAGCTCGTGGACTCTACGGAGGGGCGAGGGGACGGCGGGGAGCGCGTCGGTGGTGAGCTGCTGCGGCGGCAGCGCTTCGGGCGCGCGGAGGGGAAGATGTCCAGGGGAGGAGGGAGAGCGAGAGAGAGTGGAAGAGGACCGGGGCGGCGCGTGGCGACGTTCCAGGGCGTCCAGGGCGACGAGAGGGAGAAGCAGGAGGTGGCCGGGCGCGTGGCCGCGGTCGGCTATGGCGCGGGCACGCACCTGCTTGGCGAGGGGGAGAAGACGACAGAGGAGGAGGCGGGCTGGGCCGGCTGCTGGCTGCGCGGTGCCGGGCCAGCACAGGAGCTGGGCCGCAGGTAGGTCCAGGTAAGGTATTTTTTTTCTATTTTTCTGACATTTGTTCTGATTTAGTAATAATACTAAATCAATTTATTTACTTATGCCAATTTTTATGGAAGCTAGTTATATTATTCCAGAGCTCCTTTATAAATGGCATAATTTTTGGACAACATTTTATATATATAACAATATATATCCAAAGCAAATAATTACTGCATTAATTCCAGATGCCCAAAATAAATACTCATGAGGTCCTAAAAATATTGGTTTGATTTTTATCTCTGTCCAATATTTTCAGAGAGCAACATGAGTATTTTCCTGGACCTTTTTGGAGGAATTTTTATTTGGGTCATTTCCAAAAATGATTCTGAGGGTTTCACAAATCCCCATTTCAAAATTAAATGGAATTTAAACATGATGCACAAATGACTAGCTAGTCTAGGTCATACCAGACTAGGGATGTGACAAATCATCGCCATCGTCATCACCAACGATCCTCTCATTGGGAGGGGGTCAATATCCTTCGACATCTTCACCAGCACCATCTCCTCTCAAATCCTAGTTCATCTCCTGTATCCAATTCTTGTCTCCAAGTCTGGGATTGGTACCTGTGGGTTGCTAGTAGTGTTAATTACTCCTTGTAGTTGATGCTAGTTGGTTTATTTGGTGGAAGATCATATGTTCAGATCCTATATGCATATTAATACCCCTCTGATTATGAACATGAATATGCTTTGTGAGTAGTTACGTTTGTTCCTAAGGACATGGGAGAAGTCTTGCTATTAGTAGTCTTGTGAATTTGGTATTCGTTCGATATTTTGATGAGATGTATGTTGTCTCTCCTCTAGTGGTGTTATGTGAATGTCGACTACATGACACTTCACCATCATTTGGGCCTAGAGGAAGGCATTGGGAAGTAATAAGTAGATGATGGGTTGCTAGAGTGACAGAAGCTTAAACCCTAGTTTATGCGTTGCTTTGTAAGGGGCTGATTTGGATCCACATGTTTCATGCTATGGTTAGGTTTACCTTAATACTTTTGTTGTAGTTGCGGATGCTTGCAATAGAGGTTAATCATAAGTGGGATGCTTGTCCAAGTAAGGACATCATCCAAGCACCGTTCCACCCACATATCAGATTATCAAAGTACCGAACGCGAATCATATGATCGTGATGAAACCTAGCTTGACCATAATTCCCATGTGTGCTCGGGAGCGCTTTTATCTATATAAGAATTTGTCCATGCTTGTCCTTTGCTACAAAAAGGATTGGGCCACCTTGCTGCAGTTTATTTACTGTTGTTACTTGTTGCTCGTTACAAATTATCTTATCACAAAGCTATCTGTTACCTATAATTTCAGTGCTTGCAGAGAATACCTTGCTGAAAGCCACTTATCATTTCCTTCTGCTCCTCATTGGGTTCGACTCTCTTACTTATCGAAAGGACTACGATAGATCCCCTATACTCGTGGGTCATCATCACCCACACCCCCTGTTATTCTGCGGCGACGACAGCCTCACACCGCAGCCGAACCAGTGAACCCTCGTACTCCTTTCCGCGTGGGCATCCACTTCTGCGTCTTCCCTGGCTTCGCGTCATCCCTTCCTAGGCCTCGCCGTTGTCCACCGCCTTGGTGCTCTCGGCGCGGCGTGTTCAATGTGGTCAACGACCGACTTCCATCGGAAGAGTACTGTACGTGGAGAGGCTGACAGTTGGGTCCACGGCAGCCGCAAGGAAGTGCCTCCTTATTACACGTAAAATAATTATTCCTACACTTGACAACGGGGACCACCGGACGGGCCACCACATTTCACGAAAAAAACATTTCCCCCCTGACTGCTGGGACCCACCAGCTACATCTTCGCACGCAAGGAAGTGCGTCCGAGCAAAAAAAACGATTTGCCCCCCTGACTGCTGGGACCCACCAGCTATATCTTCGCATGCAAGGAAGTGCCTGACCGTCGGGACCCACCTGGTCGAAGCGTACGTAGCATTGTCATTCTGGTCGCAAACGTGTACGTACATACTGGTCGATGTAGAGCGCACACGTGTCGTAGTAGAGGTGCGCATGTAGCATGTACACGTACATACAGCGGCCGATGTGCATGAAAGAAAATACGGCCACGTACGTACATACGGGCGGGGTCTCGAATGCCTACTCACGCATACATATGGCCAGGGCTTGTGTACATGGCTGGGTCAGAACGGAGAAACTGCATCATCGTTGTGTTCATGGGGAGACAACCGGCTGCGTCGGAACCGAATGCGTCGTCATGTTCATCGGGAGGGCTTGGATGGAACAGCCGATGGAAACGAGGCCTGGCGTACCGCCGAAGGGAGGAAACGACCTTGTGTTCGACCGTCCACGGTCAAAATGGGATCCTGTTCATCGGGAGGGGTCTGGCGTACCGCAAATTGGAGGAAACAGACCTCCTACGGTCGAAACGGGGTCCTGTTCATCGGGAGGGGTGTGGCGTACCGCGAAACGGATGAAACAGACTTGTGTTGGAGTGCTACGGTCGAAACGGGGGTCCTGTTCATCAGGAGGGGTGTGGCGTACCACAAAACGGGACTCCACGGGACACTGTTCATCTCCACCGTCGACCCCCTCCAGCCTCCACGGGCTACTGTTCATCCACCGTCGACCTCCTCCAGCCTCCACCTGTGATTGTTCATCCACAGGCTCCTGTTCATCCAGCCTTCACCGCGTGCTACTCCACCGGCTACTGTTCAACCGGCCCTCTCCACGGGCTCCTTTTCAATCACCCCTCCACGGGATAGTGTTCATCCAGCCCTCCACCATCTACTGTTCATCCAGCCCTCCACGGGGTGGTCCTGTTCATCCAGCCCTCCACGGGGTGGTCCTGTTCATCTAGCCCTCCACGGGGTCCTGTTCATCCGGCCCCAACCGGCTCGATCAATCAGGGTCCTATTCATCCAAAGGCAACACCACGGGGTCCTGTTCATCCACTCCCACTAGGAACTGTTCATCCAAACCCCCCAGCAATGCTCACTATTCATCCAGAGACAGCAACGATCGGCTTCAGTTAGCAGCAGTAGCGAAGGAATTGCTCGATCGGGTTCAGTTAACAGCCATCGATCAATCGCTCGGGTTCAGCAAAGCATAGCCTGCAGTGCAATCGCTAAGGTTCAGTAGGTGAACACCTCACTCGGGTTCAGTTAGAGCCCAACGCCTCGCACCCACGCGCATGCGTGTACAAGAGAAACGTGCATCGCTCGTCCCCGACCACCCACCGTAACCGGGAACACCCCGATATTTTGCTCGCCCTCGCTTCTACCACGGTTTCCCAAAGAATGTCATGCAGCTGCATCTCCGGCCCGCCCAGGAAGAAAAGTCCATTTTATGTCATGATTCTTTGTCATAGAAGTAGGAGCCCACCACATCTATGATGATACCGGGTTTTGTCACAATTATCATCATAGAAGTGTCATAAGTATGACAGAAATTTTTTTCGTTCGGCCCAAAATGTCACGGATGTGTCTTTTTTTGTAGTGTTGAGTGGAAACCGGTGGTTGCCAATGAGCTGCCTGAGCTTTCCAGGCGCTTTCCATTGCGTGGTACTTCCGTACTATGGTTGCCAAGTTAGCAAAGTGTGATACGTGACGATGGTTGATGGCGTTAAGGATTCCTTCGTTCGTGCAATTATTGCAGAATACTGAGATCGCGTCTTCGTCACGGCAATCTTTAATCTTGTCTTTGACATGGAGGAATCTAGCCCAAAAGTGATGGACTGTTTCCTGAGACTGCTACTGTATGTACGTGAGGTCGTGCATATCTGGGTGGGTGGGTGGCTTTAGATCCGAACCCTGACCCAATTTGGGATCCGAAGTCTGAGGGATTTCCGAGCTTAACAGTTCGGGCTCTGGGATATCAACTGATTTTTTAGGTCAGCCGTCCGATTCTAGGTTCGGAGGACGGAGCGTGTTGTTCTGTGAACGGCTGTCCGGCTCTTCGAGCTCGGTAATCCGAACATAGTTTGTCCTCAATATAGATTGATTTGCTCCTCTACTACCGCTATCTGATGGGTGATCGACGGAGATTTGATTTCTCTCTGATTGGGTTTAAGCCCAATCCGACTGTAGTACGTAGCGATCCCCAAGGTGGCAATGCGATCGAGGAGCTTGTTTAAAGACGATAACTCTGTCGGATCCATTTGTTTGGAGTATTTAGGGTCAACATGAAGGTGATTTCCGATGACTCGAGATGTCATCGTCGGCTTAACGGCCGGATGGGCGGTCATGGTAAAGCCGCCCAGCCGGAGGATTGGGCCCGAGGCCAGGGCTCCTCCGGAGGTGATACTGTCCTTGATAACAAGGCGAGTGTCGGTGTTCTGGGAACGGGGGTCCCCAGACTTGCCTGCCTGCGGCCTGCGGCGTGGCTCAAGTGGGGGCCCAACGCGGCCCATCTTCATCAGCTCAAGCTCAAGACCCTCGCAAGGGGCCAAGCCTCGCGGGGCAGACGACAGGAAGCTTCCTCAGAGGCAGCCTCATCAGGCAGGCTCGCGAGGAGGCAGAGATATCAATGCAAGGGTACCTCGCGAGGAACCCGTGACGCAAGCCATGATGATCGAGACCAGGCGGGCACCAGGCGGGCGCCGACCTGCGCAATGTCCTTGTTTCCCCTTTGGTGCAAAGGGGGCAAGCACAGGCCAAGGCATCAGGCAAAGGTTACCATTCCGGTGCAACAAGACCAAGACCAGCCGGACGGCAGGACAAAGGTCACCGTGGAGCCCAAGACGGTGTCATCGCCAGTGATTTTGGTAGCCGAAGACCATCTTTGGTTAGGATAACTTGTACTAGATGTTCCCCTTTGAAATGGCCAATTGTTGGCTCCCTTCCCGCTCCATTATTCGGGGAGAGGCCCAGGGCCTCTATAAATAGAGCTAGCCACCACAGAGCAGAGACATCGAGAAAAACCTCGAGACATCGAGAAGGGACGACCACGACGGCTGGAATCTGGTAGAACCATAGCAAAGAGAGAGAGAGAAAGGCGACTGAACTCACCCTAGCAGTTCATCGCACCAGCTCAAGAACACCTCTCGCGAGGCTGTTCTTCCCTTGTACTGTCCATCATCAACCCCAGAGGCAATCCACCACACCACACACTGGAGTAGGGTATTACACCACAACGGTGGCCCGAACCAGTATAAACATCGTGTCCCTTGTGTTGTTCATCATTTTCATCTTAGTTCGCACGAGAGGATCGAATATAGACCGGTAGGGGGGAGATCTCCGTGCGCACCCCAGTGTTCGAACCTCAAGGGTCTGCCGGAACCCGAAACCCGACATTTGGCGCACCAGGTAGGGGTGCGTCGGAATCTTCCTTCCGCTGTTCGCGTGTGATCTTCCTCGTGTCCATGGCTGACGCTCGTCGGGCTCGCGCCGAGCGCCAGGCTGCTCACGCCGCTCGCGTCGCCTAGATGGCGCCTATCGACGGCCCCCCTTGTCGTTCCCCGTCGCCCGCCGCCAATGCCGCCACCAGCCCAGCGGGGAACGAGCAGCAGGCCTCGTCCCAGCACCCCTCGATGCGGCGGGATGGCCGCACCACCACCACGTCGCTGACTCCAGCTGGCTCGTCATCCCACACCCGTCGCGCACCCATGGATGCGCATGCCTCACCGCTCTTGGCGCGGGAGCTCCTGCACTATCGCCCCGTCGACGACCTCTACGAGGACTGGCTCGCGCATATCATCGAGCTCGTCAGTGCCGCAGGGGGCTCCCCCTTACGGTCCCTCTCGTTGTCTCGCCCTCCGTCCCGTGCAGGGGCGAGGATCAGGAGGCTCCTCCGCCGCCTCCTCCCCAAGAAGGTGCCTTGGCTCCAAGGCGTGCAGCCCCAGGGCGAGACCCTCCACGTCCGGTGCCTGCGCAGCAATAGGGGAGCTGCCAAGAGATCCCACGTCCCCAGGAAGGTGCTCGCATGCTCCTACTGGCTCTCCAGCCCTCCCCCTGGCCTTGACCCACGACATCGCGCCCTGTCATACCAGCGGCAGCTGAGCTCGCTCGAGGGCCGGGACCTGAGGACGTAGAGCGTTAAGGAGAGTGCAAGGGAGTGGGAAGAAGCTCGCGAGGGCCTAGCCCAGCAGCACCTCGACTGTCGCCTCTCGGGCCAGGCGCCTCTCCGAGGAACTACGTCAAACACACAAGATAAGTCGCGCCGTCGCAAAAGCTAGACCAATGCAGTGCTAAATCCCCGCCCAGTGCAACTCTGTCACGGCGATGCTACCTTCCTTTCTCACCCAGCAAGGATTGCCTGAGTGCTAAAGGGGACCTCCCGATCATCACGACTCGGGGGCTCTTACCGGACCTCGGGCCGCTCACCTCCTGGCCTTGACCACGGCATCGCAACTTGGCATACTAGCGACGGCTGAAGCTTGCCTGGGGACTGGGACCTGTCAGCGTAGAGCGCCAAGTCCTCGTGAGGATAGAAAGGGGGAGCTTAGCCGGAACAGAACGGACACCTCACGCTAATTCATATTAAGGATATAGTAATTACAAAAGCACGACAGACGCCTTACATACCCCCGCGGGGTGTTGCTTTAATTCCTTGTAGGGAACAAAAGGTGCTAACCCTAAAGAACGCTACTTGCTAGAACCTCCCCAGGTGACGCCATCATCAACAGTGGGCTGCCTAGTGCCGGCACCAACCACATCCAGATCAGTGGCGTCAGTGGCCCGAGGCAGCTACCTCACTCCAAGCGCGGCGCGAGCTCGGAGGCTCGTAGCTATCGTCACTCGTCTCCGGGGTTGCGAGGAGTTCGGGGGAGCCGCTGAAGCCCGCAGTCCCTCTGCTGCTGCCTGAGGAGCTGCAGGAGGACCAACGGGCGGGGCTGGTCCTCGCCAGTTCGTCACCACTGCCGCTTCCCTTAGGGCAGCATTCCAGCCGGCGTCCTTCTGCATCAAAGACCTTGAAGAACATCAAGGAGGCACCATCATATTCAAGATGGATCACCAAGGCGCCGTCCGTGCGACAGACCCGGGCAATCTCACCCCAGCCCCGGGTCATGAAGACCTTGCCCGGAGCGACGACCGCGACCTCCACTCCGGTTGCAACGGTGCCACAGTCGGCGTGCTGCAGCCAGAGCTCCAGGGCCCCGCTCGGCGGCATCTCGAAGGCGAAGGAGGGAGGAAGGCGGGTCCACGAAGTTGGAGGCATGGGGGCGTGAAGCACAAGCTCGCGAGAGGAGCGCTCCGCGTGGACTCCAGGGGGGACGACGCGCACCACTGTGACTCACCGGCGACGGCGGTAACGCAGTCGGTGTTTCTCGGCGCCCTCCCACTGGGGCCTACGACGCGGGCGTGGGCAGTGGAAACCCATGCGGCGGCCGCTCGTACCATGGCCTCGACACCACCTGCCAGGCGCCTTCGTCCCGGTGACAAAGGATAGGCCGCTTCTTCGGCGGGATGGGGTCAGGACCCTCTCTGGGGGCCTTTCCCTTCTGCTCAGCTGAAAACCGGTGGATCGGTGCCATTGGTGCAAGAGGAAGCAAGAATGAGGGAGAAGAAGAGGAGGAGTGACGGAAAGGGGTGAACCGGCGAAGCTTACGCGGCCCCATACTTATAGCCGGGGAAGGCTAACCGCCAGGCATCATGACCTCAGGTAATCGTGACCCATATCTTTGCATGTAGGGACCTGTCAAGTCATGCAGTTGCCAAGGCGTCGTGGGAAGTGCAGACGCCCACGTCCAATCAACCGCCGCGCGGCGCCCAAGGCCGCAGGCTGTTAGGGCCCACGGCGCTTCGCGCTTGCCACTTTGCTTCTCTGCTAAGCGAAGCCCGCGCGCGCCTTGGCCCCGGGGGCTATTGTCGGCATTCTGGGAACGGGGGTCCCCAGACTTGCCTGCCTGCGGCCTGCGGGGTAGCTCAAGTGGGGGCCCAACATGGCCCATCTTCATCAGCTCAAGCTCAAGACCCTCACGAGGGGCCAAGCCCCGCGGGGCGGACGACAGGAAGCTTCCTCAGAGGCAGCCTCATCAGGCAGGCTCGCGAGGAGGCGGAGAGATCAATGCAAGGGTACCTCGTGAGGAACCCGTGACGCAAGCCATGATGATCGAGACCAGGCGGGAGCCGGCCTGTGCAGTGTCCTTGTTTCCCCTTTGGTGCAAAGGGGGCAAGCATAGGCCAAGGCATCAGGCAAAGGTTACCATTCCGGTGCTACGAGACAAAGACCAACCAGACAGCAGGACGGAGGTCACCGTAGAGCCCAAGACGGCGTCATCGCCAGTGCTTTTGGCAGCCGAGGACCTCCTTTGGTTAGGATAACTTGTACTAGATGTTCCCCTTGGAAATGGCCAATTGTTGGCGCCCTTCCCGCTCCATTATTCGAGGAGAGGCCCATGGCCTCTATAAATAGAGCTAGCCACCACAGAGTAGAGACATCGAGAAAAACCTCGAGACATCGAGAAGGGACGACCACGACGGCTGGAATCTGGTGGAACCATAGCAAAGAGAGAGAGAGAAAGGCGACTGAACTCACCCTAGCAGTTCATCGCACCAGCTGAAGAACACCTCTCGCGAGGCTGTTCTTCCCTTGTACTGTCCATCATCAGCCCCAGAGGCAATCCACCACACCACACACTGGAGTAGGGTATTACACCACAACGGTGGCCTGAAACAGTATAAACATCATGTCCCTTGTGTTGTTCATCATTTTCATCTTAGTTCGCACGAGAGGATCGGACATAGACCCGTAGGGGGGAGATCTCCGCGTGCACCCCAGTGTTCGAACCTCAAGGGTCTGCCGGAACCCGAAACCCGACAGCGAGCCATCAACCATGTCTTCGATGTCACAGAGGAACACTCAATGAAAGCACCAATGATCGGTGTCAAAACTGGCGAATCTCGGGTAGGGGGTCCCGAACTGTGCATCTGAGGTTGAGGGTAACAGGGGACAAGGGACACGAGGTTTTACCCAGGTTCGGGCCCTCTCAATGGAGGTAATACCCTACGTCCTGCTTGATTAATATTGATGAGTATGAGGGTTACAAGAGTTGATCTACCACGAGGTCATAATGGCTAGAACCCTAGAAGTCTAGCCTATATGATTATGATTGCCTCTACGGACTAAACCCTCTGGTTTATATAGACACCAGAGGGGACTAGGGTTGTACAAAGTCGGTTACATAGAAAGGAAATAGTACATCCGGCCGCCTAGCTTGCCTTCCATGCAAAGGAGAGTCCTATCCGGACACGGGAGAAATTCTTCTATCTTGTATCTTCATGGCCCACTAGTCCGGCCCACGTCACACAGGCCAGACGCTCGAGGACCCCTTAATCCAGGACTCCCTCAGAGCCCCTGAGGCCCGAGGGCGGCACTCCGGAGACTCCGGAGTGTGTACAGCCCCACTCATTATTATGTGAGAGTGTCACGAGCGAAGACCTTCACAGGCACTGGGCCTTGCTTCATCGGAAGAACTTTCGGAGGTGCTGGATGTTCCAGGCGTTCTGGATGGGGATCCCGTCCTACATCTCTAGGCACGCGGCGCCAGGCCTGGAGATGCGGGTGATCCTAAACGGGCCCTCCCACATGGGCGAGAGCTTGTGCAGCCCTTCCCTGGAGAGCACCCGCCTCAGGATGAGATCGCCCACCTCGAGCGTCCTGGAGCGGACGCTACGACAGTGGTACCATCGTAGCGCCTACTGGTTTCTTGCCGCTCGGAGCGAGACTTCATGGCGGCGTTCCTCCCCTAGCACAAGGTCCATCCCCCATATGGCGTCCTGCTGCGTCTCATCAAATGCCATGACCCGCATGAAGCGATGCCTGACCTCGTGAGGGAGAACTGCTTCTGCTCCGTAGACGAGGAAGAACGGGGTCTCGCCTGTTGGCTTGGTGGCGGTGGTGCGGATGGACCACAACACGGACTGGAGCTCATCATGCCAGCCCCTTCCGCAGGCTTCGAGCTTCTTCTTGAAGGTCCTGGTCTTGAGGCCCCTCAAGACCTCGGTGTTGGCACGCTCAACTTGGCCATTGCTCCTGGGGTGCGACACCGAATCATAGCAAATCTGCGTTCCAAGGTTAGCACAACAGGTCTTGAAGAGATTGCTAGGGAACTGCAAGCCGTTGTCGGTGATGATGCGGTTAGGAACCCCGAGCCGGCTCACGAGGCCCTTGATGAACTTAACTGCCGACCCGACTGGGATGGTGGGGATGACTTCCACCTCTGCCCATTTGGTGAACTTGTCAATGGCGACATAGAGGTAGCGGTAGCCCCCAGGCGCTCGCGGAAATGGACACAGGATATCCAGACCCCAGACTGCGAATGGCCATGAAAGTCGGATAGTCTGGAGGCCCTGGGCCGGCTGGTGGATTTGCTTGGCATGGAATTGCTAGGCCTCACAGGACTTCACCAGCTCGGTTGCGTCGTTGAGTGCTGTGGGCCAGTAGAACCCGCTGAGGAACACCTTGCCGACCAGGGTCCGTGATGACGAGTGATGCCCGCAGTCCCCGTTGTTTATGTCAGCTAGGAATACGTTCCCCTACTCCCTGGAGATGCATCACAAGGAAACATCATTTGGTCACCTTCTGTATAGCTCACCATCCTGTATGCAATACGCCGTAGCCTGCCGGGCCACGCGCTCCGCATCCTCCTCTTTCTACGGCAGCGTCCCTCGCATCAGGTACATCTTGAACTCCTCGGTCCAGCACCCCTCCCGAGGTTCGAGCGATAGGAGCAGGCATGCTCCCGTGGTTGGGCCATAGGATGGGGCTCCCGAGGCTGGTGGTTGGGGGAGCTCCTCCCGAGGTGATGCCAGCCCCACAGATGGGGGTGCTGTTGAAGGCTTGAAAAGTCGCTCCTCGAAGACGCCGGGCTCCTAGAGCGGGCACTTGGATGCCCTTCTGGCGATGTCGCCGGCTTCCGTGTTCGTGCCGCAAGGCACGTGTGGTAGCTCTGGGCCCAAGAATTGCTTCTCCATCCTGCGTAGCTTCACGAGGTATGCTCCCATGCGCTCATCCCTCGGCTCATACACCTTGTTGGAGAAGTTGACGAGGAGCTGCGAGTCGCCCTTGATGGTGAGACGCTTCACCCCTAAGGCTGTGGCGGCCTTGAGGTCAGCGATCAACCCCTTGTATTCCGTGATGTTGTTTGAGACCTTCTCGCCCCGCTAGAAGAAGAGCTGCACTGCGTAGTATAGCTTATCTTGAGTGGGGAAGATGAGCATGGCGCCGCCCCCTGCACCTTGGCGTGCGAAAGCACCATCGAAGTACATGACCCAGCCATCCGGCGCTTCGCTTCCTGGCAAGAGGGATCGGCTCTCGCCTGCTTCAGGCTCCAGAGCGTCGGTCCATTCTGCCACGAAGTTGGCAAGGGCAGCTCCCTTGATGACCCTGGTTGTGTTGAACTCCAGCTGAAATGCTTGCAATTTGATATTCCACGCGGCGACTCTTCCCGCAGTGTTGGGGCTCCGGAGCACCCTCTCTAGTGGGTAGGCTGAGACGACCTTAATTGGGTGGCCTTGAAAGTAATGACGCAGCTTGCGCGAGGCCACTAGGACTGTGAGCAAAAGCTTCTATGGCATGGGGTATCACGGCCTTGCATCCCGCAACACCGAGCTGATAAAGTACACCGAGTGTTCGATGAGGGCGGGAGCGCCAATGGAGTCAGTGGAGTCTGGGAGTTGTGGCGCCTCCCAAGGTAGGTGAGGGAGTCCTGGATTAGGGGGTCTCCGGACAGCTGGACTATCTCCATTGGCCGGACTGTTAGACTATGAAGATACAAGATTGAAGACTTCGTCTCGTGTCCGGATGGGACTCTACTTGGCGTGGAAGGCAAGCTAGGCAATACGGATATGGATATCTCCTCCTTTGTAACCGACCTTGTGTAACCCTAACCCTCTCCGGTGTCTATATAAACCGAAGGGTTTTAGTCCATAGAAAAGACAATCATAACATACAATCATACCATAGGCTAGCTTCTAGGGTTTAGCCTCTCTGATCCCGTGGTAGATCTACTCTTGTAACACCCATATCATCAATATTAATCAAGCAGGACATAGGGTTTTACCTCCATCAAGAGGGCCCGAACCTGGGAAAAAAATATCGTGTCCCCTGCCTCCTGTTACCATCCGGCCTAGACGCATAGTTCGGGACCCCCTACCCGAGATCTGCCGGTTTTGACACCGACATTGGTGCTTTCATTGAGATTTCCTCTATGACATCGCCGTTAGGCTTGATGGCTCCTACTATCATCAATAGCGATGCGGTCCAGGGTGAGACTTTTCTCCCCGGACAGATCTTCGAATTCGGCGGCGTTGCACTGCGGGCTAATTCGCTTGGCCATCTGGAGCAGATTGAAAGCTACGCCCCTGGCCATCATGTCAGATTTGGAAGTTTGAACTACACGGCCGACATCCGCGGAGACTTGATCTTCGACGGATTCGAGCCATAGCCGGGAACGCCGCACTGTCGCGATGGGTATGACCTAGCTCTGCCGCCGAACAGTACCCCAGAAGTCGCGCCCGCATCAGCTCCGACCCTTAGTTCAGATCCAACTGTGCCAACCGAGGATGGGTGGTTAGACACCGCCTTAGGGGCTGCAGTCTCAATGGAGATCGAGCCGAACACCAGCATAATCCTCTGCGCAGCCCGTGACTCCAAGGTGCTGGACTCTTTTTATGACTCCGAACCGCCCGCGCCCCTGCCAATCGAACCCAATTGGGCGCCAATCATGGAATTCACCTCCGCGGATATCTGTCAGCATCGCCCTTCGGCGACATTCTTAATTCACTAAGGTCTCTCTCTTTGTCAGGAGAGCCCTCGCCGGATTATGGCCAACAGGATTGGGATGCGGACGACGAAGAAATTCGACGCCCACCCACCACCCACTTGATAGCCAATGTCGATGACTCAACCGACATGCTCGACTTCGACTTCGAAGACATCGACGGTATGGATGACGATACGGGAGGTGAAGAGGAACCACCGCCCACAGGGCGCTGGACGTCCACTTCATCATATGACGTATACATGGTGGACACACCAAAAGAAGATGACGACGAGGAACGGAAGGGCGCACCAAAGGCTTGTTCCCTCGAGAAGCAGTCAAAGCGGCGGTGCAAGCGCCACCCAAAATCCCGCCTCGGCAGAAATAACGATCATACAAACCCAGCGTTGGAGCAGGGTGAACCACTGCTGGACCACGGCAATCCGGGGAATCAAACCGAAAAAACCAATTCTGTCAAAGATAATAGTCTGGACGACATAACGCCGGACAGGCACCCGGAGCAGCAGAATGCCCGTCAAAGGCTTGTTGCCGCCGCGAGGAGTCTGAAAAAGCAGAAGCAAAGGATCAAGGCTGCGCAGGACACACTCCAAATCAGATGGAGTAAAGTACTCAGCACAGCAGCGAAGTACGGCGACAATCGCCCCACCAAGAGCTACCCAAAGCGGAAGTTGCTACCTGAATTCGATGAGGAAGCCTCAGACCCCCCACAACCACAAATCAAAACAGCCACCCGGCCGGATAAACGACCTCACGGCCAACATAGAGCGGCAAACAATGCCACTCACAAGACAGTACGCGATCCACGCGAGGGCTCACACCAAAAGGACGGCGCAACCAGATCCATCTATGGACCACGCAAGCGCGCCCCAGCATACAATGTAACACAACAAACATCCGAACAACACGGTACACCCAGATACAGGGGTGCCGCACACCCCCTATGTTTCACCGATGAGGTGCTGGACCATGAATTTCCAGAGGGATTCAAACCCGTAAACATAGAGGCATACGACGGAACAACAGACCCTGGGGTCTGGATTGAGGACTATATCCTCCATATCCATATGGCTTGAGGAGATGATCTCCACGCCATCAAGTACTTACCCCTCAAGCTCAAAGGGCCAGCTCGTCATTGGCTCAAAAGCCTCCCTGAAAACTCCATTGGAATCTGGGAAGAGCTTGAAGACGCGTTTCGGGCAAATTGTCAAGGGACTTATGTCCGACCTCCGGACGCGGACGATTTGAGTCATATAACTCAACAGCCGGAGAGTCAGCCTGAAAACTTTGGAACATGTTTCTTACTAAAAAGAACCAAATTGTCGACTGTCTGGATGCCGAAGCCTTGGCAGCTTTTAAGCATAGCATCCGTGACGAATGGCTCGCCAGACACCTCAGCCAAGAAAAGACGAGAACAATGGCAGCATTAACAAGCCTCGTGACCCGCTTTTGCGCGGGTGAGGACAGCTGGCTAGCCAGATGCAGCACCAGCGACCCTAGTACATCTAAAGTTAGAGATGGAAACGGAAAATCACGATGCAACAACAATAACAAACACCGAAATAAAGAAGACAGCACGAAGAGCACGGTAGTAAATGCGGGATTCAAAAGCTCTAGGCTAGGTCAGCAAAAGCCGCCCTCTAAAGGCGCCAGAGACGAACTGTCCAGCCTAAACAAAATTCTGGACCAAATATGTCAGATCCATAGCACCCCTGGTAAACCTGCTAATCATACCCACAGAGAATGTTGGGTCTTCAAGCAGTCCGATAAGCTCAACGCCGTACACAAGGGGGAGGATGCACCAAGCAAAGACGAGGATGAGCCTCTCAAGCAAGACACTGGGGAACAAAAGAAATTTCCACCAGAAGTCAAAACAGTAAACGTGTTACACGTGATCAAGGGAAAAAACAAAACGATACTCCCAGAAAAATATGCCCAAGGGCCTATCACCGCGGAGTCCTGCCACTGGTCGTCTCAACCGATCACTTTCGACCATCATGATTACTCAGCAAGTATCTGGCGTGCAGGATGGGCTGCCCTGGTATTAGACCCAATAATTGACGGATATCACTGCACACGAGTCCTGATGGACGGTGGCAGCAGTCTAAACCTGATATATTAGGATACAATCCGCGAAATGGGGATAGACCCAACAAAAATTTGCCATAGCAATACTACCTTTAAAGGAGTAACGCCAGGCCCAGGGGCTCATTGCACGGGTTCCCTGCTACTAAAAGTTATATTTAGCTCCCCCAATAACTTCCGTAGCGAACATTTAACCTTCCACATCGCTCCGTTCCAAAGTGGCTATCAAGCACTACTCGGACGTGAAGCTTTCGCTCGCTTTAATGCAATACCGCACTACGCTTCCCTCACACTCAAGATGCCCGGCCCACGTGGCATCATTACAGTAAACGGAAGTATTAAGCGATCTTTGTGCACCAAAGAGAGTGCGGCTTCCTTGGCAGCCGCACACTAAAAACGGCCTCACCAACTAAAGCATTTAATAGGTCGTCAAGACCTCGGACCTGGTTAGTCGAGTCCGGCGCCGCTATATGTAATATATACCGGATCAATGGTCACACCCCTATTACAAATACAAGGGGCTCAACGCACGCAGACAAGTGGCAATTTTTACTCATCTTGAATTATATATGGTTTCTTTAAAAACTATCTTTTCACACGATAACTTTTTCACCTAAGTTCCTCTCTTTTATAGATGATCATCGTGCTACACCCGTCCAGGATACGGCACAATGGAGACACAGGTGCAGACGTGCAGCAGGGTCCCGCTCCAGGGATTCTTTTTAGATTAAGACCCTGCGTAAACCTTTTTTACTGTCTCTTGTTGATACATATCCACCGAATTCTCAGCACAGTTGAGAAGGATGCTGACGTCTTGGCATGTGGCCACGTCAGAATAATGCACGTACCTGGACACAAGGGGCTCCTTACGAAGGGCACTATTTAGGCCCAGTTTATACCACAAAGACCGAATACCTTAGGGAGTGCTCGGCGTCGCGAGTTTGGCCTTATATGCATCAGCTCCAAATCATTGTCTTTGGTCAAATGTTGGGTTTGCTTGGCTCCTGTGTTTTGGTGCCTTACGTTCCGCTTTACCAGCTAAGGTAGCACTAGGAGAACTACTGCAATTGTGCCCTGGTTCATCCGGATGAGCACCTCAGTAGAGAAAGCCGAAAACTGACTGTCATGATATAGCATGAGACTGGTCAACCACTAGATGACCTATCGGAATGTTAGAATTCCTCCGCTTTAACGAAGGGCTGTTTTCCGGCCAGGCATGTACGCACCCCGCGATCGGGAGAGTGCGGAGCCACCAGGGGCTATCTAGTAGCCCCACTATCAAACTCCTATGGCTAAGTGAAAGTGTTAAAGCATTATAGTCCGGTTGCCTCGCTCGCTACGCTATCACCTCCTTAATAGGACCAAGACGTTGGGTTAAGTGTGAACTCGCGTTTTTTGTGAGCACCTCCGCATTATATGCGTGGGGGTTGAAGCCGACGGCTGCAATCTTTCAGGTTATACACATGTATACATAAACGGCCGCCCAGGAGGCATCATACTACTTTCAGGCAAAAGTATAAACATAGCCTTATAAAAACTTCATAAAAGCACTGTGTTTACAATGAGAATACATATCACTCAAACATAATATTCTTCGAGCACAGGGCCTCTATCAAACGAGCACCCTCGAGAACCTCCTTGAAATAGTGCTCGGCAGCCACTCGGCCTATGGACGAACCCTGCGCCGCAACAGTGGTAGCGTCCATCTCTGCCCAGTATGCTTTAACACGGGCAAGGGCCATCCGCGAGCCTTCTATGCACGCCGACCTCTTCATCGCATTAATGCGTGGCACCGCACCAAGGAACTGCTGCACTAAGCTGAAATAGCTGTTCGGCTTTGGCTTTTCGGGCCATAGCTGATCCACAACATACCTCATGGCGAGTCTGGACAACCTATTCAGTTCGGCCCATTCGGCTAGCTAGTCAGTCAATGAAAGCGGACGCTCTGGAACATGGAATTGCGTCCAGAACAGCTTGTCCACTTCACGATCTGTCTAACCTTGGAAGTACTTGGCCGCATCAGCAGCGCTCGCCGCCAAATCCATATACGCACCCACCAAACTCCACAGCCGATCCAGAGGGGCATACCGTGGATCTCCGAACTTCCTCCGTAACATGAAGGATTTCCCAGCCGCAATATCCCCGGCTTCCTGCAGCTCCTCCTTCTTCGCTCTCATAGCAGAACGGGTGTCTTTGTCCGCCGCCGCGGCCTTCTCAAGGTCCGTTGCCTTCGCTCGGTTTTATTTTTCAAGGACCCGGCAACGGTCGGCAGTGTCTTTTAATTCTACGGCCATCTTGGCCATCTTCTCTTGGCTCTCGCAATGTGCGGCCTTCTCGGCTTTCAACTCTTCAGCCGCCTTCAAAGTAGTCGCATTACTAATCATCGCTTGTTCCTTGGCTCGGGCAAGTTCTGCCCGCAAGGTTTCCACGGTGGCAGCTCCATCTGCAGTCACAACACATTAAAGATACTGGCATCATGCTGCTCTTACTATGTGGCATTCACCAGATAATAACACTTACCCTGTGCCTCGTCAAGCCTCTTGTTAACAAGCTCAATGTCGGCGTCTGCCGCATCCAGTTGCCGTTTTAATTTGGCAAACTCACAAGTCCAGCTAGCCACCGGAGCTTCCACCACCTGCACATAGGGGCAGTCTGGTTATTGCCTGGGAATATGATCCTCTGTTCGCCGCCGTTCTCGATGACAACCAGAGTCTCAGGGGCTACTATCTACACAGGGCACACCTAACATGTGCAGTACTATCACATATTATCTCACATACCTCAAAGCCTGTCAGTAGACTCATAAAAGGCTTCATGTAATCCACTTTCGGTGGACGAGATTCTCTCCATCACCGTATCCATCAGCATACGGTGTTCTTCTGAGATGGCCGCTCACCCCACCAACTCCCTCAGAACGTCCGAGCGCACACCAGACGGTGCCGGACTCTTTTGTCTGTTCTCTTCGGGAGCCGGACACTGGGGACTTTGGGGGTCTATGGGATTATCTTCTGGCCTCACCATGACGACACTTCGGGGTCGCCCGCTTCTGGAGCGGAGGAGTCCGAGGGAGGCATTTCGCTCTCCATCATCTCTGGAAGAAGATCCCCCGAAGACGACCTCATCTGAGAGGGGCTAAGGCCCGAACTGAAAGATATATGCGGTGGTTATTTTCTCAGAGGAAAAAGATAGCATACCTTTACTATTAAAGTATTTTGGATCACTTACGACTCGTTGGAGGGCTAATCCCCCCGCGGACTTTGTGCGGCAAAAGCACCCCCAGAGGCAGGACCCTTTGTGGGAGACTTCTTCTCCCGTTTGGAGGCTTCGGCTTCCGGATCCTCGGAAGCAGTCCTTTTCCTCCCCCGGTCGTCCTCCTTCGTGGAGAAGCTCGTTCCCTCGGTTGGAACGGGCAGCGATGGGGCCCCGCGTCCGCCCGTGTTATCCCCCCTGGTATCTTCCTTCAAGGGCTCCGGGCAAGGTGTGACCTTGCGCATTTTTTCCAATACCGGATTTTCCAAACCCTCAGGGAGGGGGGCTAAACACCGAATCATCTTTGCCTTTGTGAGCCAGTCCTGGTCAAAAAGCGAACTCTCAGAAATAACTTCGAATAAAAGACAGTGTATTCGGCTAGAGGATTTCTTACTTGTTCGGCAGCGCAGTTACTGCTCGGGCCCACGTCCTCTGTAATATCCGGACATTCTACTTGAGGTCCAAGAATGACTTGTACATCTCCTCATGTGTCAGGCCGAGGAAACTTTGAATGGCACGTGGTCCCTCTGGGTTTAAATCCCACAAGCGAAGGGGCCGGCGTTTGCAAGGCTGGACTTGACGAACCAGCATGACTTGTATTACCACAACCAAATTAAAATCTCCCTCGAAGAGATCTCGGATGCGGCTTTGCAGTATAGGCACGTCCTTGGCTGGACCCCAACTCAGACCTTTGCTAATCCATGACATCAGTTGTGGTGGGGGGCCCGAGCAGAAAGCAGGGGCAGCCACCCACTTGGCACTTATGGGAGCTATGACGTAAAACCACTCCCGCTGCCATAATTCGGACACCTCTGGGAAGGAACCTTTCGGCCATGGAGCTCCTGCCATCTTGCCTATTGATGCACCTCCGCATGATGCATTTTGCCCCTCGATCATCTTCGGCTTCACGTCGAAGGTATTGATCCACAAGCCGAAGTGAGGGGTGATGCGGCCTCGCACACGACAATAAATGTCGAGATGTGGAGAAAGGAGTCCGGAGCTAGATCATGGAAATCTAGCCCGTAATAGAACATCAAACCTCTGACGAAAGGATCCAGAGTGAGGCCTAGACCTCGGAGGAAGTGGGAGACGAACACAATGTTCTCGTTGGGTTCGGGAGTAGGGACGATCTGCCCTCGAGCAGGAAGCCGATGCGAAACCTCGGCCGTCAGGTATCTGGCCTCCCTCAACTTCTTAATGTCCTCTTCCGTAATGGAGGAGGGCATCCATCGGCCTTGAAGGCTGGATCCGGACATGGTTGAAGATCCAGAGCACCTAACCTGGGCTTTGGGTGTTAGAACTCGAGGCGGGGGAAGGGTTCGATTGAGCACGAGAGGGAAAAAGCGAAAACCTTGTCCCCTTATAAAGAGGGTGAATATCAAGCGTCCTCTCCGTAGCCGTTTGAGACTTGCCTATAATCTAGGAGTCCTAGACACAGTTGGGTTACCCACGACCGCATTAATGAGAATCCCGTAATTAGGGGAACACGATCTCTGCTTCGGCGAGACGTGTCAAGGAACTGCCTCGGGTTATGTGTGGAGCTGGTTAAAAGAAACGGTTCGAATAATCACCGGGCCATGACATAACGTCATGCTGCCAAAATAAGCCAGCAAATTAGATCTGCAAAAATATTATTCTCTCTGCGGTGGAATGTGAAACTTATTTTGCAGGGTCGGACACTATCCTCGTATTCAAATTCTTCTGTGATGTATTCGGAGAAGGAACCCGCCTTGCAATGCCGAAGACAATACTGCGCGCTGAACTCATCGTCATTGAAGCCTGGTTCAGGGGCTACTGAGGGAGTCCTGGATTAGGCGGTCTCCGGACAGCCGGACTATCTCCATTGGCCGGACTGTTAGACTATGAAGATACAAGATTGAAGACTTCGTCTAGTGTCCGGATGGGACTCTACTTGGCCTGGAAGGCAAGCTAGGCAATACGGATATGAATATCTCCTCCTTTGTAACCGACCTTGTGTAACCCTAACCCTCTCCAGTGTTTATATAAATCGAAGGGTTTTAGTCCATAGAAAAGACAATCATAACATACAATCATACCATAGGCTAGCTTCTAGGGTTTAGCCTCTCTGATCTCGTGGTAGATCTACTCTTGTAACACCCATATCATCAATATTAAACAAGCAGGACGTAGAGTTTTACCTCCATCAAGAGGGCCCGAACCTGGGTAAAACATCGTGTCCCTGCCTCCTGTTACCATCCGGCCTAGATGCACAGTTTGGGACCCCCTACCCGAGATCCGCCGGTTTTGACACCGACAGTAGGATATTCTCAGGAGGTTGATCACGTGACGGGGCCTCCGTAGGCCAGGAATGGCGTCTTGCAGGGCTTGATCATCTGCGGGTGTCGTCGTGGCTTTAGCAGCATCGCCTTGGTGCCGCGTCGTCTCGGCTAGGGCTGTGGTATTACGCGGCGCGCTCTTGGCCTGGCGCTCCTCCCGGACGGCCACCAGCGCCATGCTGGCTGAGTGAGGCGTGGCAGCTAGATACACACCAGGGGCTCGAGGGGACGTGGCGCCACCATCACCGGTGGGCTGGTCAAGTATCTCTTGAGGTCTTGAAACGCCAGGTCAGCCTCTGGGGTCCACTCGAATGGGCCCTTCTTCTTCATCAGCTTGAAGAACGGCAAGGTGCACTCCCCCAGCTTGGAGATGAAACGCCCCAATGAGGTCACGCAGCCCCCGAGCTTTTGCATTTCCTCAGGGTTTGCGGCGGGCTTATGTGTTCTATTTTTTTGACTTCTCCGGATTGGGCTCGATCCCCCGGTGCGATACGAGGAAGCCCAGCAGCTTGCCGGAAGGGACACCAAACACACACTTCTCCGGGTTGAGCCGCAGGTCCACCTAACGCAGGTTGGTGAAGGTCTCCTCCAGGTCCTGAATGAGGGTTCTTGGTTCCCGAGATTTTACCATGATGTCATCGACATAGGCTTCTATGTTCCTCCCTAGCTGCTGGCCCAGGGCGATGTGCATCAACCACTGGAAGGTCGCCCCTGTGTTCATAGTCTGAACGGCATGCAGGTGTAGCAGTATACCCCGCACGGGGTCAATAAGGCCATCTTCTCCATGTCCTCCACCGCCATCTTGATCTGGTGGTAGCCCAAGAACGCGTCCAAGAAGCACATCAGGTCATACTCGATGGTGGAGTCAATGATCTGGTCGATGCGCGGGAGTAGGAACGGGTCTTGGGGGCAGGCTTTGTTGAGGTTGGTGAAGTTGACACACATGCGTTCCTTTCCGCCCTTCTTGGGGACGACGAAGGGGTTTGCCAGCCATTCCGGGTACCGCATCTCGTGAATGACACCCGCTGCTTCTAGCTTGTGAGTTTCTTGGACAATGAAGGCCTGCTTCTCCGTGGATTTCCGCCGCGCCTTCTGCTTCACGGGGCGCACATTGGGGCACACCCTTAAATGATGCTCGATTACCCCCCTGGGGACGCCCACCAGCTGCTTGGTCTCCCAGGCGAATACGTCCTTGTTCGTGCGCAAGAACTTTACCAGTGCCTCCTCTTGGCCCGGTTCGAGGTTGTCACCTATGGTGAAGGTGCGTCCCGAGTACCCATCTTCCTCGACTGGGACTTGCTTTGTTTCGGCTTGATCTTGAGTGAAGAACTGCTTCTTCTTTGCCGGCAGAGCCTCCTTAACCCCCGGGACGGCTTCGTCGGCTCGGCGCATTGCCGCTGCGGCCCTGAAGGCGAGATTGAGGGCCACCAGTGCCTCCTTGGTGTCTCCAGCCACGGTGAGGATGACGCTGCTGCCCGGCATCTTCATGAGGTTGCAGGCCGATGGGTCGCTACCATGAACTGATCTAAGGCAGGGTACCCAAGGATGGTGTTGTAAGGTAGGTTAATGCAGGCGATGTCTAAGTCGATCAGCTTGGTGCGGTAGTTGTCCCGGGTACCGAAGGTGACCGGAAGGCGTATTTGCCCCAGGGGGCTGGTGGACCCGCGACCGACCCTAGAGAAAGGCTTGGTGGGGTGGAGCCGGCCATACAGTACGTGAAGCAAGCCGAAAGCTTCCACGGAGAGCATGTTGAGGCATGCTCCACCATCGATGAGTGTCTTGGTCATGGCAACATGATAGATGGTGGGTGTGTAGAGCATCGGGAGTGCGCCTGAGCCGGCAGTGGTAGCGGGGAGATCCCCTAAGTCGAAGGTGAGGTCGGCCTCGGGCGCCGCCCATCCTGGAGGGGCTCCCTGCCGTAAAGATGCGGCACCAATCTGGCGGAAGAACTGCTTGACATGGCGGTCCGTGGGTGGCGCTTGCGAGCCGCCGAGGAGGGCCGCGACAGCGACAGGCGCCGGTGCCGTGAAGCGCGTGACGAAAAGGCCGTGCAGATCTTCCCAAGAAGCCACGGAGGATCCTGGCAGGTTGAGCAACCAAGCATGTGGAGCACCAGCGAGGGCCATGGGGAACCAGTTAGCCATGACCTTGTTGTCGCCTCCCGCATCCAAGACGGCCTCCTCGTAAGCCAGCAGGAAGGTCGACGGATCCGCCGCGCCGTCGAAGCGAGGCAGCATCTCCGGCCTGAACTTGGGCGGCCACCGCACCTGTCGTAAGGCAGGGGTGAAGGCCCTGAGCCCCCTGGCGCAGTCATCATCGCCCGTCGATCCAGTCGGCGGAGGAGCGCCAGCCATGGGGACCGGACGGGGAAGTGGAGCAGGCGGAGGAGCGGAACTTCCACACACCCCTACCTGGCGCGCCAAATGTCGGATTCTGGGTTCTAGCAAACCCTTGAGGTTCGTACACTGGGGTGCGCATGAAGATCTCTCTCTCTCTCTCTAGCTCGCCCTCGCAATGATCTCAAAGCCTTATTCGGCAAACCTAGGGAACAAGAGACATGAGGGTTTATCCTAGTTCGGGCCACCGTTGTGGTGTAATACCATACTCTAGTGTGGTGTGGTGGATTGCCTTGTAGGCTGATGATGAACAGTACAAGGGAAGAACAACCTCTTGAGGAGAGGTGTTCTTGAGCTTGGTGAGCTTGTATGTGCGAGGGTGGTCTGAATTGATCCTCTCCCAGCTAAGGTGGTGGCTAGTCCTATTTATAGAGGCCCTGGTCCTCTTCCCAAATGTTAGGCGGGAAGGGACCCCACAACGGCCAATTTTAAAGGGGGACAACTAGTACAAGTTATCCTGACAAAAGGTGGTCTTCGCCTGACAAAGGCTCTGGTGGTGACGCCGTCGTGGGCTCCGCGGTGACCTCCATCCCGTCGTCCTGCTAGTCTTGGTCTTGTTGCACTAATATGGAAACCTTTGCCTGATGCCTCGGGGCTCCTCACCTGCGCTTGCCCCTTTAGCAGCAAGGAGGCAACGAGTACTCTGCGCCCGATGGCGCCCGCCTAGCCTTGGTCATCATGGATCACGTCACGAGCTCCTCGCGAGGTGCCCCTTGCATAGATATCTCCGCCCCTCGGGAGCTAGCCTAGGGGGGCTGCCCCTGAGGAGGTCTTGTGTCGTCTGCCTCACGAGGCTTGGCCCCTCGTGAGGGTCTTGAATGGTTGTTGATGAAGATGGGTCGTACCAGGCCGTTGGTGGAGCCACGCCCTGGGCTGCAAGCAAGCAAGTCTGGGTACCCCCGTTCCCAGGACACCGACAGAATCAACCCAGCAAAATCGTGTATTTTGAGAAAGTGCAAATGGCCAGTAATTTTTTAGGGAAAAAAATAAATGGGCTGCATGGACGCTACATTATTTGTTCACCCAGCCCAGCAAATGAACTGTAATTCTAAAAAAAGAGATCAAATTGACTGTAAATTCTGGAAAAATGGGTTGAATACGTGCCACATTTTTGGAGGCTGAAATGTGGGCCAATAGGTCGAAGCCGACGCAAGTCATTGTCAACTTAGTCAACAAATGATTCTGACATCATTAGTCGTTGGATTTACATCCAACGACTGTCGGATGTGGGGTTCTGGCTAACCCTTAAGGTTCGAACACTGGGGTGCACACGAAGTCTTTCCCTCCTACCGATCTACGCTCTAGCTTGCTAAGATCTTGCGGACGAACTCGATGAACTCACAACACAGAAAGACACGGGTTTTATACTGGTTCGGGACATCGTTGTGGTGTAATACGCTACTCCAGTTTGGTGGTGGTGGGTTACCTCTTGGGCTGATGATGAACAATACAAGGGGAAGAACAACCTCCTGAGGTTGAGGTGTTCTTGTGCGTATGAGCTTGTGGTGTGTAGATTCCCTGAAGCTAGGATGAGATGAGATCCCCCCTCAAGCTAGGATGAGATGAGATCCGATCCACTACTATGGTGGTGGCTAGTCCTATTTATAGAGGCCCTGGTCCTCTTCCCAAATATTGAGCGAGAAGGGAGCCAAAAATGGCGGGCTAATTTGAAGGGGGACAACTAGGACAAGCTATCCTGACAAAAGTGGTCTTCGCCTGTGAAAGGCTCTAGGTGACGCCATCTTGGGCTCCATGATGACCTCCGTCTTGCAGTCCATGATCTTGGTCTTGTTGCACCAAAATGGCAACCTTTGCCTGAGGCCTCGGTACTCTGCGGCTACGCTTGCCTCCTTTGCACCAAAGGGGAAACAAGGACGCTGCGCGCGCTGGCGCCCGCCTGGTGTCGATCGTCATGGCTCACGTCATGAGAGCCTCGTGAGGTTCGCCCCGCCTTGATATCTCCGCTCCTCGCGAGCCTGCCTGACCAGGCTGCTCCAGAGGAGTTCTTGCGTCGTCCGCCTCATGAGGCTTGGCCCCTCGCGAGGGTCTTGGATGCTTTCTTGGTGAAGATGGGTCGTATGGCCTGCTAGCTCCGCCACACCGCGGGCCACAGGCAGGCAAGTCTGGGGACCCCCATTCCCAGAAAGCTGACAGTAGCCCCCGGGCCCAAGGTGCGCTCGGGCTTGGCTTCGCGGCGAAGCAAATGGTCAAGTTCGGAGCACCGCGGGCCCCAAAAGCCCGCGGCCTTGGTCGACGCGTGGCAGTTGATTGGGCGTGGGCGTCTCCGCTTCCCCATGCTACCTCTACAACTGCACGACTTGACAAGTCCTTGCGACATGCAAGGGAAACCATCATTACCTGCGATAGTGGGAGACACCGGTTGGGCTTCTCTTGCTATAAATGGGGAGGGGGTGGAGCCCCCGTCGCCTATCTCTTCCTCGCATGCCCGCTTCTTCTTTGCTTCATTGCTTGCTCCAATGGCGCCTATCAGAAGGTTCTCCGCCAAATAGAAGGGGAAAGCCCCTCGGGATGTCCCGGAGCCACTCCCGCCGAAGAAGAGGTCGATCCATCGCCGCGATGAAGTGGCGATGCACGTGGTGACGAGGCCTTGGTGCGAGCGGCCTCCTCCAGGGTATCCGCTACCCCTGTATGCCCAAGCCGAGGGCTCAGGAGGATGAAGTGACGAGCAGCGCCACCCACGCCGCATCCGGGGTCGCCGCGCCACGGCGACGCATGCCGTCCACGCCGCGGACTCCTCGCGCGAGTTGGTGCTGTGGGCGTCGATGCCTCCGAGCTCCTGGATCCACTTCCCGCGGTTCTTCTCCGACGTGATGCCGGTGAGGGGGCCTCTCGAGCTCTGGCCACAGCACGCCGACTGCAGCGCTCCGGCGACCGGAGAGGAGATCGAAGCGGTCCCCACCGGCAAGATCTTCATGACCCGCGGCTAGGGGGAGATCGCTCGGGTCTGTCGTGCGAGGGGCACCCTCGCGATCCACTTTGAGTACGACGGTGCCTCCATGCTCTTCTTCAAGGTCTTCGACGCCAAGGGCCGTCGCCTGGAGTGCTGCTCCGGAGAAGAACGCGAGGCTGATGCGCGCTCCGCTCGCGTCCACTCTAGCAGCAGCAACCCTTGGGAGTCCAGCAGTTCTCTTGAGCTCTTCTAGGCTCTGGAGATGAGCGACGACAGCTACATCCCCCCGAGCTCTCGCCATGCTCGGAGCAGGGTTGCGGCGTCCGGCCGCCGCCGGTGATCTAGATGGGGTTGGCGCCGGCCTCTCATGGCCCACTGTTGATGATGGCGTCCGCCACAGAAGGATGTAGATAGGACCCCCTTAGCATCAATTTTTGTTTCCTTCGAAGAATCATGAATCACCCCATGGGGGCATGCAAGAATCTGCAATGCCTTTGTACTTATCTTCCTTGTTATGAAGATTTGATGAATGCGTGTCCCGTTAAGGCTCGGTCCCCCTTTCTTTCCTCGCGATAGCTTGTTGCTCTACGCTGACTGGTCCCGGTCCTAAGGCGGCTACAACCGTCGCTGGTATGCTATGTCGAGATGACGTGGTCAAGGCCAGGAGGTGCACGGACCGAGGTCCAGTAAGAGCCCCTGAGGCGCGATGCTCAGGAGGTCCCCCTTAGCACCCAAGCGGCCATGGTAAGGAAAGAAAGGAAGATGACTTGGCCGCAACGGGGTTGCGGCATGGTGTGAGAGACTACTCGGCCCAAATATTTAGTTGATCCGAGGGCGAGACTTATCTTGCTGACTTCGAGGTGATTCTTGATGTTGCGATAGGGCTGCGCGCCAACTTACGCGACATAGCTAGGCCGGTCCGTACGAGTTTTCCTTCTCCAGAGCTCTTCTTAATGCTCTACGTCCTCAGGTCCCGGCCCTCGAGTGAGCTCAGCCGCCACTGGTATGCCAGGTTGCGATGCCGTGGTCAAGGCTAGGGGTGAGGGCTGGAGAGCCAGTAAGAGCTCCTGAGTCGCGATGCTCAGGAGCCCCCCTTTTAATGCGCAAGCGAATCGCACGAGAGAAAAGGAGACTCGCGGTGCTACCTGCTATATCCTTCCCGCGGGGTCCCTATGGTCAGGCACAAGAAGAAACATTGTTTGCCGTTACTGCCGCCTGCCTACCGCTGGTTGGTCCAGATGAAGTGAAGGCACTGAGGGCCTGGTGAGGTGACGTGCACGGCACGTGCCGCGAGCCAGAGCTCGACAACTCAGATTTGTCAGTCGTGGCAGGGATGGACCCATGCACCAGCGCCGTGCCTGTGTAGAGGCCCCGAGGGAGGCGATGATCGAGCAGGTGATAGAAGTTGGCAGGTTAAGCATGAAGAGCAGATCGGCTTAGGTAAATGCAGGAAGATACATGCCACCGGGTCCAGCCCGAGCGGTGTGGGGATGATGCAGCCCGAGGGGCGCCCCCAACAAGGTAAGCTAAAGACATAAGCAAAAGGGATACATGCCACGGGGACGGACCCATGTGGCCTGGGAATAATGCAGCCCGAGGGGCGCTCCCAGCTTAAATGAACTTGGAAGATGTCACCTGGTTTTGTAGACGAAGTAGAGTTGGTGCAGCTGAAGCCACGCGTTGAAGGAATGGCTCCTCATGAGCCACCGAGACCCTGAGCCTCGGGAGGCTCTGGGGGCTCAGGAGGTTCCCTGAAGGCCGTCCCCATCTCCTCCGGAACAGCATGGAACCTGGCCTCCTGAGCCGCCAGGACTTTCCGCATGTTGCGCTGATAGGTCGACGCCACGCTCGGCAAGCCGAAGGGCATGCAAACATAGTTGTGTGGTGGACCCTCACAGCGGCCCGCACATGATGGCCAGAAGAGTTCCTGAGATGCAGCCCTATTGAGCTCTGGGATGTCGATGCAAACGCGCAGTTCAGCACCCTCGCCTGGATGGTGAGCCGCGCTCGGTGAGCGGCTGTTGCCGCGCATGGCTCTCGCGTCTTGTAGCTCTTTGGTGGTCTTGGTGATGAACTCCTGGGTGGTGGGCACTCCTTGCCCTGTGCTCTCCTGAGGAAAGCGTGCCGTGAAGCACGCTTCCAAGTGGTGCCCAAGCGCCTCCCTCGTGAGGTTGGCAAGGTCTGAGGCTCTCTAGGAGAGAGCCCCCGAGTCCTGCCTGAGGAGGGTGCCAGGCGAGCTTTCTTATGCGGTGGAGGGAGGCGCCCCTGGAGCGGGCGCTGATCCCGACGAGGCTCCTAACATGACGCCATCTTCTTGGGGTCCTGCGCAGCGCGTCAGCTTCTTCTTGGGGATGGTCTTTGGAGGGCCTTCACTTCTGCTGTCAGGGTTGTCGATTGCTGTGGCTTGGAAGGCGCGCTCAAGGGAGCACACCGCATCCCTTTCTTCACACGGGACTGTGATGATTCCCCCGCTTCCTGGCATCTTGAGAACGTTGTAGTCGTGGTGAGTGACTACCATGAACTTGGCCAGGGCTGGATACCCAAGGATGGCATTGTATAGGAAACTGATGCGGGTGATGTCAAAGCCCACCAACTCGGTGCGATAGTTGTCTCTCGTGCCAAAGGTGACAGGAAGGTGGATCTTCCCCAAAGAGTGAGCAGATCCACCACCCACGCCCACGAAGGGCTTGCTGAGGCCGAGCCGCTCGAGTGGCACATGAAGAAGGCTGAAGGCTTCTACGGAGAGCAAGTTCAGGCCGGCCCCGCCATCGACGAGGGTCTTGGTAACGACCACATTGCAGACGGTGGGCGTGCAGAGCATCGGGAGTACCTCGGAGCCGGCGGTGGAGTCGGGGTGGTCTTCCGAGCCGAAGGTGAGGTCGGCCTCCAGCGCGGCCCAACCCGGCGGAGCCCCCAGGCGCCTGGTGGCTGCCCCAATCTGACGGAAGAAAGGTTTGACGTGGCGATCTGAAGGTGGTGCTTGAGAGCCACTCAGCAGTGTCATGACTACGTGGTGCGCCGGCACCGCATAGCGCGCGGTGAAGAGGTAGTGGAGTTCCCCCAAGGATGCCACTGTGGATCCCGGGAGGTTGAGCAGCCAGGCGCGCGGCTCGTCGGCGAGGGCCATGGGGAACCAGTTGGCCATGATCTTGTCATCTCCCCCGGCTTCGAGGATAGCCTCCTCGTACGCCAGCAGGAACGGCACCGGGTCTGCCGCGCCATCGTAACGCGGCGGCGTCTCCGGCTTGAACTTGGTCGGCCACTGCACTCGCCGCAGGGCGGGGGCCAGGGCTCGGTACCCAGACTCCCTGTTGCTGGTGTCGGCCGCAGAGGTGGGTGGCGGGGCACCTGCCATGGGAGCAAAGTGCGGCGGCGCGGGGCGCGGGTTGGTGAAGAGGAGCTCCGGTGCACCCCTACCTGGCGCGCCAAATGTCGGATGTGGGGTTCCGGCTAACCCTTAAGCTTCGAACACTGGGGTGCACGCGAAGTCTTTCCCTCCTACCGATCTATGCTCTAGCTTGCTAAGATCTTGCGGACGAACTCAGAACACAGAAAGACACGGGGTTTATACTGGTTCGGGCCACCGTTGTGGTGTAATACCGTACTCCAGTGTGGTGGTGGTGGATTGCCTCTTGGGCTGATGATGAACAATACAAGGGGAGGAACAGCCTCCTAAGGTTGAGTGTTCTTGTGCGTATGAGCTTGTGGTGTGTAGATTCCCTCAAGCTAGGATGAGATGAGATCCCCCCTCAAGCTAGGATGAGATGAGATCCGATCCCCTACTATGGTGGTGGCTAGTCCTATTTATAGAGGCCCTAGTCCTCTTCCCAAATATCGAGCGGGAAGGGAGCCAACAATGGCGGGCTAATTTGAAGGGGGACAACTAGTACAAGCTATCTTGACTAAAGCGGTCTTCGCCTGTGAAAGGCTCTGGGTGACACCGTCTTGGGCTCCACGATGACCTCCTTCTTGCAGTCCATGGTCTTGGTCTTGTTGCACCGAAATGGCAACCTTTGCCTGGGGCCTCGGTACTCCGCGGCTGCGCTTGCCTCCTTTGCACCAAAGGGGAAACAAGGACGCTGCGCGCGCTAGCGCCCACCTGGCACCCACCTGGTGTCGACCGTCATGGTTCAAGTCACGAGAGCCTCGCGAGGTTCACCCCGCCTTGATATCTCTGCTCCTCGTGAGCCTGCCTGACCAGGCTGCTCCAGAGGATGTCTTGCATCGTCCGCCTTGCGAGGCTTGGCCCCTCGCAAGGGTCTTGGATACTTTGTTGGTGAAGATGGGTCGTACGGCCTGCTGGCTCTGCCACGCCGCGGGCCACAGGCAGGCAAGTCTAGAGACCCCCGTTCCCAGAACGCCGACAACAACCGACATCCATGTTCAATCTCTCGTCTTCTTCCTCCAGCGCCGCCAGGACCACCTGCTCTCACGTCCTACTGCTAGCAGCTCTGGTTAGCACGCTTTGCTGTGAAGCGCTACCCCACCGCCGGCCAGGCCATCCCTCCACCCCTCCACACCTCTTGTTCTTCTCCACCGACTGCCAAACCACACCGCACAAGAACCGGTTAAGCCTCGTACTCCTCTCCGTCTGCGACTCCACTCCCGCGTCTTCCCATCTCCGGCTCCTTGCTGTCCGGGGCCTCACCGTCATCCACCACCTTGGATGCGCTCGGCGCGGCGTGGTAAACATGGTCAACGAACGACATCCATCGGAAGTGGACTATACGTGGAGATGCTGACTGCTGGATCCACGGCCGCATGCAAGGAAATGCCTCCTTATTACACGCAAAATAACGATTCCTCCATCTGACAGCTGGGACCCACCGGAAGGGCCTCTGTATTTCGTGAAAAAAATGTCCCCTCCGCTGACAGGTCAGAACCACCAGCTATATCTTCGCACACAAGGAAGTGCCTCCTTATTACGCACAAAAAAATGAATGCCCCCTGCTAGCTGGGACCCACCATAGTGGGAGGCTGACTTGTGGGCCTACTAAGTTGACGGGGACGGAGGGCTTTGTCAACTTAGTCAATATGAGTGATTTTAGCTCCGGTGACCGTACGATGTCCATCCAACGGCTGTAGTGCTTCTTCAACCTCTGGTCTTCTTGCTCCAGTCGCCCAAACTAGCGCAGGTCGTGTCACGTGCTCCTGCCTCCCGTGGCCGGTTGTGATGCCGCAGAGGCCTCACTGCCCCCTACTATTACCACCGCTGGCCAGGCCATACCTCTACTCACCCACACACCCTGTTTTTATGCGGCGACAACATCCTCACACTGCAGCCGAACCAGTGAACCCTCGTACTCCTCTCCGTGTGGGCATCCACTGCCGCGTCTTCCCCGGCTCCATGTCATCCCCTTCCTAGGCCTCATTGTCATCCACCGCCCTGGTGCTCTCGGCGGCGTGGTCAACGTGGTCAAGGAACGACTTCTATCGGAAGAGTACTGTACGTGGAGAGGCTGACAGCTGGGTCCATGGTAGCAACAAGGAAGTGCCTCATTATTAGGTGCAAAATAATTATTTCTCCACCTGACAGCAGGGACCCACCAGACGGGCCACCGTATTTCACAAAAAATGTTTCCCCCGACTGGTGGGACCCACCAGCTACATCTTCGCATGCAAGGAAGTGCATGACAGTCGGGACCCACCTGGTCGAAGCGTACGTAGCGTTGTCATTCTGGTCGCGAAGGTGTACGTACATACTGGTCGATCGGTCTGTCTACAGGCTGTAGTGATGAACCGTGGCCGTGTAAGGAAGGGCACGTGTAGTAGTAGAGGCGTGCACGTGTCGTAGTAGAGGAACGCATGTAGCACATACACGTACGTACAACCAGGGTGCAAGAAAGTAAATACGGCCACGTACGTACATATGGGCGAGGTCTCGAACGCCTACTCACGCATACGTACGGGCAGGGCTCGTGTACATGGTTGGGTCAGAACGGAGAAACATCGTCATCGTCGTGTTCATGGGGAGGCAACAGAATGCATCATGTTCATCGGGAGGCAATGGAGTACGTCGTGTTCATCGGGAGCCAACCGGCTTGGACGGAACAGCCGATCAAAACGAGGCCTGGTGTACCGCAGAACGAAGGAAACAGCCTTGTGTTCGGCCGGCCACGGTCGAAACGGGATCCTGTTCATCAAGAGGGGTCTGGCATACCGCAAAACAGAGGAAACAGGCTTCTCTTGGATCTCCTACGGTCGAAATGGGGTCCTGTTGATCGGGAGGGGTGTGGCGTACCGCAAAACGGAGGAAACAAACTTGTGTTGGAGCGTCACGGTCGAAACGGGGGTCCTGTTCATCGGGAGGGGTGTGGCGTACCACAAAATAGGACTCCACAGGATACTGTTCATCTCCACCATCGACCTCCTCTAGCCTCCATGGGCTACTGTTCATCCACCGTCTACCTCCTCCAGCCTCCACCTGCGACGTTCATCCACGGGCTCCTGTTCATCCAGCCTCCACCGCTCCTCCACCGACTATTGTTCAACCAGCTCTCTCCATGGGGTCCTGTTCAACCACCCCTCCATGGGCTACTATTCATCCAGCCCTCCACTGGCTACTGTCCAACCAGCCCTCCATGGGGTCGTCCTATTCA
>NC_041392.1:569535241-569588718 GCF_002162155.2 Triticum dicoccoides
GATTGGGGTCCTGTTCATCCAGCGGCAACGACCTCTACTACCACGGGGTCCTGTTCATCCAACCCCCCACCGGGAACTATTCATCCAAACCCACCCAACAATGCTCATTGTTCATCCAGAGGCAGCATGGATCAGCTTCAGTTAGCAGCAGTGTGGCGAAGGAATCGCTCGATCGGGTTCAATTAACAGCCATCGATCGATCGCTCGGGTTCAGTAACGCGTAGCCTGCAGTGCAATCACTCGGGTTTAGTAGGCGAACGCCTCGCTCGGGTTTAGTTAGAGCCCAATGCCTAGCACCCACGCGCGTACGTATACAAGAGAAACGCGCATCGCTCGGCCCCCGACCACCCACCGTAACAGGGAACTCCCCGATATTTTCCTTGCCCTCGCTTCTACCATTGTTTTTCCGTCATGGACGGCCCAAAGAATGTCATGCAGCTGCATCTCCGGCCCGCCCAGGACGAAAAGCCCATTTTCTGTCATGATTTTTTGTCATAGAAGTAGGAGCCCACCACATCTATGATGATATCGGGTTTTGTCACAATTATCGTCATAGAAGTGTCATAAGCATGACAGAAAATAATTTCGTCCGGCCCAAAATGTCACGGATGTGTCTTTTTTTTGTAGTGATTGAAGCTACACCCCCACACGTATTTGGCTCTAAACATGGATGTTGACCTCATTTATTAAACATGTTGAAAGGATATGCACAACACAATTATGACTGAGTTTCAAAAATACATTAAGAACATGTAGTGTTGAACCTGTAAAAAATCATATAGGAGATTTTTTAGATTGTAGTATAAGATTAGGTAACCTTGGACCATATTTATGTTTACTCGAAGCTACACAACTCATAAGAAAATGGAAGAATATTGTGCATGTAGAGAATGGGCGTCCCTTGTGACAAAGCAAGCCCACACACAAAGAGAGACATCTTTCTCTCCACTCCACCTTCATTTTTGTGACCATGTCTAAGCCCTATCTTCAAAATCTCATACTATAGAATCTTTGCACCTTTGAAATTCAACCAAAGACCACCTAATCTGAAGCATTAAATGTATATAAGCAATAGGTTGCAGAACTTAGAATAGCAAAAATTATGACATTTTTAGTCTAATTATTCCATAAAATTTGATTTGGCGGCCAAAACATTTAAAGAAGATGAGCTAGTTCATTGTGGTGAACGAAATACTCCTCTTTAGTTTACATTTGATGAATGAAACATAATTGGACTAGTGTTTATTCCCCACAGTTTCCCCGACCAGGCACATCCCAGGATTATGATGCACACATAATTGTTTACACACCAAAGATCACTCTTTTATCCCCTCAACTTCTTACAACGAATAGAACTATTGTTAACCATGAATTTTCTTTTGTATAGCTTTTCGTTCATTCAACGTGAAACCGAAGGTGGTGGTCGGCCAGCAAGCGGAGTGCGGAGGCGCCGTGGTGGGCAAGATGCCTATTGTCACCTGGCTCGAGGGCTCATATGTGGAGACCGTGAAGGGGTGGCAATCGGGGTGGTTCTACATCACCGAGCCGCGTGACACCAACTAGGCGGCGGCCCCCGAATTTCGATCTGGCATCCCCACGTGGCTCACCTCCTGGAAAGAGAAGGGCCTATCCTGGGGTTCATCGGTGGAGCTGACCGGACTCCAAAACTGCGTAAGAAATATGATAAGCAATAAAATCAAGTTCGTCAATGTGATCCAGGTCATGCTCTTCCGCCGGATCCTTCCGTGTCAAGGACGGGCATTCAATATGTGGGAGTTCGACCCGGCCAAGTGATAACCCACAAGTATAGGGGATCACAACAGTTTTCGACGGTAGAGTATTCAACCCAAATTTATTGATTCGACACAAGGGGAGCCAAAGAATATTCTCAAGTATTAGCAGCTGAGTTGTCAATTCAACCACACCTGGAAACTTAATATCTGCAGCAAAGTATTTAGTAGCAAAGTAATATGATAGTAGTGGTAACGGTAGCAAAAGGTAACAATAGCAAAAGTAATGTTTTTGGTATTTTGTAGTGATGATAGCAATAGCAACGAAAAAGTAAATAGCCGAAGAACAATATATGGAAAGCTCGTAGGCAATGGATCAGTGATGGAGAATTATGCCGGATGCGGTTCATTATGTAACAATCATAACCTAGGGTGACACAGAACTAGCTCCAATTCATCAATGTAATGTAGGCATGTATTCCGAATATAGTCATACATGCTTATGGAAAAGAACATGCATGACATCTTTTCTCCTACCCTCCCATGGCAGCGGGGACCTTACGGAAACTAAGGGATATTAAGGCCTCCTTTTAATAGAGTACCAGAACAAAGCATTAACACATAGTGAATACATGAACTCCTCAAACTACAGTCATCACCGGTAAGTATCCCAATTATTGTCACTTCGGGGTTAACGGATCATAACACATAATAGGTGACTATAGACTTGCAAGATAGTATCCAGAACTCTCATATATTGATGAAAACATAATGGGTTCAGATCTGAAATCATGGCACTCGGGCCCTAGGGACAAGCATTAAGCATAGCAAAGTCATAGCAACATCAATCTTAGAACATAGTGGATACTAGGGATCAAACCCTAACAAAACTAACTCGATTACATGATAGATCTCATCCAACCCATCACCGTCCAGCAAGCCTACGATGGAATTACTCATGCACGGCGGTGAGCATCATGAAATTGGTGATGGAGGATGGTTGATAATCACGATGGCAACGGATTCCCCTCTCTGGAGCCTCGAACAGACTCCAGATCAGCCCTCCCGAGAGGTTTTAGGGCTTGGCGGCGGCTCTGTATCGTAAAACGTGATGATTTCTTCTCTCTGATTTTTTTCTCCCTGAAAGCAAATATATAGAGTTGGTCTTGAGGTAGGAGGAGCTCCAGGGGGCCCACGAGGTAGGAGGGCGTGCCCTAGGGGGGCAGGCGCGCCCCCACCCTTGTGGACTGGTGGTGGCCCCCCTAGCCTTCATCTTTTGCAATGATTTTTTATATTTTCCGAAAAGGTGTTCCGTGAAGTTTCAGGCCATTCCGAGAACTTTTGTTTCTGCACATAAATAACACCATAGCAATTCTGCTGAAAATAGCATCAGTCCGGGTTAGTTCCATTCAAATCATGCAAGTTAGAGTCCAAAACAAGGGCAAACGTGTTTGGAAAAGTAGATACGACAGAGACGTATCAACTCCCTCAAGCTTAAACCTTTGCTTGTCCTCAAGCAATTCAGTTGACAAACAGAAAGTGATAAAGAAAAACTTTTACAAACTCTGTTTGCTCTTGTTGTTGTAAATATGTAAAGCCGTCATTCAAGTTTTCAGCAAAGATTATGAATAACCACATTCACAATAACGCTTAGGTCACAAGTTTACTCATATCAATGGCATAATCAACTAGCGAGCAATAATAATAAATCTCGGATGACAACACTTTCTCAAAACAATCATAATATGATATAACAAGATGGTATCTCGTTAGCCCTTTCCGAGACCGCAAAACATAAATGCAGAGTACCTTTAAAGATCAAGGACTGACTAGACTTTGTAATTCATGGTAAAAGAGATCCACTCAAGTCATACTCAATGTAAACTAACAATAATGAATGCAAATGACAGCAGTGCTCTCCAACAGGTGCTTTTTAATAAGAGGTTGATGACTCAGCATAAAAGTAAATAGATAGGCCCTTTGCAAAGGGAAGCAGGGATTTGTAATTCATGGTAAAAGAGATCCACTCAAGTCATACTCAATGTAAACTAACAATAATGAATGCAAATGACAGCAGTGCTCTCCAACTGGTGCTTTTTAATAAGAGGTTGATGACTCAGCATAAAAGTAAATAGATAGGCCCTTTGCAAAGGGAAGCAGGGATTTGTAGAGGTGTCAGAGCTCAGTTTTGAAATAGAGGGGAATAATATTTTGAGCGATATACTTTCATTGTCAACATAACAATCAAGAGATGGCGATATCTTCCATGCTACACACATTATAGGCGGTTCCCAAACAGAATGGTAAAGTTTATACTCCCTCTTCCACCAACAAGCATCAATCCATGGCGTGCTTGAAACAACGAGTGCCTCCAACTAACAAGAGTCCTAGGGGGAGTTCTGTTTGCAATTATTTTGATTCGATTTGCATAAAGCATGGGACTGGGCATCCCGGTGACCAGCCACTTTCTCGTGAGTGAGGAGCCGAGTTCACTCCTCTTGAGAATAATCCACCTAACATGGAAGATACGGACAACCCTAGTTGATACATGAGCTATTCAAGCATACAAAACAAGATATTTATTTGAAGGTTTAGAGTTTGGCACATACAAATTTACTTGGAACGGCAGGTAGATACCGTATATAGGAAGGTATGGTGGACTCATGTGGAATAACTTTGGGGTTTATGGAGTTGGATGCACAAGCAGTATCCCTGCTTAGTATAGGGGAAGGCTAGAAAAGACTGGGAAGCGACCAGCTAGAGAGCGACAACAGTCATGAACATGCATTAAAATTAATCAACACCGAATGCAAGCATGAGTAGGATATAATCCACCATGAACATAAATATCGTGCAGGCTATGCTGATTTTGTTTCAACTACATGCGTGAACATGCGCCAAGTCAAGTCACTTAAATCATTCAGAGGAGGATACCACCCTATCATACCACATCATAACCATTTTAATAGCATGTTGGCGCGCAAGGTAAACCATTATAACTCATAGCTAATCAAGCATGGCACAAGAAACTATGATCTCTAGTTGTCATTGCAAACATGTTTATTCATAATAGGCTGAATCAGGAATGACAAACTAATCATATTTACAAAAACAAAAGAGGTCGAGTTCATACCAGCTTTTCTCATCTCAGTCAGTCCATCATATGTCGTCATAACTGCCTTTCACTTGCACGACCGAACGATGTGAATAATAATAATAGTGCGCGTGCATTGGACTAAGCTGGAATCTGCAAGCATTCAATAAACAGGAGAAGGCAAGGCAATATGGGCTCTTTTGTCAGATCAACAATTATGCATATAAGAGCCACTTCAACAATTTAATCATGGTCTTCTCCTATCGACCCCCAAAGAAAAGAAAAGAAATAAAACTATTTACACGGGAAAACTCCCAACAAGCAAAAGAAGAATAGGAAATCTTTTTGGGTTTTCTTTTTAATTACTACTACAAGCATGGAAAGTAAACTAATTAAAAGCTACAACTAATTTTTGGTTTTTCTTAAGGTTTATTAAACACACAAGAAGAAAGCATAAAAAGGAAAATAAACTAGCATGGGTGATATAATGAAAAAGTATGAGAACCGACATCTAGCAATGAGTGTGTGAACATAAATGTAATGTCGGTGAGAAATATGTACTCCCCCAAGCTTAGGCTTTTGGCCTAAGTTGGTCTATGGCCACGGCTGGCCTGGCGGATATCCAAAATAGTAGTTGGGGTCGTACTGCGATACAGCGGCTATCGCCTCCTGAGCTGCAGCATGGTGAAGAGCGGCCTCAGATCTCCTCTCGTACTCATCTGCCTCCTCTCTGGTAATAACGTATCTTCCTTTTGCCTGATAATCAAAGAAGGTAGGAGCAGGGAGAGTAATACGGACAGCACACCGTCTGTCAAAGATTAGTCGATACTGGAGAGGTGATTCATTCCTCTCAACAAACTGGTGGTGAACCATAGCATTAAAGTCTAGGTAAGTAGGAGGTAATTCAATATCATCTTCACGTATGGCTATACAAAGAAAATTAGCTATGCGGGTTGCATAAATTCCACCAAACAATGGCTCCCAAATTATAAGATTTGTCTCCTAACACAACACTCCTAAGAATACTGAGGTCAGGAACACACATATGACATGCTTCATCTTTACCATTTATGCATCTACCTATGAAGAGAGCAAAATAATGTATAACAGGAAAATGGATGCTCCCTATGGTAGCTTGTGTTATATCTAGATTCCCCCACAGTTATACTAGGAAGAAAATCTCTAAATTCAGATTTCCGAGGATCCCTGATACTACCCCATTGTGTAAGTTTGCAAGCAGTGGTAAAATCCTCTAAGTCCATAGTGTAAGAATTTTCATAAAGATTGAACAGGACAGTTGGATAATTACGTGAAGATGAAAATTCAAACCTCCTCACAAAGGAACTAGTGAGATGGTGATACTGGCTGCACTTCTCTTCCTCGAAGCTCACAAGATCAGCGTTACGCAAATATGCGTTAAATTCTTCCTTAATTCCCGCTTGATCCATAAAGTTCTCAGAAGGCCATTCACAAGGACGCACTGGAGCGTCTCTTAGTGGCTCTTCATCAGCATCACACATTGCAAGCCTGGGTCCTTACTTTCTTGAAGAGCCACCTTGGAACATTTTCCTAAGCATATTTCTTCCTCTGAAAAATTCTGAAATTTTTTAGTAACTTCAAAATAAAAGTAAACCAAACTCCGTAATATTGATAGCAACTACTCCTACAAGTGCCTAGAGCCTATATCATGCATCAAAACTACTTGGAACCATATATATTTGACATGCAAGCTCAAGAACATGGTCACCTAGGCAGCACAAATTTGCAATGAATAAAGCACTAGAACAAAAACTAATTGGACCAATGGATGAGTCACATACCAAGGAACAATCTCCCCAAGCAGTTCTGTGAGAGGTGCTTTGAGCAAGGAGATTGAAAATGGCAGCAAAACGATCTTGGACTCGGGTTTGAGCTAGTTATTCGTGTTTGTGGGAGGAAGAAGGAGTGTGTGGGTGAAAGGATAAGTGGAGGAGGGCCACCATGGGCCCACGAGGCAGGGGGGCGCGCCCAGGGGGGTAGGGCGCGCCCCTAACCCTCGTGGCCAAGTGCTAGCTCCTCCTGTTGTGTTCTCAGTGCCAAATATTCTCAAATATTTCAGAAAAAATCATATTTAAATTTCAGGGCATTTGGAGGACTTTTATTTTTGGGGTATTTTTATATCGCACGGATAATTAAGATAATAGACAGAAAATACTATTTTTATTTTATTTAATAGAAATAACATAAAGTAAAAAGATGGTACAGAGAGTTGTGTTTTCTAAATTCATCCATCTCATGATCATCAAAAGGAATCCACTAACAAGGTTGATCAGGTCTTGTTAACGAACTCATTCCGAATAACATGGAACCGGAGAATTTTCGAATAACACTAGGTTACCTCAACGGGGATATGCACATCCCCAATAATAAGAATATCATAGTTCTTCTTGACAGTAGGAAGAGGAAATTCAAAACCTCCAAGTATAATCGATGAAATTTTTCCAATAGAGTTGATACTATGAATTTGAGGTTGTTTCCTTAGAAAGTGTACTGTATGCTCATAACATTAACATGAAAAGTGACATTGCCTTTGGTGCAATCAATAACAACCCCTGCAGTATTCAAAAAGGGTCTTCCAAGAATAATAGACATACTATCGTCCTCGAGAATATCAAGAATAACGAAGTCCGTTAAAATAATAACGTTTGCAACTACAACAGGCACATCCTCACAAATACCAACAGGTATAGCAGTTGATTTATCAGCCATTTGCAAAGATACTTAAGTAGGTGTCAACTTATTCAAATCAAGTCTACGATATAAAGAGAGAGGCATAACACTAACACCGGCTCCAAGATCACATAAAGCAGTTTTAACATAGTTTCTTTTAATGGAGCATGGTATGGTGGGTACTCCTGGATCTCCAAGTTTCTTTGGTATTCCACTCTCAAAAGTATAATTAGCAAGCATGGTGGAAATTTCAGCTTCCGGTATCTTTATTTTATTTGTAACAATATCTTTCATATACTTAGCATAAGGATTCATTTTGAGCATATCAGTTAATCGCATACGCCGGAGCCCTAGATTGATTCCGCCAAGGTTCTGCCTCGTGGCGGCGGAGTTTCGTCCCGAAAGCTGGCTTATGATTTTTTTTCTCATCGAAAGACTCCATATAGTAGAAGATGGACATCGGAGGGCCACCAGGGGGCCCACGAGGCAGGGGGCGCGCCCCCCACCCTCGTGGGCAGGGTGTGGCCCCCATCCAGAACTTCTTGCGCTCAGTATTTTTTATATATTCTAAAAATGACTTTTGGAGCTGTGCATAATAGGTCTCTAATATTTGCTCATTTTCCAGCCCGAAATCTCAGCTGCCGGCATTCTCCCTCTTTATGTAAACATTGTAAAATAAGAGAATGCTAGTTTGGCTACCATCGCTGGAGAATAACAACAAGTGTGGGTGAGTAGAGGGATGGCTAGGCCAGCGATGGGAGTATGCTGGGGCGGTGAGGCCTGCGCGGCAGCACAGCCAGCCACGGGAGGAGGGAGCAGGCAGTCTCGTCGGCGCTTGTTTGAGCGGTTGGGCAGGAAGAGCATAGATTGAAGAAGCACGACAGTCGTTGGATGGACATACAATAGTCACTGCTTGTGCGTCAACCTCTTTTAGGAAAGCCTCAAGTCTGTGGGAAATAGCATACATCCCATCTACCATTATTTCTAATAATTTACAGTCCATTTGCTCATTCTTAAGGTTATTTTTGGAGCCCATATTATTTTTAGCATTACAGCCCATATTGTGGTCACGGTTAAAAAATTATACGAAAATTTGCATATTTCGGTGCGGTCCGAACCGTTTTTAATCCTGAAATTTCGAGTCATATTCAAACCGATTTTAAAAATAAATGTATATCAATATAAAATCCAACAAATTGTCCACGCATAAAATCAATGCAATTTAAAATCTCGAAATTAAAAAATAATAATTTTGAAACTAATTACCGGTTTGATGTGTTTTAAAAATGTACAACCCATTTCTCGTTACTGATAGGCCATTTTCTCAGCCAGCCGAATGAAACTCTCCTCGTCTTGAAAGTTTGCATCCCAACAGGCCTGACAAAGCGACTTACTTGACAAATCACAAAAAAACTGGGCTAGCCATTTTCAGAAAGAACTAAAAAACTACTGGGCTGGTCTGTGGTAAACATAAAAGAAAAGGCTGTCTAGACAGGCCAGAGTGCCCCGCACAGTCCAGTTGACACCCTGCTTCCTTCTCAAAAACAAATTAGATAAATGCCACTCCAATTATGGCGATTCATAAAAACTAGCAGTGTGGCCCGCACACTTGCGCGGCTAGTTTTGCTTATACATATTTTCATATTTGATAAGGGTTTTTGCCATTCATTTCTCTCTTGCTTCAAGCATTTATTTTATTTCTTTGTTTATGCTACACGCGAAAAAGCTGGTTCCTACACATATTTTATAAGTACTATCATAATCATGGTATTAATATTTCATCGAGGTTTTTGGACTTCCAGTCAAAACTATAGACTTGTATGACAATCTTTACTCTCCATATTTTATTCTTGAGCATGTACACCAACATCAAGAAATAGTGTTTATCCTTCTGATCTTTTGTGAAATTTCCCATACCTTCTTAGCATTGGCAATGTTGAAGCATACATCTTGATCAGTTTACTTGTATAATCTTCTTGCAGACCAGTTAACTACACATCGTATTTTTTGTTGACTCGCCTTATAACGACACAATGATTGTCTGCAATCAACACATACTCAAGAAATCTAACTTAAATAGCTATTTTTTAGTTATATGTTTCAGTTTCACGTATGAAACACCTAATTTCATTGGAACCTATTTCGTAATAAAGATACTTGCACATTTAAAATACACATCTGAATGGTAATTTCAGTTGAAAATTGAAATTAACACCGAAATTTAAATTTTCATACATAGGTTCAACTGATGTTGTAAATTTATAAATCATTTTGAAATTGAGATTTGGAGAAAGATAGTCATATATATAATTAGCATACAAATCAAAAAGCTTATTCGGTTTAAATAAATTGAGTGTTCATTCGCTAGTTTGGATTGATTTTCTAAAATATAGGTGTACTCGTTTAGCAAATAAGAGTTATTTTTCAATTCAAATTTTTGTACGCAGTCTCATGCATGTACACATTATCATCTCGATTCACAATAAAATCAACAATAGAGAAATTGTTTCCTCGTATCAGGTACTATTACAATATTTTGTCCTGAAATATGTGACTCCACACACCGTGGAAAGATAAAAACTAATATACTTTTGTATGTTTGCTCCGAATTTTCCTTTTCATGAAAATAAAAAAAATACTCAAAGGTGTGTTTATTTTTGTTTCTTGGGGAGAAAACACACTTATGTTGGCACCTTCCAATTGTCACATATATCTTGGTGACTATTTGTACCTTTCTTTTAACCCCAGTAACTGTTTGTAGTACCATGGAAAGCCTGTAGTTTATTCCAACAAAAGGACATATACTATTATAGCAAATATGTCTGTGCAGTGCAGTGGAAGAAAAATGAAAGCATGCCTTGAAAATTAGCTATTAGCAAGATGTCTTGACTACCAACTTTGACCTGAGCATGTAGTTGACACGATTTGCATCTATCTTACAGTGGAATAACAATCATAATATTTATCCATATATAGATTCTAAAAGTACTAAAAGGAACTTTACAGATTGAGAAGAAACTTACTGCTTGAATGTACTTATAGACTATATGTTGCTTAATAATAATCATCTAGATCACCAGAGACATAGTGAATATAGGTCAAATAATTTTGCCTTGCCCAGCAAAAAAAAGATAATTTTGTCTTAGACCTGAAAGGTAAGATGTCAGCAGTGAGTACGCACAACAGACAACTCACATTCAAAAGAAGGATGTAAACAATTATGTAAAAAGAACACATACATGCCGATGGATAAAGACAAATAAATTTGGATGCAACATTTCCTGATATGTTTTGTCAAACAAAACATATTAAATTACAATTGGCGCACATACTGTGAAAGCTATTTCAATTATACACAAAGAAGACTATAGCCAAAGGAACTAATATTTAGTTTTGATTATATTTCAAGCAATAGAGAAAATATATATTCAGGGTATTTTAAAATTTTCTAGTAACTTGCATGTCTGATTTCAGGAATACAGATGGACTAATTCCATCCTAACTTATTTATAATAATGTTGCTTTACTAATCCTCATGTGGACACTCAACGTAACATGCATGGATGAGTCCGCGTGCATCCTTAACTCTGCATTGCAGCCAATACTGTGAACACTTAGGCATTCTGTTATTAACTCTGCTCCCGTATGTATGCATGCATGCTTATGCAAAAGACAGTATAATTTGCAATACCCAAACACGTCAATATGTGGAGGCATGATATGTAGCAAGTGTAGACCAAACCAACATGAGGTGATAGGGAAGAAGTTGATAGAGCTGCCGTAGGCCAGAAACTAAAAATAAACCTAGATTCAAAGCTAGGTTTGAGATAGGCGGGATTAGGGAGACAAAGAGGCTCGTGAAGGTACCTTAATAGTCACACAGGAAGTAGGCAACAACGCAAGATACTTCTCAGCCAACAGAAAAAATATCCTTCTATGACGCCTCTTCTTCTTTTGCTCATCTCGACCTTAGTCTTCAAAGGTCCAACCGATGAGGCGATCCCGTTCTCATAGACTTCGACTGCAGTCGCAAAAGTGGCTTCCGAGAACACCGGCTGCGTTGTCCTTCCTTAATATTGTTTGTCTACCTTGTGATCGATCAAGATGTGGGGGGCGCCTTGCCATCGATCAGGATTTGAGGGATGATTGTACGTAGTTGTTTACCTAATTGCAGAGGGAAAGCCAAATAAAATATAATACTAATTGGTAGATGACATCAGCGGTCATGTCAACATCTGTTCTTTGGATGTCGAATACAAAACGGATTTGCATGATGCTCCCACTTTTTCTCAAATGTGTCCCAACCGGACTGCTCCTGTTTTTTGTTTTTCTTTCTATACTATAAGGATCGCATCTATTTATTTGTACGTGACATATTGCACTGTTTGTACGTTACAATATTATTTGTATGTAACGTTTTCATCTTTAAATCATAGCCCTTAATCTTGTAAATTAGCGATCGAGATAATTTAATCCGTGTGGACAAACGTATTTGCACATTTGCGCGGCTAGATTTGTTACATTTGATATTTTATATTTTGACATGGTCTGTGCACAACTTTGGTCATTCTGTATTATCATATGAATGTAGGAACTTATATAAGATCATAAATGATAGATCATTTTCTTTATAGATGGGTATAAAAATGAATGTACTTTGGTTGCATGTATTATAGGACGAAGACAGACTTGTTTGTTTTTATTGCCATACATGTTGTTATACAAAATGTATATATCAGGGCATGTTCATCAAAATGTCCTATATACTGTTTTTATTGCCATACATGTTGTTATACAAAATGTATATATCAGGGCATGCTCATCAAAATGTCCTATATATTGTAGTTCTCAACATAACTCTCGCCGCTACTTGTATATTTTCTCATCATGTTCGCGCATGGCAACATATAGGTGTCCATATATCTTAGGCATGTTCCACTAACGAAGAACCAATATCCATCACACATATTATATGATGAAAAGAATTTTTTTAATTCCATGTGTCATATGTAGGTAGAGTTTTTTTGTGTAAATATATGTAGGTAGAGTTCTTAATACAAAAAATGCTAGCTCTTTTTTGCTTTTCATTTTGAACTTTTTTTGCTCTTTATATCAAAATGTATTCTCCATCCACCCGATACGAACCTTTTATAATGTTGGACCATATATCTAAAGCAAATTTGTATATAGTCATATTTTTGTCTAGTCACTGTGATGTATCCGTGGTGGAGCTGGTTAAGATGGATGAACTATCTTTTAGCGTATGAGGCATGTACTATGTTTTTTTTTAATTATTTTTTTTGTGTTTTTAGCCTATTAATTGGTAGACAAATAAAAATTGTACGTAGTGATATATTAGGTTTTTTTGTGAAGGTATATTAGGTGCCACAATCACCGATGACACGGGGACCGATTGTTCGAGATAGCCTTTCATTGTGATCGATCGAGAGTCATGTCAGAAGTTATGGAATCTAAGGTTAAGTTAGCTGATAATGTAAAAAGATACCATGACGACAAGAAAGCCATTGTCCATGAGCACTTCTCCACGGTCATTCGCAAGGGGCAGGCACGGTCAAAGGATTTCAACTGGGATACCATTCCAACCCAGCCATGTGACCTTACGGATCTGGACCTACCATTCACTGAAGAGGAAACTAAAGCCGCTATTTTCTCCCTACCAAGTGACAAGGCTCCCGGACCGGATGGCTTCACCGGTATTTTTTTCAAGGAATGTTGGGACATCATCAAACAGGATCTGATGGCTGTTGTCAATGGCTTCTCCAACCTGCGCGCCTCCAGCTTCACCTGGCTCAACTCAGCGAACATCGCCCTTATCCCGAAAAAAGACGGCGCCGAGGACATTTCAGATTTCAGACCAGTTAGCCTCATTCATGCGGTTGCCAAAATCATCGCCAAAATGATGGCCTCTCGCTTAGCCCCACACATGACCAACCTTGTCTCCAATGCACAGAGTGCTTTCATCAAAAAGAGAAGCATCCACGACAACTTTATGTATGTAAGAAACTTGGCCAGAAGTTTTCACCGCACGAAGTCCCCTACCCTCCTTTTCAAGCTGGATATCAAAAAGGCCTTCGATTCGGTTAGATGGGACTATTTGATGGATTTGCTTCGACACCTGGGCTTCCCAAGTCGCTTTCGTGATTGGGTTTCGATGCTCCTCTCCACAGCCTCCTCCCGTGTGCTACTTAATGGCATCCCCGGCGACCCGATCAGACATGGACAAGGCCTTCGGCAAGGGGACCCGCTCTCGCCGCTCCTCTTTGTCCTTGCTATTGACCCCCTACACCACATACTTGCCGCAGCCACGGCCCAAGGAAGCTTGCATCCTCTCAGAGGAAGACCGATCCGTGCGTCCTTGTACGCCGATGATGCTGCCATCTTCGTTGCACCCATTAAAAGTGATATTCAATTCTTGGCGTCGACATTGGCCTCTTTTGGGGAGGTCACTAGCTTGGTCACCAATTGTGCAAAGAGTCTCGTTGCGCCTATTCGCTGCGAGGGCATCGACCTTCAGGATGTTCTACATGACTTTCCAGCAGTTCGCTCCGGTTTCCCAGTGCGATATTTGGGGCTGCCCCTCTCAGTGAGAAGACTCAAAAGGATACATTTCCAATATTTAGAGGACAAGGTCGCCGGCAAGCTCCCGCCATGGGTGGCCAAACACGTGGCCACCCCTGGTCGTATTGTCCTCGTCAAGGCGGTGCTTACGGCCATTGCAATCTACCATCTGACGCCCCTTGATTTACCGATGGAGGTGAGGAAGAAGATTGACAGTTTGAGACGCGCATATCTGTGGGCAGGTTGTGACAAGGTCACGGGAGGAAAATGCAAAGTTAATTGGGAACTTGTGTGTAAGCCATGAATTTATGGTGGGCTAGGAGTGCTCAACCTCGAGAAATTTGCAACCGCCTTGCGTCTTCGGTGGCTTTGGTATGAATGGGCAGACCCTCCTAAGCTTTGGCTAGACACTGGAACACCATGTACTGACAAGGACAGAGACATTTTTGCGGCTGCCACCATGGTTCGCATCGGAGACGGTTGCATTGCGAGCTTCTGGAACTCCCCTTGGCTGGATGGAATCAGGCCGAAAGACATTGCACCCGCTCTCTACGACATCTCTAAGAAAAAGACGTGCACAGTCCAAAAGGCACTCCTGAACAATTTCTGGGTCAGCCAAATAAACACCCAGCATGGCCTATCCTTGGGGCACATCCAGGAGTTCGCCCTTCTTTGGGAAAGGGTGTCTGGGATCAACCTGGTTGCGGATGTCCGTGATACTATCATATGGAAGCTCACTACAAGTGGCGAGTATTTCGCTTCTTCGACCTACATGACGCAGTTTGAGGGCCATCTCAGGAGCAACATGAACATGTCCGTTTGGAAAGCCTGGGCTCCTTCCAAGTGCAAGTTTTTTGCTTGGCTCGTCATCCAAAATCGTGTTTGGACTGCAGGCAGGCTGCAGCGGCGGGGCTGGCCCAATTGTGGGCTTTGCCCTTTATGCAAGCAAGTTGTTGAATCTGCATCACACCTCCTATTCCAATGCAGATTTTCCCAACGTGTTTGGGCTAATGTGGCTTCATGGATCGGCATAAACAGTGCTGTAGTTGCAGGCTGGCGTCACGAAATTTTTGTAAAGGAATGGTGGTTCAAGACTATCCTAGATAGGGGCCCCCCGAGGAAGGCTCTGGCCTCCATGCTCATGCTTGTTTCCTGGGAACTCTGGAATGAGCGCAATGCAAGAGTTTTTAGGAATGTCGCTACCACGGTGACCATGATCACTGCTAGGATAAAGGAGGAGGCTCGTATTTGGGCGCTTGCAGGCGCTAGGCACCTCTGTAATGTAATGCCGCGAGAGTAGACTTCTTTCCCCCGCCTGGCGGGTTCCTGTTAAAACTTCTATCTTAATCAATGAAAATGGCAAATATTTTGCCTTGCTTCAAAAAAAAAAGATATCATTAGTGTGCAGCGTATTTAGCCAATCTGATGGACAAATCCTACCCGTTGTTTCTCTAGTTGAGGTAATCAGAAAAATTCTGAAGCCCTTCTGCATTTCATTTTGACTTTCAGACCTGATTGGAGGCGAAACGCAAATGATCATTTTTCTAATATCATCTATAGTGTCATCCTGATGTCAACACATGCATGTTGTCTGGCCTGACTATTTTGTAATGCAGAGCCTGACATGTACTACTTCTTTTCTTGCAATGACGTGAGGTAATTGGTCTCTTTTTTTCTTTCCTTTTTTAACACGATCAGAACTATCCTTTTGTTCTCGCATGTGGTGAGTCACATTACTTCTATTATGGGGGAAGTCCCACTACTATACGTGTATGTTTTGCATGGACTTTTTTTTGTAGCGTGCTTGGACTTTTTTCTTTTGATAGCAAACTTGTACTCGTTGCTAGTTGGCTGCCGTAAATTGCATAGGTCTCGGATAGATCTTTTAATAGGAAAAATCCATTTCGGTTTGATGAGACGTGACATGTTAAAAGCAATTTGTAAGTCATACAACTATATATGTATGTAACGTTGTATCTTTTAATCTCAACCGTTAATATCTCAAATTAACGGTCAATATAATTTAATCTATGTGGATAAACGTAATGGTTTGTTTGCCTCTTGTCTTAATTATATAATAGATAGATAGATAGACATAAGTATTGTGACATAATGTGTAATAACAGCCCATAATGCAATAAATATCGATATAAAATTATGATGCAAAATGAACGTATTAGGCCATCTCAGAAAGGGCCCGCTCCAGGATGCCAGAAGAAGCAAAAGAACTTGGGGCTGGCGACATGGCAGAAGGAGGAGGAAATGGCGTCGTCATCACCATGCCCTGGGAGGCTGGAAGCTCCTAAGCCTCATGGACCTCAGCACACGAGCTGGACCCTGGCACCTCCCGAGTCAGCGGGGCGTCGGGGGCTGACTTCTCCCGAGGATGCTCCACCCAGCATCACGAGGATGATCGGGCTGGAGAATCATGAGCACCATCCCCACCATGGAGAGGGACGTAGCCGCAGGAGGCAACCTGGGCTCAAGCAGCACCACCTCACTCTCCCTTTTCCTCTTCGCTGCAGGCGTTGGCCTAGTTTCACAACAAGGAAGAAGAGTCAGGAACAAGCATCAGCAGCAAGAACAAGGCAAGACGGGAACACTTGCTGATCCGCCGCGACGTAGCCCTTCCGCTTCGGGAGCCTGAGCCGGAAAGCTTCGCGGCCCGAGGCGTGGGCGCACCAGCTCCGGGAGCAGAAGCAGGAGGAGCAGTTGGGCTGGAAGCAGCTCCAGGCGACGCCGGAGCAGAAGCAGCGTCCCGGAAGATCAGCGTCGATCTGTCCCCCGTCAGGATCACGGGCCACTCTCCCTTCTCCTGGTGGGCCACCACCTCGTCATCGTCAGGAAGGGTGCGGATGATGTCAGCTTTGCTCAAGGGGGAGGCCCCCCGTCCCTTTGGGGGTTATCTCCTCCTCCTCCTCCTCCTCCTCCTCTTCCTCCCCACGGGACTCACCAGAAGACAGCTCCACTGGCGTCGGCACAAAAGGGGCCCCGGTGGGCGCCGGCGGCACCAGCCCGCACCCGTCAGAGGTCGGCCTGGCGGCCACAACCAGCGCCCCGTCCTTACGACAGAACAAGGGAGCGAAGACATTCGATGGGTACTCCTGGTCATCCCCGACCAGGAGGTGGAGAGCCACAGCCAGCTCATCATCGAACAAGGCTTTCGGGCTCAGGCGAACCTTGTCCTCTTCATCCCCAAGCTCCCACAAGGCTGTCGGCCTTCTTCCCAGTCTTCGAGATTGAGTTGGCCTTGCCGGCCGCGATGAAATTAGCACACCCGGAGGTATGGCCATTGTTGATGCGGAGGAAGAAGAAGTGGCGCAGCAGGGCCACGGACGGCATCACGCCGTGCTACGCCTCACAGTAGTAGGCGAAGATCGACAAGAGAAGGATAGAGTTAGGATGAAGATGCAGCGCCTGCAGCCCGTAGTGGTCAAGTACCTCATAGAAGAAATCAGAAAAGGGGGGAACCAGCCCCGCGATGATGCTGCTCATAAAAAAGGGGAAGAAGGTGCTTCCCTCGGGCTCTAGCACGTCGGAGCCGGCCCGGAGCCCAGTCTTCCCCTTCTCGTTGCTTTCCCCCGCCGTCAGCAAGCGCATGACGGCGAGGTTCTTCCCCGAGACATTGGGCGCGTCGAGAGCGGGCTCGTACCAAGCCGGCGATGAGGCGGGCTTGACCCTCCGGTGCGCCATTGGTCGCTAATGCGAAAGGAGATGGGAGTAGATCTGGAGATTTCGGAAGCAGGGAGCAAGAAAGGGGATCTGGAGCAATGCGAAAGGAAGTAGTGAAGGCAAGCTCTGTCTACGCCAGCTTTTTGACAGTCGGGCAGTTGCCGAGATAATGTGGGGAAGCGTAGACGCCCACGTCCAATCAACTGCCACGTGTCGACCAAGGCTGCAGGCTATTGGGGCCCGCGGTGCTCCGCACTTGCCCTTTGGCTTCACCTCGAAGCCAAGCCCGAGCGCGCCTTGGGCCCGGGGGCTACTGTCGGCATTCTAGGAACGGCGGTACCCAGACTTGCCTGCCTGCGGCCCACGGCGTGGCTCTGCAAGCGGGCCCGTACGGCTCATATTCACCAACAAGCATTCGAAACCCTCGCGAGGCGGGCGACACAAGACCTCCTCGAGAGCGGCCTCACCAGGCTGGCTCGCGAGGGGCGGAGAAATCAAGGCAGGACAAACCTCGAGAGGTTCCAGTGACATGAGCCTTGACGACCAAGGCCAGGCGGGTGCCAGGCGGGCGCCAGCGCGCACAGTGTCCTTGTTTCCTCTTTGGTGCTAAGGAAGCAAGCGGAGACGAAGAGTACCGAAGCTTCAAGCAAAGGTTTCCATATCGGCGCAACGAGACCAAGACCAGCAGGATGGTAGGACGGAGGTCATCGTGGAGCCCAAGACGGCGTCACCACCAGAGCCTTTGATAGGCGAAGACCACTTTTGTCAGGATAAGCTGTACTAGTTGTCCCCTTTCAAATTGGCCATTGTTGGCTCCCTTCCCGCTAAATATTTGGGGAGAGGACCAGGGCCTCTATAAATAGGACTAGCCACCACCATAGCTAAAAAAGAGAGATCGATTGAGACAACCACAAGTTCACCAAGCACAAGAGCACCTCCCCTCAGGAGGCTGTTCTTCCCCTTGTACTGTTCATCAACAGCCCAAGAGGCAATCCACCACCACCACACTAGAGTAGGGTATTACACAACAATAGTGGCCCGAACCAGTATAAATCTTGTGTCTCGTGTGTTGTGAGTTCGTGTGCCTAGCCTAGAAATCGTGAGGTGTGTGAGGGCGTGATCATAGGGAGAGATCTTCACGCGCACCCCAGTGTTCGAACCTTCAGGGTTTTGCCGGAACCCGAAATCCGACAGACAAGGTCACCGCAAGATTGGACCTACCACAAAGCACCTCTCGCACTGAAGATAAATCAATCAAACTTGGCCAAAGTAGATGGATAGAACAGAGAGAAATACAAAGCTATAAAAGTATGCAACAAAGAAATCTCAAGATATTCAAAATAATTTAATGAATAATCTGATTATAAACCCACAATTCGTTGGACCCCAACAAAAACATCGCAAAAGATTACATCAAATGGATCTTAGAGAAGATAATTGTATTGGAGAGAGAGAGAGAGAGAGAGAGAGAGAGAGAGAGAGGACCATCTAGCTACTACTATGGACCTGTAGGTCCTGAAGGAACTACTCACACATCATCATGTAGGCGGTAAGGTTGATGAAGATGGCTTCCCAATGATTGCCCCCTCCGACAAAGTACCGGAACAGGGCTGCAGATGGGATCACTTCGGAATGTAGGCTTGCGGTGGCGTTAAAATTGTTTCGGGTCTCGCTTCAAGAGTTTCGGAATATATGGGAATTTATAGGCCAAGAATTAGGGCAAACGGATCTAATAGGGGCCAAAAAGATGAAGGAAATATGCCCTAGAGGCAATAATACAGTTTTTATTTACATTTCCTTATATCGTGATAAATGTTTATTATTCATGCTAGAATTGTATTAACCGGAAACTTAGTACATGTGTGAATACATAGACAAAATGAGTGTCACTTGTATGCCTCTACTTGACTAGCTCGTTAATCAAAGATGGTTCAGTTTCCTAGCCATGGACAAAGAGTTGTCATTTGATGAACGGGATCACGTCATTAGAGAATGATGTGATTGACTTGACCCATCCGTTAGCTTAGCACTTTGATCGTTTAGTTTACTGCTATTGCTTTCTCCATAACTTATACATGTTCCTATGACTATGAGATTATGCAACTCCCGTTTACCGGAGGAACACGCGGAATACTCGGGTTAAACTTGACGAGCCTAGCATATACAGATATGGCCTCGGAACACTGAGACCGAAAGGTCGAGCGTGAATCATATAGTAGATATGATCAACATAGTGATGTTCACCATTGAAAACTACTCCCTCTCACGTAATGATCGGACATGGTTTAGTTGATATGGATCACGTGATCACTTAGATGATTAGAGGGATGTCTATCTAAGTGGGAGTTCTTAAGTAATATGATTAATTGAACTTTAATTTATCATGAACTTAGTACATGATAGTATTTTGCATGTCTATGTTGTTGTAGATAGATGGCCCGTGCTGTTGTTCCGTTTAATTTTAATGCGTTCCTAGAGAAAGCTAAGTTGAAAGATGATGGTAGCAATTACACGGACTGGGTATGTAACTTGAGGATTATCGTCATTGCTGCACAGAAGAATTACGTCTTGGAAGCACCGCTAGGTGACAAACCCGCTACAGGAGCAACACTAGATGTTATGAACGTCTGGCAGAGCAAAGCTGATGACTACTCGATAGTTCAGTGTGCCATGCTTTAGGCTTAGAACTGGGACTTCAATGACGTTTTGAACGTCGTGGAGCATATGAGATGCTCTAGGAGTTGAAGTTAATATTTCAAGCAAATGCCCGGATTGAGATATATGAAGTCTCCAATAAGTTCTACAGCTGCAAAATGGAGGAGAATAGTTCTGTCAGTGAACATATACTCAGAATGTCTGGGTACCACAACCACTTGACTCAGCTGGGAGTTAATCTTCCTGTTGATAGTGTCATTGACATAGTTCTTCAATCACTGCAACCAGGCTACAAGTGTTGGGAACGTAGTGATTTCAAAAAAATTCCTACGCACACGCAAGATCATGGTGATGCATAGCAACGAGAGGGGAGAGTGTTGTCTACGTACCCTCGTAGACCGGAAGCAGAAGCGTTAGCACAACGCGGTTGATGTAGTCGTACGTCTTCACAGCTCGACCGATCAAGCACCGAAACTACGGCACCTCCGAGTTCTAGCACATGTTCAGCTCGATGATGTCCCCGGACTCCGATCCAGCAAAGTGTCGGGGAAGAGTTCCGTCAGCACGACGGCATGGTGACGATCTTGATGTTCTACCGTCGCAGGGCTTCGCCTAAGCACCGCTACAATATTATCGAGGATTATGGTGGAGGGTGGCACCGCACACGGCTAAGAGAACGATCACGAAGATCAACTTGTGTGTCTAGAGGTGCCCCCCTGCCCCTGTATATAAAGGAGCAAGGGGGGAGGCCGGCCGGCCCTTGACGCGCGCCAAGGAGGGGGGAGTCCTCATCCTAGTAGGAGTAGGACTCCCCTTTTCTAGTCCAACTAGGAAGAGGGAAGGGGGAAGGAAAGAGAGGGAGAGGGAAAGAGGGGCCGCGCCCCCCCTCCCCTAGTCCAATTCGGACTCCCCATGGGAGGGGGCGCGCCAGGGCTGCTTCCCTCTCTCTCCCCTCAGGCCCACTAAGGCCCAATACTTCCCCGAGGGGTTCCGGTAACCCTTCCAGCACTCCGGTTTTCTCCGAAATCACGCGAAACACTTCCGGTGTCCGAATATAGCCATCCAATATATCGATCTTTATGTCTCGACCATTTCGAGACTCCTCGTCATGTCCATGATCATATCCGGGACTCCGAACAACCTTCGGTACATCAAAATATATAAACTCATAATGAAACTGTCATCATAACGTTAAGCGTGCGGACCCTACTGGTTCGAGAACAATGTAGACATGACCGAGACACGTCTCCGGTCAATAACCAATAGCGGAACCTGGATGTTCATATTGGCTCCCACATATTCTACGAAGATCTTTTATCGGTCAGACCGCATAACAACATACATTGTTCCCTTTGTCATCGGTATGTTACTTGCCCGAGATTTGATCGTCGGTATCTCAATACCTAGTTCAATCTCGTTACCGGCAAGTCTATTTACTCGTTCCGTAATACATCATCCCGCAACTAACTTATTAGTTGCAATGCTTGCAAGGCTTATGTGATGTGCATTACCGAGAGGGCCCAGAGATACCTCTCCGACAATCGGAGTGACAAATCCTAATCTCGAAATACGCCAACCCAACAAGTACCTTCGGAGACACCTGTAGAGCACCTTTATAATCACCCAGTTACGTTGTGACGTTTGGTAGCACACAAAGTGTTCCTCCGGTAAACGGGAGTTGCATAATCTCATAGTCATAGGAACATGTATAAGTCATGAAGAAAGCAATAGCAACAAACTAAACGATAAAGTGCTAAGCTAACGAAAAGGGTCAAGTCAATCACATCATTCTCCTAATGATGTGATCCCGTTAATCAAATGACAACTCATGTCTATGGTTAGGAAACATAACCATCTTTGATCAATGAGCTAGTCAAGTAGAGGCATACTAGTGACACTATGTTTGTCTATGTATTCACACATGTATTATGTTTCCGGTTAATACAATTCTAGCATGAATAATAAACATTTATCATGATATAAGGAAATAAATAATAACTTTATTATTGCCTCTAGGGCATATTTCCTTCAGTCTCCCACTTGCACTAGAGTCAATAATCTAGATTACACAGTAATGATTCTAACACCCATGGAGCCTTGGTGCTGATCATGTTTTTCTCGTGGAAGAGGCTTAGTCGGCGGGTCTGCAACATTCAGATCCGTATGTATCTTGCAAATTTCTATGTCTCCCACTTGGACTAAATCCTGAATGGAATTGAAGCGTCTCTTGATGTGCTTGGTTCTCTTGTGAAATCTGGATTCCTTTGCCAAGGCAATTACACCAGTACTGTCACAAAAGATTTTCATTGGACCCGATGCACTAGGTATGACACCTAGATCGGATATGAACTCCTTCATCCAGACTCCTTCATTTGCTGCTTCCGAAGCAGCTATGTACTCTGCTTCACATGTAGATCCCGCCATGACGCTTTGTTTAGAACTGCACCAACTGACAGCTCCACCGTTCAGTAAAAACATGTATTCGGTTTGCGATTTAGAATCGTCCGGATCAGTGTCAAAGCTTGCATCAACGTAACCATTTACGATGAGCTCTTTGTCACCTCCATATATGAGAAACATATCCTTAGTACTATTCAGGTATTTCAGGATGTTCTTGACCACTGTCCAGTGATCCACTCATGGATTACTTTGGTACCTCCCTGCTAGACTTATAGCAAGGCACACATTAGGTCTGGTACACAGCATTGCATACATGATAGAGCCTATGGCTAAAGCATAGGGAACATCTTTCATTTTCTCTCTATCTTCTGCGGTGGTCGGACATTGAGTCTTACTCAATTTCACACCTTGTAACACAGGCAAGAACCCTTTCTTTGCTTGATCCATTTTGAACTTCTTCAAAACCTTGTCAAGGTATGTGCTTTGTGAAAGTCCAATTTAGCGTCTTGATCTATCTCTATAGATCTTAATGCCCAATATGTAAGCAGCTTCACCGAGGTCTTTCATTGAAAAACTCTTATTCAACTATCCCTTTACGATATTCAGAAATTCTATATCATTTCCAATCAATAATATGTCATCCACATATAATATCAGAAATGCTACAGAGCTCCCACTCACTTTCTTGTAAATACAGGCTTCTCCAAAAGTTTGTACAAAACCAAATGCTTTGATCACACTATCAAAGCGTTTATTCCAACTCCGAGAGGCTTGCACCAGTCCATAAATGGATCGCTGGAGGTTGCACACTTTGTTAGCTCCCTTTGGATCGACAAAACCTTCTGGTTGCATCATATACAACTCTTCTTCCAGAAATCCATTCAGGAATGCAGTTTTGACATCCATTTGCCAAATTTCATAATCATAAAATGCGGCAATTGCTAACATGATTCGGACAGACTTAAGCATCGCTACGGGTGAGAAGGTCTCATCATAGTCAATCCCTTGAACTTGTCGAAAACCTTTTGCAACAAGTCGAGCTTTATAGACAGTAACATTACCGTCAGCGTCAGTCTTCTTCTTGAAGATCCATTTATTCTCAATTGCTTGCCGATTTACGGGCAAGTCAACCAAAGTCCACACTTTGTTCTCATACATGGATCCCATCTCAGATTTCATGGCTTCTAGCCATTTTGCGGAATCTGGGCTCACCATCGCTTCTTCATAGTTCGTAGGTTCATCATGATCTAGTAGCATGACTTCCAGAACAGGATTACCGTACCACTCTGGTGTGGATCTTACTCTGGTTGATCTACGAGGTTCGGTAGTAACTTGATCTGAAGTTTCATGATCATTATCATTAGCTTCCTCACTAATTGGTGTAGGTGTCACAGAAACCGGTTTCTGTGATGTACTACTTTCCAATAAGGGAGTAGGTACAATTACCTCATCAAGTTCTACTTTTCTCCCACTCACTTCTTTCGAGAGAAACTCCTTCTCTAGAAAAACTCCGAATTTAGCAGCAAAAGTCTTGCCTTCGGATCTGTGATAGAAGGTGTACCCAACAGTCTCATTTGGGTATCCTATGAAGACACATTTCTCCGATTTGTGTTCGAGCTTATCAGGTTGAAGCTTTTTCACATAAGCATCGCAGCCCCAAACTTTCAGAAAAGACAACTTTGGTTTCTTGCCAAACCACAGTTCATAAGGCGTCGTCTCAACGGATTTTGATGGTGTCCTATTTAACGTGAATGCGGCCGTCTCCAAAACGATAGCGGTAAATCTGTAAGAGACATCATAGATCGCACCATATCATGTAAAGTACGATTACGACGTTCGGACACACCATTACGCTGTGGTGTTCCGGGTGGCGTGAGTTGCGAAACTATTCCACATTGTTTCAAATGTAGACCAAACTCGTAACTCAAATATTCTCCTCCACGATTAGATCGTAGAAACTTTATTTTCTTGTTACGATGATTTTCAACTTCACTCTGAAATTCTTTGAACTTTTCAAATGTTTCAGACTTATGTTTCATTAAGTAGATATACCCATATCTGCTTAAATCATCTGTGAAGGAGAGAAAATAATGATATCCCCCATGAGCCTCAACATTCATTGGACCACATACATCTGTATGTATGATTTCCAACAAATCCGTTGCTCTCTCCATAGTACCGGAGAACGGCGTTTTAGTCATCTTACCCATGAGGCACGGTTCGCAAGTACCAAGTGATTCATAATCAAGTGGTTCCAAAAGTCCATCAGTATGGAGTTTCTTCATGCGCTTTATACCGATATGACCTAAACGGCAGTGCCCCATCAGTATGGAGTTTCTTCATGCGCTTTATACCGATATGACCTAAACGGCAGTGCCACAAATAAGTTGCACTATCATTATCAACTCTGCATCTTTTGATTTCAACATTATGAATATGTGTATCACTACTATCGAGATTCATCAAAAATAGACCACTCTTCAAGGGTGCATGACCATAAAAGATATTACTCATATAAATAGAACAACCATTATTCTCTGATTTAAATGAATAACCGTCTCGCATCAAACAAGATCCAAATATAATGTTCATGCTCAACGCTGGCACCAAATAACAATTATTTAGGTCTAATACTAATCCCGAAGGTAGATGTAGAGGTAGCGTGCCGACCGCGATCACATCGACTTTGGAACCATTTCCCACGCGCATCGTCACCTCATCCTTAGCCAATCTTCGCTTGATCCGTAGCCCCTGTTTCGAGTTGCAAATGTTAGCAACAGAACCAGTATCAAATACCCAGGTGCTACTGCGAGCATTAGTAAGGTACACATCAATAACATGTATATCACATATACCTTTGTTCACTTTGCCATCCTTCTTATCCGCCAACTACTCGGGGCAGTTCCGCTTCCAGTGTCTAGTCTGCTTGCAGTAGAAGCACTCAGTTTCAGGCTTAGGTCCAGACTTGGGTTTCTTCTCCTGAGCAGCAACTTGTTTGCTGTTCTTCTTGAAGTTCCCTTTCTTCTTCCCTTTTCCCTTTTTCTTGAAACTGGTGGTCTTATTGACCATCAACACTTGATGCTCCTTCTTGATTTCTACCTCCGCTGCTTTTAGCATTGTGAAGAGCTCATGAATAGTCTTATTCATCCCTTGCATATTATAGTTCACCGCGAAGCTTTTGTAGCTTGGTGGCAGTGATTGAAGAACTCTGTCAATGACACTATCAACAGGAAGATTAACCCCCAGTTGAGTCAAGTGATTATGATACCCAGACATTTTGAGTATATGTTCACTGACAGAATTATTCTCCTCCATCTTGCAGCTATAGAACTTATTGGAGACTTCATATCTCTCAATCCAGGCATTTGCTTGAAATATTAACTTCAACTTCTGGAACATCTCATATGCTCCATGACGTTCAAAACGTCGTTGAAGACCCGGTTCTAAGCCGTAAAGCATGGCGCACTAAACTATCGAGTAGTCCTCAGCTTTGCTCTGCCAGACGTTCATAACATCTGGTGCTGCTCCTGCAGCAGGCTTGGCACTTAGCGGTGCTTCCAGGACGTAATTCTTCTGTGCAGCAATGAGGATAATCCTCAAGTTATGGACCCAGTCCGTGTAATTGCTACCATCATCTTTTAACTTTGCTTTCTCAAGGAACGCTTTAAAATTCAATGGAACAACAGCACAAGCCATCTATATACAATCAAACTTAGACAAGCAAGATACTATCAGGTACTAAGTTCATGATAAATTTAAGTTCAATTAATCATATTACTTAAGAACTCCCACTTAGAAAGATATCCCTCTAATCCTCTAAGTGATCACGTGATCCAAATCAACTAAACCATGTCCGATCATCACGTGAGATGGAGTAGTATCAATGGTGAACATCAATATGTTGATCATATCTACTATATGATTCACGCTCGACCTTTCGGTCTCTGTGTTCCGAGGCCATATCTGTTATATGCTAGGCTCGTCAAGTTAAACCTGAGTATTCCGCGTGTGTAATTGTTTTGCACCCGTTGTATTTGAACGTAGAGCCTATCACACCCGATCATCACGTGGTGTCTCAGCACGAAGAACTTTCGCAACGGTGCATACTCAAGGAGAACACTTATACTTCGATAATTTAGTGAGGGATCATCTTATAATGCTACCGTCAATCAAAGCAAGATAATATGCGTAAAAGATAAACATCACATGCAATCAATATAAGTGATATGATATGGCCATCATCATCTTGTGCTTGTGATCTCCATCTTCGAAACACTGTCATGATCACCATCATCACCGGCGCGACACCTTGATCACCATCGTAGCATCGTTGTCGTCTCGCCAATCTTATGCTTCCACGACTATCGCTACCGCTTAGTGATAAAGTAAAGCATTACAGCGCAATTGCATCGCATACAATAAAGCGACAACCATATGGCTCCTGCCAGTTGCCGATAACTCGGTTACAAAACATGATCATCTCATACAATAAAATTTAGCATCATGTCTTGACCATATCACATCACAACATGCCCTGCAAAAACAAGTTAGACGTCCTCTACTTTGTTGTTGCAAGTTTTACGTGGTTGCTACGGGCTGAGCAAGAACCGTTCTTACCTACGCATCAAAACCACAACGATAGTTTGTCAAGTTGGTGTTGTTTTAACCTTCGCAAGGACCGAGCATAGCCACACTTGGTTCAACTAAAGTTGGAGAAACTGACACCCGCTAGCCACCTGTGTGCAAAGCACGTCGGTAGAACCAGTCTCGCATAAGCGTACGCGTAATGTCGGTCCGGGCCGCTTCATCCAACAATACCGCCGAACCAAAGTATGACATGCCGGTAAGCAGTATGACTTATATCGCCCACAACTCACTTGTGTTCTACTCGTGCACAACATCAACACATAAAACCTAGGCTCGGATGCCACTGTTGGGAACGTAGTAATTTCAAAAAAATTCCTACGCACACGCAAGATCATGGTGATGCATAGCAACAAGAGGGGAGAGTGTTGTCCACGTACCCTCGTATACCGGAAGCGGAAGCGTTAGCACAACGCGGTTGATGTAGTCGTACGTCTTCACGGCCCGACCGATCAAGCACCGAAACTACGACACCTCCGAGTTCTAGCACACGTTCAGCTCGATGACGATCCCCGGACTTCGATCCAGCAAAGTGTTGGGGAAGAGTTCCGTCAGAACGACGGCGTGGTGACGATCTTGATGTTCTACCGTCGCAGGGCTTCGCCTAAGCACCGCTACAATATTATCGAGGATTATGGTGGAGGGGGCACCGCACACGGCTAAGAGAACGATCACGAAGATCAACTTGTGTGTCTAGAGGTGCCCCCTGCCCCTTTATATAAAGGAGCAAGGGGGAGGCCGGCCGGCCCTTTGAGGCGCGCCAAGGAGGGGGGAGTCCTCCTCCTAGTAGGAGTAGGACTCCCCTTTCCTAGTCCAACGAGGAAGAGGGAAGGGGGAAGGAAAGAGAGGGAGAGGGAGAGGGAAAGAGGGGCCGCGCCCCCCTCCCCTAGTCCAATTCAGACTCGCCATGGGAGGGGGCACGCCACCTCCTGGGCTGCTGCCCTCTCTCTCCCCTCAGGCCCACTAAGGCCCAATACTTTCCCGGGGGGTTCCGGTAACTTTCCGGCACTCCGGTTTTCTCCAAAATCACCCGAAACACTTCCGGTGTCCGAATATAGCCGTCCAATATATCGATCTTTATGTCTGGACCATTTCGAGACTCCTCGTCATGTCCGTGATCATATCAGGGACTCCAAATAACCTTCAGTACATCAAAATATATAAACTCATAATGAAATTGTCATCGTAACGTTAAGCGTGCGGACCCTACGGGTTTGAGAACAATGTAGACATGACCGAGACACGTCTCCGGTCAATAACCAATAGCGGAACCCGGATGCTCATATTGGCTCCCACATATTCTACCAAGATCTTTTATCGGTCAGACCGCATAACAACATACATTGTTCCCTTTGTCATCGGTATGTTACTTGCCCGAGATATGATCGTCGGTATCTCAATACCTAGTTCAATCTCGTTACCGGCAAGTCTCTTTACTCGTTCCGTAATACATCATCCCGCAACTAACTTATTAGTCGCAATGCTTGCAAGGCTTATGTGATGTGCATTACCGAGAGGGCCCAAAGATACCTCTCCGATAATCGAAGTGACAAATCCTAATCTCGAAATACGCCAACCCAACAAGTACCTTCGGAGACACCTGTAGAGTACCTTTATAATCACCCAGTTATGTTGTGATGTTTCGTAGCACACAAAGTGTTCCTCCGGTAAACGGGAGTTGCATAAGCTCATAGTCATAGGAACATGTATAAGTCATGAAGAAAGCCATAGCAACAAACTAAACGATCAAGTGCTAAGCTAACGAAAAGGGTCAAGTCAATCACATCATTCTCCTAATGATGTGATCCCGTTAATCAAATGAAACTCATGTCTATGGTTAGGAAACATAACCATCTTTGATCAACGAGCTAGTCAAGTAGAGGCATACTAGTGACACTATGTTTGTCTATGTATTCACACATGTATTATGTTTCCGGTTAATACAATTCTAGCATGAATAATAAACATTTATCATGATATAAGGAAATAAATAATAACTTTATTATTGCCTCTAGGGCATATTTCCTTCAACAAGAGCTTCGTGATGAACTATAATATGCAAGGGATGGATAAGACGATTCCCGAGCTCTTTGCAATGCTAACGGTTGCGGAGGTAGAAATCAACAAGGAGCATCAAGTGTTGGTGGACAACAAGACCACCAGTTTCAAGAAAAAGGGTAAAGGGAAGAAGGGGAACTTCAAGAAGAACGGCAAGCAAGTTGCTGCTCAAGTGAAGAAGCCCAAGTCTGGACCTAAGCCTGAGACTTGGTGCTTCTACTACAAAGGGACTGGTCACAAGAAGCGGAACTGCCCCAAGTATTTGGCGGAGAAGAAGGATGGCAAAGTGAAAGGTATATTTGATATACATGTTATTGATGTGTACCTTACTAATGCTCATAGTAGCGCCTGGGTATTTGATACTGGTTTTGTTGCTAATATTTGCAACTCGAAACATGGGCTACAGATTAAGCAATGATTGGCTAAGGACGAGGTGATGATGCGCGTGGGAAATGGTTCCAAAGTCGATGTGATCGCCGTCGGCATGCTACCTCTACATCTTCCTTCGGGATTAGTTTTAGACCTACATAATTGTTATTTGGTGCCAGTGTTGAGCATGAACATTATATCTGGATCTTGTTTGATGCGAGACGATTATTCATTTAAATCAGAGAATAATGGTTGTTCTATTTATATGAGTAATATATTTATGGTCATGCACCCTTGATGAGTGGTCTATTTTTACTAAATCTTGATAGTAGTGATACACATGTTCTTAGTATTGAAGCCAAAAGATATAAGTTTAATAATGTTAGTGCAACTTATTTGTGGCACTGCCGTTTAGGTCATATTGGTGTAAAGCGCATGAAGAAACTCCATGCCGATGGACTTTTGGAATCACTTGATGCATGCGAACCATGCCTCATGGGCAAGATGACTAAGACTCCGTTCTCCGTAACAATGGAGCGAGCAACAGACTTGTTAGAAATAATACATATTGATGTATGCGGTCCGATGAGTGTTGATGCTCACGGCAGGTATCGTTATTTTCTTACCTTCATAGATGATTTAAGCGGATATGGGTATATCTATGTAGCATAAGTCTGAAACATTTGAAAAGTTCAAAGAATTTCAGAGTGAAGTGGAAAATCATCATAACAAGAAAATAAAGTTTCTATGATCTGATCGTAGAGGAGAATATTTGAGTTACGAGTTTGGTCTTCATTTGAAACAATACAGAATAGTTTCGCAACTCACGCCACCCGGAACACCACAGCGTAATGGTGTGTCCAAATATCATAACCGCACTTGATTAGATATGGTATGATATATGATGTCTCTTACTGATTTACCGCTATCGTTTTGGGGTTATGCTTTAGAGACGGCTGCATTCACGTTAAATAGGGTACCATCGAAATCCGTTGAGACGACACCTTATGAACTGTGGTTTGGCAAGAAACCCAAGTTGTCGTTTCTTAAAGTTTGGGGTTGCGATGCTTATGTGAAAAATCTTCAACCTAATGAGCTCAAACCCAAATCAGAGAAATGTGTCTTCATAGGATACCCAAAGGAGACTGTTGGGTACACCTTCTATCACAGATCCGAAGGCAAGATATTCGTTGCTAAGAATGGATCCTTTCTAGACAAGGAGTTTCTCTCGAAAGAAGTGAGTGGGAGGAAATTAGAAGTTGACGAGGTAATTGTACCTACTCCCTTATTAGAAAGTAGTTCATCACAGAAATCAGTTCCAGTGATTCCTACACCAGTAAGTGAGGAAGCTAATGTTGATGATCATGAAACTTCTGATCAAGTTACTACCGAACCTCGTAGGTCAACCAGAGTAAGATCTGCACCAGAGTGGTACGGCAATCCTGTTCTAGAGGTCATGAAATATGAGATGGGATCCATGTATGAGAACAAAGTGTGGACTTTGGTTGAATTGCCCGATGATCGGCATGCCATAGAGAATAAATGGATCTTCAAGAAGAAGACTGATGCTGACGGTAATGTTACTATCTATAAAGTTCGACTTGTTGCAAAAGGTTTTCGACAAGTGCAAGGAGTTGACTACGATGAGACCTTCTCACCCGTAGCGATGCTTAAGTCTGTCCTAATCATGTTAGCAATTGCCGCATTTTATGATTATGAAATTTGGCAAATGGATGTCAAAACTGCATTCCTTAATGGATATCTCAAAGAAGAGTTGTATATGATGCAACCAGAAGGTTTTGTCGATCCAAAAGGTGCTAACAAAGTGTGCAAGCTGCAGCGATCCATTTATGGACTGGTGCAAGCCTCTTGGAGTTGGAATATACGCTTTGATAGTGTGATCAAAGCATATGGCAGACTTTTGGAGAAGCCTGTATTTACAAGAAAGTGAGTGGGAGCTCTGTAGCATTTCTGATATTATATGTGGATGACATATTGCTGATCGGAAATGATACTGAATTTCTGAATAGCATAAAAGGATACTTGAATAAGAATTTTTCAATGAAAGACCTCGGTGAAGCTGCTTATATATTGGGCATCAAGATCTATAGAGATAGATAAAGACGCTTAATTGGACTTTCACAAAGTACATACCTTGATAAAGTTTTGAAGAAGTTCAAAATGGATCAAGCAAAGAAAGGGTTCTTGCCTGTATTACAAGGTGTGAAGTTGAGTCAGTCTCAATGCCCGACCACTGCAGAAGATAGAGAGAAAATGAAAGTCATTCGCTATGCTTCAGCCATAGGTTTTATCATATATGCAATGATGTGTACCATACCTGATGTGTGCCTTGCTATTAGTTTAGCAGGGAGGTACCAAAGTAATCCAGGAGTGGATCACTGGACAACGGTCAAGAACATCTTGAAATACCTGAAAAGGACTAAGGATATGTTTCTCGTTTATGGAGGTGACAAAGAAATCGTCGTAAATGGTTAGATCGATGCAAGCTTTGACACTAATCCGGATGACTCTAAGTCTCAAACCGGATACATATGTTTATTAAATGGTGGAGCTGTCAGTTGGTGTAGTTCCAAGTAGAGCGTCATGGCGGGATCTACATGTGAAGAGGAGTACATAGCTGCTTCGGAAGCAGCAAACGAAGGAGTCTGGATGAAGGAGTTCATATCCGATCTAGGTGTCATACCTAGTGCATCGGGTCGAATGAAAATCTTTTGTGACAATACTGGTGCAATTGCCTTGGCAAAGGAATCCAGATTTCACAAGAGAACCAAGCACATCAAGAGATGCTTCAATTCCATCCGTGATCAAGTCAAGGAGGGAGACATAGAGATTTGAATGTTGCAGACCCGTTTACTAAGCCTCTCTCACGAGCAAAACATGATCAGCACCAAGACTCAATGGGTGTTAGAATCATCACAATGTAATCTAGATTATTGACTCTAGTGCAAGTGGGAGACTGAAGGAAATATGCCCTAGAGGCAATAATAAAGTTGTTATTTATATTTCCTTATATCATGATAAATGTTTATTATTCAAGCTAGAATTGTAACCGGAAACTTAGTACATGTGTGAATACATAGACAAAATGAGTGTCACTTGTATGCCTCTACTTGACTAGCTCGTTAATCAAAGATGGTTCAGTTTCCTAGCCATGGACAAAGAGTTGTCATTTGATGAACGGGATCACGTCATTAGAGAATGATGTGATTGACTTGACCCATCCCTTAGCTTAGCACTTTAATCGTTTAGTTTACTGCTATTGCTTTCCCCATAACTTATACATGTTCCTATGACTATGAGATTATGCAACTCCCGAATACCAGAGGAACACTTAGTGTGCTATCAAACATCACAACATAACTGGGTGACTATAAAGATTCTCTACAGGTGTCTCCGATGGTGTTTGTTGAGTTGGCATAGATCGAGATTAGGATTTGTCACTCCATGTATCGAAGAGGTATCTCTGGGCCCTCTCAGTAATGCACACCACTATAAGCCTTGCAAGCAATGTGACTAATGAGTTAGTTACAGGATGTTGCATTACGGAGCGAGTAAAGAGACTTGCCGGTAACAAGATTGAACTAGGTATGATGATACTGACGATCGAATCTCGGGCAAGTAACATACCGATGACAAAGGGAACAATATACATTGTTATGCTATTTGACCAATAAAGATCTTAGTAGAATATGTATGAACCAATGTGAGCATCTAGGTTCCGCTATTGGTTATTGACCGGAGATGAGTCTCCGTCATGTCTACATAGTTCTTGAACCCGTAGGGTCCGCATGCTTAACGTTTGGTGATAATAGGTATTATGAGTTTATGTGTTTTGATGTACTGAAGGTAGTTGGGAGTACCGGATATGATCACGGACATGATGAGGAGTCTCGTAATGGTCGATACATAAAGATCGATATATTGGAAGGCTATGTTTGGACATCGAAATGGTTCCGGGTGAGTTCGGGCATTTACCAGAGTACCGGGGGGTTACCGGAACCCCCGGGGAGTATTTGGGCCTTAGTGGAAGAGAGGAGAGGAAGGCCAAGGTGGAGGGCGCTCCCCCCTAGCCCAATCCGAATTGGGTGGGGGCCGGCCCCCCTTCCTTCCCTCTCTCTCCCCCTTCCTTACTCCTACTCCAACAAGGGAAAGGGGGCATCCTACTCCCATCAGGAGTAGGACTCCCCCCTTGGGCGCGCCATAGAGGGCCGGCCCTCCCCCTCCTGCACTCTTTTATATATGGGGGAGGGGGCACCCCATAGACACACAAGTTGATCTCTTACCCATGTGCGGTTGCCCCCTCCCCAGATTTCCACCTCAGTCATATTGTTGTAGTGCTTAGGCGAAGCCCTGTGTCGGCAACTTCATCATCACCGTCATCACGCCATCGTGCTGACGAAGCTCTCCCTCGACACTCAGCTGGATCTAGAGTTCGTGGGACACACTACTAGGAAAAGGCCTACTAATGGCGCACCTAATTTGGTCATTAATGGCGCATTAGTGGTGCGCCATTAGTAGCACGCCATTAGTATATTTTACTAATGGCGCACCACAGGTGCGCCATTAGTATCTGGTATACTAATGGCGCCATTAGTATATACAACAGTGCACCATTAGTATGCCTCCCAGGGGGCCATGTATACCCAGGTGCTTTGGCATACTAATGGCGCACGACAGCAAGATGCGCCATTAGTAACTTCGGCATACTAATGGCGCACTCTTTAATGATGCGCCATTAGTATCCTTTGGCATACTAATGGCGCACTATGATGTGATGCGCCATTAGTATGAATATTAAGTTTTTTAATTTTTTAATTTTCTGTTTTTTGCACAGGTTACAAAATGTATAATTGGACAAAATATAGACAGCACACATCAACAACAGATTCATCGAATACAATAGAAGATTAGTCTTTGAATTCAATTCATCATTTTAGTCTCCGAATACAAGTCATCATATTAGTCTCCGAATTGAAAAGACCGAACAAAGATAGAACATTATATTACAAGTCTCGAGACCGCGAGTTTGTCTTCACATTACAAGTCGATATCGATCATCTAAACTACCATCACATAGAAGAGAGCTGCGGTCATCACAATGAGCATCATCACGATGAAACTCGTCTTCATCCGGTTCCTCCAACGCTCCCTCCCCTCTCCCGCTAGATAGCGGGCATATCTAGATTTGGCCTCGGCCCTAGTGGCGTACCCTTTGTAACTGTTACCGCTGAATCAGTGAACCTGTCTCCAACACTCCTCCCAGTCGTCGTAGACTCCGGGAACCTTACCCTTGTACACGACATACCACGGCATCGCTATGCAGTAGCCAAACGAAACGTTAGTACCAATTCACAGACAATACATAAGCAATATATAAGTATGCAACAGAACGATCGGAAGAGAAAAGCAAGACATTAATAGCATCGATTACATCTTAAGTTGAACGACTCATGAAACCAAAGAGACATACTACAAGTTCATTAAAGTTTAATTACAACATGAGACTCAAGGGACCGGAGCATGGATGAAGCCGCCATCTATCGTGGGAGTCATGAAAGAACGGGCGTTGTCAGCCTGCATTTGTAGGATTGTGTCGATGTCACTGTTGGACGGTTGATTTCTGAGGTAGAACTGCCCCGCCGTACGAAGGACATCTTGATGGATGATTTCCGCAAACTCCGACTGGATGCGAAAGAATTCTTGTTTGATGTCCGCGTCCTGGATTGCCGACACGCTCGCGGCCCAATCTTTGAGTCTACTCGGTAGCAGAAGTTGATGATGGTCCCGTATGATCGCCCGCATGTGATGGATGGCGTAGTAGGCACCCTTCTGACCGCCAGGAGGCTGCTTGACGCAGCAAAACGTCGTATTCTGGGAGAACACGTGCTTGCCGTACTTATGAATAGGCCTGGTGAAGGTGCCTCCAGATTTGACGTAGCCGGGGAGAATATCATCAAGAACCTTCTTGACATTTATGTAGTCTACATTCGACTGACGGTCCGGGTCGAAATACGTGGCCATGGAATATTTGGGGCTTTGGAGGATGAGCGTGCAACGTGTGTCACTGCAGAAAACACGGAATGTTAAAAGAAAAACAATCGAAATCTAAGAATTCATATGTTACGGGGCGGTTGAGGGGAGGACTTACTCGGGAAAGTAAGGCACGAGGAAGTTATCCTTATCTTGGTTTGCCAGAATGATGCCTTCGAGGTAAGAACTCGCGACTTGCCGGTCCCCAGCGCTGCCCAAGATCTTGGCACGCATGTAGAAGGGGTCGACTATCACGATGTCCGGGGTCTTGTCGCGAATGGTCCGCATCTCCATACTCAGCGAAAATAGCCGAACGAAGGCGTAGTGCAGCGGATGAAGGTTCAACATTGCATGGATGTCATCAAACCGCAGGACGATCGTACCCCCGATGGAGTTATCCACAAAGCCCTTGCCCTCTGGCACCTTGGTCGCGAAAACCGGGTATGCCACATCCTTCTCTCCGAGACGCCGCTTCTCCAAAGAAAGAACACTATCATGCAGACTCCGCATAGCACCGGTTGCAGCATCGAGCATATTTCTCGGTAGCATCGGCCTACCCGCCACATGCACCCTCCTCGAGATATCCTTAGGTGAAGGTGGCCCGTCCTGAGCAAGGATCGTACTCGGTGCCGGCTGGCCCGCACCCTTGTTAGTCTTTCTTTTGCGTGCCTTCTTCTTCTCCTGTAATGGGACCGAGTTCTGCTCACAGACCGCCTTCTTGAGTGTGTTGGGGCTGATCATATTTCGCACCTCGCCTATCTGAGGTCGGTTACGGATATCCTCGGGGTTCGGTTTCACCATCGGACAGATCCTTGCGTTTTCTCCATGGGTCATCGTCGCGAAGCCACCTTCGATGTCCCATGAACACGGTTTTCAAAGACCCGGGATCTCTATCTAGTTGGCGATACGTTGTGTCATCCATGCACCTGACGCATCCAAAAAATCCGTGGACCACCTGCCCCGCGACATATCCGTAACCGAGATAGTCGTGCACCGTCGTGAGCAGCGCGGCTCTCATAGGGAAATATTCTTTCTCTGCGGCGTCCCACGTATTGGCTGGCGTTTTCCACAGCGTGTCAAGCTCCTCTTTTAGCAGCCCCAGATACAGATTGACGTCGTTCCCTGGTTGTTTCGGTCCTTCAATTAGCATACTCATGTGAATGTACTTCCTCTTCATGCACAACCAGGGGGGAAGGTTGTACATCCACACAAACACAGGCCAGGTGCTATGTGTGCTTCTCTGGCTGCCAAACGGATTGACTTCATCGGTGCTCGCGCCCAACACGATGTTCCTTGGATCATTCCCAAATTCTGGGTCTTCGAAGTTCAACGCTTGCCACTAGCTCGCATCCTTAGGGTGACTCAGCATCTTGTCTTTTTTATCTATCTCCGAATCATTTGCGTCATCTTCTCGCTTCTTCTCCTCCCTATCTGCGTGCCAACGCAGGAGCTTTGCTACCTTAGCGTCCGCGAAATACCGCTGCAGACGAGGAGTGATCGGGAAGTACCACACCACTTTTCGAGGAGCTTTCTTCCTCTTCTTGTATCGAGTGACGCCTCACACCGGACATATGGTAGACTCCGCGTGCTCGTCCCTATAAATGATGCAATTGTTCATGCACACATGGTATTTCACGTGCAGTAAATCCAGAGGACACACGATTTTCTTCGCCTCCTCCAAACTGGTCGGGCACTTGTTCCCCTCGGGAAGACGTTCGTGCCAGAATGACATGTTCTCGTCGAAGCATGCGTCGGTCATTTTGTGTTTTACCATCATCTCCAGAGCCATGAGCGTTACTTTCAGGCGGGTATCCTCGGGCCTGCATCCTTCATACAATGGAGTAACCGCGTCTAACTCAAGTTGATCCATCTTGGCTTTCTCTCGGGCGGCAGCTCTTGCGTTATCCGTCTGCTTGAGAAGCAGCTCTTGAATATGAGGGTCCTGCACCCAGCCCATCAATGGTCCAGCGTCGTCTGCTCCGCCGGCATCATCATCTTCATGATCATGCCCGTCGACTGCTCCGGCATCTTCCTCATCATCATGTCCTGCATCTTCTACATGATGACTGTGTACAGCATCACCGTCGTGATCATCTCCTGGGGATTCTTCGTCTTCTCGCCCGCCCGAGCCGCGGTGGTTGTCTTGCTGCCCTTCCTCATTTCTTGCCCGGCCCCCATGGACTTCTTCGTAGTCATCTTCATCACCTTGCCACCGATAGCCATCGATGAAACCACGCAAGAGCAGGTGGTCCCACACCTGCCCGGATTCCGGGTCCGCAATAAGGCTCTTCAGCTTGCATCTTCGACACGGACAGCTTATCTCCGTCTCGTTCTTTTGAAGCATCTCGGCCTTCGCGGACCTCAAAAACCTATTCATGATGCCTTCGGTCATCATGCGGACCATGGTCACCTGCGGGGTAGAGCAAAACGATATTTTAGAACCAAGAAAAAATTTGGCATGACTTTCCCTAAAAATAGGACAAAAAAGAATGCTTAATGCCAAAATTCTTGCCGAAACGGAAATGAATCAACATTCCGGCAAAATATTGGCAACTATCGAATTTCAAATACCAGTACACCTCCAAACACAAACACATATGCAACACCACGAACATATGCAACACCACGAACATACATAGATCTAGCTAGGCCATAAAAAGTGCATGTGCACATTGTTGTAGGGAGAACAACATAAATATAGCTTCCCCCCTTACTTACCTATCAAAACAAGGTAAATTAACCACTTAAATTGAATGAATCTATGGTGGAAATGAGGTGAAAAAGAGGAGGCACCCGAGACAAGGAGGAGGTGGAGAGAATGAAGTGGGGAGAAAGTGAGTGTGGGTAGGAGAGGCTGTCCAAAATATCTTGTTGCTGCCCACTTACTAATGGCGCACCAACTCTAAATGCGCCATTAGTAATCCAGGTTACTAATGGTGCACCTCCTGGTGGTGCGCCATTAGTAGTTTTGCAAAAAAAATACTAATGGCGCACTGTCCCATAGTGCGCCATTAGTAGTTTTGCAAAAAAGGGAATAAAAAATATAATAAAAAAACAACATTAGTGGCGCACTTTCCGGCAGGTGCGCCATTACTAGTTACAACTAGTAATGGCACACTGTGTCTGGATGCGCCATTAGTATGTTTGGACAGGCGCACTAGTTAAAAAAATTTTTGATACTAATGGCGCACCCGGGGCCAGGTGCGCCATTAGTAGTTTCAACTCTAATGGTGTATCAGTAGGTGGTGCACCATTAGTATATACTAATGGTGCACCGCTTGTCTGGTGCGCCATTAGTATCAATCCCATCTATAGCCCTTTTTCTAGTAGTGACATAACCGAACTGAACGTGTGCAGATCGCGGAGGTGTCGTACATTCGGTGCTAGGATCGGTCGGATTATGAAGACGTACAACTACATCAACCGCGTTGTCATAACGCTTCCGCTTACGGTCTACGAGGGTACGTGGACAACACTCTCCCCTCTTGTTGCTATGCATCACCTAGATGGATCTTGCGTGTGTGTAGGATTTTTTGAAATTACTGCGTTCCCCAACACAAGACGGGGTGGCGTGCCCTACCCCCCCAAGGTGCACCACCTAGCTTGTGGGGCCCTCGTGGCTCTTCTTATCCTCCCTCGAAGCTTCTATGGTACCTTATTGTCTAGAAAATATTATCAAAAAGTTTCATCGCGTTTGGACTTCTGTAGGAATGGCTTTTTTGGAAAACCAAAAAGAAGCAAAAATAGGAAGTGGCAGTGGGCACTAAATTAATAGGTTAGTCCATAAAAATAATATAAAAATATATTATAAAGCATACAAAAGTGATAATATAATAGCATTTAGCAATAAAAAGATTATCGATACATTGGATACATATCACTTTGCTTCAGATTCTGAGAAGATTGTTTGAGCACCCCTCTCGAGAGATTTGAGTTTAAGATCCACTGAGAGAAAATCAAGAGCTGAAACTTTGATAGTGGTTGAGAATCATAGTAAACGTGACTAAGATTTCATGTACATATTACTCTTGAGATCCTCACACTCTCTAGATGGATATGTGATGGCTTGAGTGTCGAAGAGTAATTGTGTTCACCAAGATAAGTCTTCAACAACCAAGAGTAATTGTGGTTCGCAAAGAAGTCTGTAGAAGGTTTGGAGATCAATAATAAGAATGTACCCCGAGTGAGTTCAAGCAAAGTCTGATTAGCTTTGGGTTAAAGGAGAATAGTATAGATAGAGGTTTTCTCCTGTGTTCAATCATAAGTCCTTCCAACCTGATGTAGCTCTTTTGCAGAAGAGTGAACTGGTCTACCAAATCATTTATCGCTATCAAACACCACTAGTTCACTCTACTCTACTGCAATTCCTTCAATAGTTTATCTTTTGTCCTTGGTGCTCTGATAGATATTGTTGATCTAGCTCTTGTTTATATTTCGTGATATGTCTTCTTCACTTGTCTTCCTTCAGTTTGTAGTGCTCTCTATTGCTAGTTGTTTGAGTTCATCTAACTATTTTCTTACATAGTTAATCTTATATTTTGTTCTCTTTACTTCCATTTTGTGCCACTATTGTCATTGCAAAAGTTGTGTGCTATTATACCAGAAATATTATCATTACTTCCATCAAAAATTTTGCTTAATTTTTCCCTCAATGCAAGTTCTTTATATATGCTTGCATCTGTTATCTTTCATTGTTCTTCATTGTTTATTAATTCCGCCGTGCTGATTGGTTTAGATTTGAAGTTTTGAAAGAAATTTGGAATCTCCCATTCACCCCCTCTGGTTGATATACTCTTGGTCCTAAAAATGGCCCTTATTATCACGCAGGGTTACCTCGATTGTTAAGCATTACTTCACACAAAAGCATTAGACGTTCAATGACCACACCTACTTTATGCTTAGCAATTACTTTCCGCTGGCGTATTAATCATTTCTGTCACTAGTGTTCAGAATAGAATTCCACACATTCTCACTTCTTACCTCATCCTTGATCAATCTACGGGATCCTGGGTACATGCAGGGCCTTAGAATGAGAAGAAGACAAACGGCAACTCCGCTGTGAAGCGCACATATAAATAACATCAATCAAGCTAAGTCATTACAACAATCCTTTGCACAAATACATAAGGTTGCAAGGCCTTGACTCAACCCATTACCTTAAGGAATTACTAACAAATCACGATTAGATCACAAGAAGAAATCATTGAAGACAACATACAGATGAATGAATGATAATTTGTCTTACAACAATTGCTGATTGCGATGTGCCCATTATAGGTACGACTAACTTGGAGAGAATGCTCGTGGTGATGATGGGGTTGATATCTATGGAGATAAGATGGGAAATGATGGCGGCTAGGGTGTGTGAATGACTTCTGTTCTCTTTTTCGTCAATGGGTGGCTCTATATTGTGAATAAGTCTTGGCCCGTTTATAAAGTTAGTTCAGGTGGAAACCACAGTGTCTATGTCATTCGGTACGACCACGTGTATGAGCGTATGCCGTCCTCTACCCTGTTTTCCTCTTGACGACACCATTTTCCTTGGCTTGGTCTCCAAACTTGATGTTTCCTTCCCAGTGATGATTTTGTTCCATGTTTTGGTCCATTTCCCATGAGAACACATTAAACAAATGATTTCACAATTTCTTGCATTCATTAGTCACTAGTGGCAATATTGAAGTAATTCTCTTGGATTTTGCGAGACAATCCGGTTTAAACAATGGTGGAATGAGTAACACCCACGATGAGGCTATATCTCCCACGTGTCGGAGCACGACTTAGAGACATAACCGCATTGTAGGCAATGTTGCAAGGGAGGTAATCTTCACACAACCCATGTAATGAATAAGGAAAGGGATACATAGTTGGCTTACAATCGCCACTTCACACAATACATGAAAATAGCATTACAACATCCAGATACAATCAAGGTCCGACTACGAAACCAAAATAAAAGAAGACTACCCCTAATGCTACAGATCCACGATCGACCCAACTGGGCTCCATTACTGATCAACTGGAAACAGAACATCGTAACGAACACGGACTTCATCGAGCTCCTCCTTGAGCTTGGTTGCGTCACCTGCATGATATCATCGGCACCTGCAACTGGTTTTGGAAGTATCTATGAGTCACGGGGACTCAAAAATCTCACACCCTCGCGATCAAGACTATTTAAGCTTATAGGTAGGGAAAAGGTATGAGGTGGAGCTGCAGCAAGCACTAGCATATATGGTGGCTACCTTACGCAAAAGAGAGCGAGAAGAGAAGGCAAAGCACGTTCAAAAATCTATGATCAAGAAGTGATCCTAGACTACTTACATTCAAGCATAACTCCAACACCGTGTTCACTTCCCGGACTCCGCCGGAAAGAGACCATCACGGCTACACACGCGGTTGATGCATTTTAATTAAGATAAGTTTCAGGTTCTCTACAACCGGACATTAAAAAATTCCCATCTTCCCATAACCACGGGCACGACTTTCAAAAGTTCAAAACCCTGCAGGGGTGTCCCAACTTAGCCCGTCACAAGCTCGCATGGTCAATGAAGGATATTCCTTCTCCCAAGACAACCCGATCAGGCTCGGAATCCTGGTTACAAGACATCTCGACAATGGTAAACCTAAACCAGCAAAGCCGCCTGATGCGCCGACATCCTGATAGGAGCTGCGCATATCTCATTCTCAGGGCAACACCGGATGATCACTACGTACAGCTAAAACCAGCCCTCAAGTTTCCCCGAGGTGGCGCCGCAAGTGACTCTGTTTCGGACCAACACTTAGAGAAGCACTGGCCCGGGGGGTTAAATAAAGATGACCCTTGAGTCTGTAGAACCCAAGGGAAGGTGGTAGGTTGTTAGTGCAAATTGTAAAACCAAGGTTGGGCCTTGCTGGAGGAGTTTTATTCAAAGCGAACTGTCAAGGGGTTCCCATTATAACCCGACCGTGTAAGGAACGCAAAATCAAGGAACATAACACCGGTATGATGGAAACTAGGGCGACAAGAGTGGAACAAAACACCAGGCATAAGGCAAAGCCTTCCACCCTTTACCAAGTATATAGATGCATTAATTAAAATAAGAGGTATTGTGATATCCCGACAAATATCCATGTTCCAACAAGGAACAAGCTCCATCTTCACCTGCAACTAGCAACGCTATAAGAGGGGTCCTTCAATTTAGACAGTGCCTCTCATGACTGCTGGAGATGGCGGCATGGTAAGAGGTCTGAATATACTGCAAAAAAGTTTTATGACTTTGTCTATCAGCCAATGGTAACCAACCCAATTCTTGGGTGGATATGGAAAAGCTGCTGTACAATGTCGATCAAGATGTTTGCCTAGCTTGTTATAATGGACAAGGTTAACACTAAAGACATGATTCAGAGGAGGCATTGGACGATTAATGATGGACCATAATATGTTCTGTGCCCAACTAGAATATTGGAGGACAGAAACCACCTCTTTTTCCAGTGCAACTTCAGTGTTCGTGTGTGGATTTACCTGCAAATTGTATGGAAGGACTGTGATGATATGGTGGAAATTGCTTGCCATGCTAGGAAGGATTTCAACAAACCTTTCTTTGCAGAGGTGGTTTTCACAGCTTGGTGGAATATTTGGAAGATCAGGAATGACAGAGCTTTCAGGAACATCCAGCCATCTTTCAGGGCATGGAGAAATGGCTTCATTCATGATCTCACTCTGCTTTCTCATAGAATCAAGCGAAAGTACAGAGAAGCCCTTCTCAAGTGTATTGATTTTTTACCTCCTTGAGGAGAGTTGCTTTTGGTGTCACATTGTAATTTTTAGGTATAGTGCTCCCCCTACTTTGTATAGCTTTGTGTAGTTCCTTCTTTTCTTCTTTTTTGTTTTCCTCACCTTTAAGAAACTCTGTATGATTCCTGCTCTTTTTATTAATAAAATGTTGTGGGGTGTAAGCCCTGCAGTCTTCATGGTAGAAAAACGCTATAAGAGGGGCTGAGCAAAGCGGTAACATAGCCAAACAATGGTTTGCTAGGACAAGGTGGGTTAGAGGTTTAACATGGCAATACGGGAGGCATGATATAACAAGTGGTAGGTATCATAGCATAGGCATAGCAAAAGAGCGAGCAACTAGCAAGCAAAGATAGAAGTGATTTCGAGGGTATGGTCATCTTGCCTGCAAAGTTCTCCGAGAAAACGAAAGCTTGATCCTCGAAAATGTACTAAACGGGTCCTTGAACACGAACTCGTCTCCCGGCTCTACCCAAAGCAAGAACACAAGCAAAAGGGAACAACAATCAACCACGGTGCAATGCGCAAGCAACATGATGCAAAACATGGCATGATATGCGGGATGCGGTATGCGGTGCATATGCATGATTCAGAAAGGAATGATTGAACCTGACCTCAACTTGGAAGTCCAAGAGTGCCACTAGAAAGAGGAGTTGATTTTGATTGAAATCGATATAAAGATCACCGGAATCGGATGCACGGTTTGGAAATGGCAAGCAAGACAAATATGGCACCGATCTGCGATTAACAGCACGAGGCCATCTAAATGCATCAAGAACAACAAGCTACTGCACTCTAACATAGCAACAAAATACATGGCAGGGATCCACTCAAGATGCTTGACAAAAGATGAACACTGAGCTACGACTAATTCACTCAATAGCAGGTTCAAACAAGCATGGCAAAAGTGCAAAAGATATCAGGTTACAGACTTAGTGAAATTAACAACATGTCAGGAATTTAACATCAGCAAGCAATATTTAGAGCAAGATAACAACATGCTACAGGAACATATCATGGAAAAGCAAGGCATGGCATGAAGCTACTCAAAGCATACAACAAAAGTCCCTTACTGACCATAAGCCAAAAGGGATCAGAAAATACAATGGCAACCATGTGAACATAGCAATTATCGTTAACAGATTCAGATTTAGAAGAAAACTGGAACATGGCAAAACAGATATCAAGTAGGCATGTTTACGAGCTCGATGCACTCACCACAAGGCATTGCATGACAAACTAAGCATACACCCAGCAAGTAGACATGGCATAGAAGCTAGACATGGCAAGAACAACAACATAGCATGCATGGATCAACTACAACAAGCTCGGCAAAATTGCTTAACACGTAAACATTCTGCCTGGAACATTTTATAGCAAAAGTAGAGCTTGATTGACTCAAGCTGGGGTGCTCCATAATTGCAAACAAAGACATGGATGGATGGAGCACCACAATATCTACAAAACATACTTACTGATCATGCTCAAAAGAGGCATGGATCACTTAGTAGCAACATGAATACATGGCATAAAAATATTGACAGGACAAAGACTTAGAAGATTTCTAGGTCCCTGAAATCAGCAACATTAAGAGGGCTACTTTGCATGCTTGTGCTAGTCACCACAGAGATCACAAAAATACATGGCATACACCCCTGTAAAGATGGCATGACATACTTCAAAACTCATGCAGAGCTCAAGTTCATAGGAGGCACACATCAATCATGGCAAAAATGACAAATGTCTATTTACTGATAAGAATCTGAAACTAGTACAAACTATCACTCTTGAAACAACATTTAGGGAATCAAGATGAGCTCAAATGAACATGGTGCAATGGAATTAAATGAAGTACTTGTCGAGGCGAACAATTCGATATGCTACACGCCCAAAACGGAGCCACGGATGCAAAGTTATGATGTGATGAACAGGGGCATAAAAATATGCAGATCTGGGGACTTAGCAGATTTCACGGCGAGCTTTATATAGTTATAAGTCGCACGGGCAGGATTTAGTCGGGTTGCTCACCACTGGGCTGGCCCAGGAAGGAGGAGGTAGGCCGTCGAGTTGGGCCGGTGGCGATGCTGGGCTGGGCCGACGCGGGGTCAATGCGAGCGCTGGCGCGGAGCTGGGCCTCACATGGCCTGTTTGGCCCACGCACGAAGGCGAACAGGGCTGGAGATCGCCATCCTCCTCTGCTCACTTCAGAGGCAGGAACAGGCGCAGCAGCGGCTGCCGGCTGCCGGCGATGTGGAACGACGACGCGGCGGGGAAGAGCTCCGGCGAGGTCGGGGATGGATGGATCCGGCCTCGGGGCATCGGATCTGGCCGGAGTTAGAACAAGCACGGCGGCGGACCAAGATTCGGGCGCCCATGGCGGCTTGCTGCGAGGAAGAGAGCGAGCTGGTGAGGAGAGGAAGGAGAAAGGGAAGGGAGAGAGAGGGGGTTGGGCGGCAGCGTCACCTACGGCGGAGGTGGTCGCCGGCGGCGACTCCGGTGAGGCGGTGGGGTCGGCCAGCATTGCGGGATCGGCGGCGCGGCGGGATCCGGGCCCGGGCTGGCCAGATCTAGGTCTCCTCGGGCCCACGGTGGGAGGAGAGAGAGGGTGGTGAGGTGGCGGCACCGGATTCGCCGGGGCGGCGGCTGGACATGTCCAGGCGCGGCGGGAATTTTGTCCGGCGGCGCGAGGAGGACGAAGTTAGGGTTTCAACCGCGAATTTTTGGAGGGATCACACATATATATATATATATATATATATATATATATATATATGTATGTATATATATATATATATATATGTAGAGGGAGTTAGGAGAGTCCAAATGAGGTGCGGTTTTCAGCCACGCGATCATGATCGAACGACCGAGATGATGGAGGGGGTTTTAGGTGGGTTTTGGGCCACTTTGGAGAGATGTTGGGCTGCAACACACATGAGGCCTTTTCGGTTCCTCGGTTAACCGTTGGAGTATCAAACGAAGTCCAAATGGTACGAAACTTTACAGGCGGTCTACCGGTAGTAAACGTAGGCCGCTTGACAAGTCTCTGTCCAATCCGAGAACGTTTAACACCCGCACACGAAAAGAGGTAGAAAGGGACACCGGATGACATAGGAGCGGCGGATTGCAAAATGGACAACAGGGAAAATGCTCGGATGCATGAGACGAACACGTATGCAAATGAAATGCACATGATGACATGATATGTAATGCATGACACGCAAGCACATGACAAGGCAACAACAGCGAATAATAGGAAGACACCTGGCACAACGGTCTCGGGGCGTCACAACACTCCACCACTACGAGAGGATCTCATCCTGAGATCTAGAATGGCACCGGAGGGAAAAACGGAAGAGGAAGATAAGCGGTAAAACTAAGTTGCTTCTTGGACAAACGAGTGCAACCAAAGAACCTTGAAAGGTAGAACAACTTTGGAATAAAGAAAACAATGGGGATGAACAAAGTTGAAAGCACTCCGTTAGGAAAGAGGAACAAGGAAGAACAAATTCGGCAGCACTCCGGTTGAAAAGTGATGCAAGACTTGATAAGATGAAAAGAACTTGAGTATTGGACACAACACTCCGGTTAAAAGGATAAGCATGAAAAGAACACGATCCTCACCATTCGAGATGATGAGAGAAAAGAGCAACATCACAATGCCTCCAGAAGAAGAAAGAATGGAATGGAATGAACGGAGGGAAATCAAGATCTTGAGAGAGCACGCTTACAACATATTCCCGAATGGATTTATTGGATTATCAACAACGAAAAGATAAGCTTGATGTGGGCTTATGGAAGACATCTCAAAATTATGAGTGGAAATTCTGCCACTAACGGAAAACAATAGATTGGATTGATATGAGCAATAAGATGAGAACTATTTCACCGGGAGGATAAAATAAGAACTTGGGTCATTTATAAGCACCATAATTAGCAACAATGCTTAGGGAAGGCTTTAGGTGAAATATGACACGATATAACTCCAACGAATAGATTGGTGGATTACAAATATCTCAATCTTGACAACATGGGAATCATGAAACACAAACTCAAATTGTCAAGAGTGACATAACACCATCTCAAAACATAAGGTAGAAAGAATTGCACTTCAAAATGCAAGATGAAGAATACTTGAGCTCCTCTGGAAAGAATCTTGATGAACACTTCGAGAAGGAATTACGTCCTTGATGAACCAACATGTAGAGCGTCCATGAAGAACTCCGGTAACAAAAGGATGATCAAATGAAAGGAAGGAGAAATTGAAAACACAAGGTGAAGCTTTGCGATGATTTAGAAGGAGCTTCGCGACGAGATAATCTTGAAGACCCAGAACTCCAGAAAGGAAAGAAGAACGAAAGAAATCAATAATTTGATGAACCTCCGGAATAAGGAATTGAATTCACTCAGATGGAACAAGAATAAGGATTACATTATGCTTATCCTTCACCAATTAAATTGATGACAAGCAATGGATTTGGCACACTACTTATTCTCGTAGAAAGGATTAAGAGAGATATAGCGCAAACTTGGGAAAATCTTCAACGTACCACCGGTAGGATTGAAACAATGAATAAATCAATGTGGTACCAAGAGAAAAAGGCATCTTGAATGAACCACCGTAAGAAATGGAAATGAACGAAGTAAAAGGGATGAATCACCGGTAAGAATTAGCAAAAGAACGAAAATACATTTGAGAGTTTAGATACAAGAGAACGAACAGATCAAGAACTGATTGGAGAACACTTGAATGATGCACCGGTAAGATTTGGAGAACGAGAGCTGAGAGCTGAGAATGAATAAATCTGAGATGATGGGCTCTGGAGAATTGAACTGCAAAGACTCCTGAATTGCTCTAGAAGGGTGAACAGAATTTTCACAATCGAAAATAATTATGAGAGGATGGCACAAGGCTAGAACCATGAATCTTCACGAGAACGGAGCAAGATTTAAGAGAAACTCTTCTTCGGTCTTCAAAATCTGAGAATGACGATGAAGAACACCACCGTGAATTGTTGAGAAACTCCAGGATGACGAATTGAAAGGTTACGCCAACGTTTAAAAAAAATTGACAGATCTTGGAGAAAGGCAATTGACTGATGATAACTCATTCTTACGTTAAACTTTGAAAGAATTTAGGCTAGCTCTGGGAAAATAGAAGAGTCAGGTAAGATCCTGGGAAAAGACCTGTTGGTTAGGGCCCACTCAAGAGAAACACCGTTGAAATGATTACTTGAAAAGGAGATTGCACTGGTTGAATTAAATGACTTGAGAGATATAACAACATCAAAATATCTTGAACGGATGCAAAGTGGAAAACACGAATCTTCGAGATATCTTCAGCACTCCAGAACAAATGTATAGCGCGAGGTGAAAGATTAAGAATTGCACCGGCATGAGAAAGCATTGAAACAAGGAAAGGATATGATCAACACCAAAAACTTGAATTTAATCCACCGGAGAAGAAAAAGAATGACAAATGATGAACTTGTAGAGCATCGGGTAAGAACATTGATGGAAAGAATGGAGAGACTTTGGAACAATAAAAGGGTACTTGATTAAGAACTCCGAGTCCTTGAAGAAACAAGGGGTTGGAGGGCGGGAAAAACAAAGACAACTTGGGGACAGATGAAACGAACAACATTGGGAAAACCGAGAGGTGATCTTGTGGATGTTGAAAAGATCAGATAGAATTGAAGAGAAAACACACCGGTTGAGAAGATATTGAAATGACAAACTCGATGATCAAGAAGGATTAGTATTCCCATAGAAATATGAGAATACCACTTAGACAAGGTATGGAATCGACACTTGATATTGAAGCAACTCGAATACCACAACTGAAAACAAAACAAAGGATTGGCTTGCAGAATAAGCCGGAACAAACATATGATAGAGATTTCGTCCGAAGTTTTCGTGGTGGGGCCTACACGGGCTCGATCATATAGCACCATCATGTACAAGGCAGTGCACATGACATACGAAGCGTCCCCGAGTCAGCATAGCCAAGGACTCGTTAAGACACAACGAGACCACTGTAAAACCAACCGTGGATAGGCGGACCACTAGACGTCAAACCCCAACTTCATATCATACATCTGTCGGAAAGATATCCTATGAGCTACTTGAATTCCCACTTATAAACTCCCGAAACTTTCCGGTTATGCAATCAGGTGTTGGGGATACAAGGGAAGCATAATATCTCACCCAAAACTAACAAATCCTACATCCAGCTGTATCCATCCTTCAACACATAACCAAGAAACCTTCGGAAATCGTTTACCTCAACCTTCGAAAATCATCCGTTATACGACTTATGGCAATACTCCCGAACTCCCGCCCTAGTACTGGGTGGCGTCGAGGTTATCTCACCAACAACTACATAAAAGAGATTTTTGATGTCGGCGAAACTCAGGTATTCCAGAACTGCAACGATAAAATTGTGACGACAACACCTCGGAGCTCAACTCCCCGGGACACTTCCACAACCCCTAAATGACAGGAGGCACCAAGAACAATGTTCTCGTCACAAATCCATCGGAACGATTCCAAGATACCCGCGTGATCCTATTTTTTTAGTGAAATTTGAGAAGAGAAGAGTCAAAACTCTAAGTCAGGATGCCTCACCAGAGCGACGAAGGGGACTGAGGAGTAAAAAGAATCCTACTCTCCGATATATATATATATATATATATATATATATATATATATATATATATATATAATCCTAAAAGACTCACAACATTTTCCTAGACTCAACAACGCCAGCAATTCAATCAAGCAAGGGGCTCCTAATTCGGGGAAGGCTCTGATACCAACTTGTAACACCCACGATGCAGCTATATCTCCCACATGTTGGAGCACGACTTAGAGGCATAACCGCATTGTAGGCAATGTCACAAGAGAGGTAATCTTCACACAACCCATGTAATGAATAAGGAAAGGGATACATAGTTGGCTTACAATTGCCACTTCACACAATACATGAAAATAGCATTACAACATCCAGATACAATCAAGGTTCGATTATGGAACCAAAATAAAAGATGACTACCCCTAATGCTATAGATCCCCGATCGACCCAACTGGGCTCCACTACTGATCAACTAGAAACAGAACAACGTAACGAACACAGACTTCATCGAGCTCCTCCTTGAGCTTGGTTGCGTCACCTGCACGATATCATCGGCACCTGCAACTGGTTTTGGAAGTATCTGTGAGTCACGGGGACTCAGCAATCTCACACCCTCGCGATCAAGACTATTTAAGCTTATAGGTAGGGAAAAGGTATGAGCTGGAGCTGCAGCAAACACTAGCATATATGGTGGCTACCTTACGCAAAAGAGAGCGAGAAGCAAAGGCAAAGCACGTTCGAGAATCTATGATCAAGAAGTGATCCTAGACTACTTATGTTCAAGCATAACTCCAACACCGTGTTCACTTCCCGGACTCTGCCGAAAAGAGACCATCACGGCTACACACGTGGTTGATGCATTTTAATTAAGATAAGTTTCAGGTTCTCTACAACCAGACATTAACAAATTCCCATCTGCCCATAACCGCGGGCACGACTTTCGAAAGTTCAAAACCCTGCAGGGGTGTCCCAACTTAGCCCATCACAAGCTCTCACGATCAACAAAGGATAATCCTTCTCCCAAGACAACCCGATCAGGCTCGGAATCCTGGTTACAAGACATCTCGACAATGGTAAAACTAAACTAGCAAAGCCGCCCGATGCGCCGACATCCTGATAGGAGCTGCACATATCTTGTTCTCAGGGAAACACCGGATGAGCTCTACGTACAGCTAAAACCAGCCCTCAAGTTTCCCTGAGGTGGCGCCGCAAGTGACTCTGTTTCGGACCAACACTTAGAGAAGCACTGGCCCAGGGGGTTAAATAAAGATGACCCTTGAGTCTGCAGAACCCAAGGGAAGGTGTTAGGTTGTTAGTGCAAATGGTAAAACCAAGGTTGGGCCTTGCTGGAGGAGTTTTATTCAAAGCAAACTGTCAAGGGGTTCCCATTATAACCCGACCGTGTAAGGAACGCAAAATCAAGGAACATAACACCGGTATGACGAAAACTAGGGCGGCAAGAGTGGAATAAAACACCAGGCATAAGGCCGAGCCTTCCACCCTTTACCAAGTATATAGATGCATTAATTAAAATAAGACGTATTGTGATATCCCGACAAATATCCATGTTCCAACAAGGAACAAGCTCCATCTTCACCTGCAACTAGCAACGCTATAAGAGGGGCTGAGCAAAGCGGTAACATAGCCAAACAATGGTTTGCTAGGACAAGGTGGGTTAGAGGTATGACATGGCAATATGGGAGGCATGATATAGCAAGTGGTAGGTATCGTAGCATAGGCATAGCAAAAGAGCGAGCAACTAGCAAGCAAATATAGAAGTGATTTCGAGGGTATGGTCATCTTGCCTGCAAAGTTCTCCGAGAAGACAAAAGCTTGATCCTCAAAAACGTTCTCAACGGGTCCTCGAACACAAAATCGTCTCCCGGCTCTACCCAAAGCAAGAACACAAGCAAAAGGGAACAACAATCAACCACGATGCAATGCGCATGCAACATGATGCAAAACATGGCATGATATGTGGGATGTGGTATGAGATGCATATGCATGATTTGGAAAGGAATGATTGAACCTGGCCTCAACATGGAAATCCAAGAGTGCCACTGGAAAGAGGAGTTGATTTCAGTCAAAATCAATATAAAGATCACCAGAATCGGATGCACGGTTTGGAAATGGCAAGCAAGACAAATATGGCACCGATCTGCGAATAACAGCACGAGGCCATCTAAATGCATCAAGAACGACAAGCTACTGCACTCTAACATAGCAACAAAATACATGGAAGGGATCCACTCAAGATGCTTGACAAAAGATGAACACTGAGCTACGACTAATTCACTCAATAGCAGGATCAAACAAGCATGGTAAAAGTGCAAAAGATATCAGGTTACAGACTTAGTGAAATTAACAACATGTCAGGAATTTAACATCAGGAAGCAATGTTTAGAGCAATATAACTGTGACACCCGGATAATCAAGCTACAGTAAAACTCTGCTAATGGTGCCAGTCACCTCGGTTACTGTTGATAAACTCGAGTTAGTTCGAAACCGATTCAAATTCAAATTCAAAATCAAGCAAACAATAAAAGTTTTCAAATATTAAAACAAAAATGTTCGGCTTGTACCAAATAATGCATAGGTAATTATGATGGAGAAACCACATTTTATTAAAATAACTAAATACCCTAAAGTGATTAAAACAATAGAAAAACAATTAATTAAATTTCCTTTTGCATTTAATAAAATGTTAAGATATTTTATTTAGCTGCCCAAAGTTAATGGGGCAGTAGCCTAACTTTAATACTAAATGAGGACTTGCTTTTATATTTTTATAAAACTAAGCTAAAAGGAAACTAAAATAAAACAGCACAAAAAAGAAATAAATAAATAAAAGAAAAGTGGAAATAAAACAAAACAAATAAAAAGGGCTCCCACCCACTTGGCCTCGACCCAGCCACATGCCGGACCGGCCCTTCCCCACTCGCTTAACCCCCTGGTGCCGAAACCCTAACCCGAAAACCCCCCCACACGCCCCACTTCCCTGATTCCCCCTCGCTCCTCTCCCCCCCCCACAACCCGATCTGGATCAGGGCGCTTGCCCCCCGATCCCGACGACCGCGGTTGCCCGACGCGCCGAATGCCCCGACCCCGTCGTCC